>NC_139020.1:35115182-35451615 GCF_964662115.1 Mustela nivalis
TGATATGGTAAGCACTGGCTATTATACCTGATGTTTTTAATCTTTTTTTTTTTTTCAGGTTAATTATCTTCAGGATTGCCTTATTATACGCCCTGAGGTCATGTTTCTTGTGGTTATTCTACTTGGGCTTCTTTGAGCTTCCTGGATCTATGGGTTTACATTTTTTATGAAATTGAGAAACAATTCTTATCATTACTTATGCACATGCTTTTTCTTCACCTCTCTGCCACTCCAATTACATGTACTCCATGCTTCTCAAGAGTCACTGAGACTTTTTTTTTTCTTCTCCCTCTGTATCCCAGTGTGTATAGTTCATTCTTTTCTCTGCAGTGCCTAATGTGCTATTAGGGCCATGTCATTATTTTGTTTAAAATCTTCCATATTCTGTTTTCACATCTACAATTTCCTTTTTTTAAAAGATTTTATTTATTTATTTAAGAGAGAGTGAGCCACCAAGAGAGAGAGCACAAGCAGAGGGAGGGGCAGAGGGAGATGGAGAAGCAAACCCTCCACTGAGTGGGAGAGGGAGGGGCTGAATACAGGGTTTTGTTCTAGGTCCCTGGGATTATGACCTGAGAGAAAGAAAGTTGTTTAAAGGACTGAACCACCTAGGTGCCTCTCCATTTTTATACTTTCTATTTTTCTCCATATTTTGTCCATGTTTTCTTTTAAATCCTCTAGCAATGTATAACAGAAGTTTTAAAACTCTCTGTCACCTAAATCAATCTTTTCTGGCATTTCTAGGTTTGTCTTTTCCTACTGTCTTTGGGTAAGACTTTGTTTCTTTGATATGGAGTAATAAATTTATTTTATTGAATATTGCTGAATATTAGGGCTCCTGGTTAAGTCAGTCAGTTAAGTCTTTGACTCTTGATCTCACTCAGCTCAGGTCTTGATTTCAGGGTCTGGAGTTAAAAAAGAATGGCTTTTGCTGTCATTCTCTAACAAATGAAAATTGGGGGTATATATGTAAGAAAACTGCAAATCAGATTTATACTTTCAATTCCCCCTAGAAATTTTCTTAAGGTAGCTCTCTGCTGAGTTAGATTCTAAGGCTAGTTTAGCTCAGTTATTGAGGCATGAACATTCTGGTATTTCCGCTAAATATTAACTCTGCTAGTTGAAATTTTATTTTTGATTACAGTGTGTAGAATCTGGGAATTGCTCAGTTTAGATCTTTCTGGTATATACTACCAACCCTTACAGATTTTCACTAAGCCCATGATCCATTCGTATTCAGCAAAATAGATCTCATGCTTGTTTCTGGAGCTATTTCTGCATAATGTCCTCCTGTTGATACACTGCTTCACCAATTCCAGCTTTAACACAATCTGGCCCCTTCCTTCTTAATTCAGCAAGACCACTACGCTCTTTTGAGTTTCCTTTTCCTGTGTTTAGCTCTGGAAATTACCTCCAGGAAAACACTGAGGCCATCACAGACTCACCTCAACTGCTTCCATTCTTCTGTAAGAAAATAACAGTTTCATATGTCTTATCTACTTTTCTAAGCTTATGGTGAAAGAAATAACTAGTAAAATTTACACCAACATTGCCGGAACCTGAAGTGACATTTTGTTTTTAAACTGTTCTTTGTCATATAATCATTTAAAGCTATAAACTTGCTTTTCTCTGATTAACTCTGTAGATAAATTTTGATATGTTGCAATACCATTCAATTTGCAGTAATTGTCTACTGTAACTTATTCTTTGAACTTTGGTTATTTAGAAGTTTTTTTTTTTAATTTCTAAAAATTTGAGAGCTAAAAGAAAAAAATCTGACTGTTATTGATTTCGAACTGAATTTACCTGTGGTCAGAAACCATGTTTTGCTTCATTTCAGTCTTCTAAGATTTGCTGTTATGCATTGGTATATACTGAACATGGCCTGTCTTGGTGAAAATTCCATGTACGATTGAAAAGAATGCACATTCTGAAGTTGTTGTATTTCATTTTTTGTCAGTTTGGTAAAAATTATTTGATGGTGATACACAAATTCTCTTTAGTCTTCATTTATTGCATTTATTTGTTTTGTCACTTACTTTCTCAGTGTGTTATCAAAATCTACAATGATACTTATAGTTTGGTTAATATCTCTCTTTGGTTTGTTCAGGGTTTGTTATGTGTTATTTTTAATGCTCCGACATCTGTTTCCTCTCAGCCCCATAACACCTGCATCTGATAGGCTTCATGTCTTGCCCTTTGAACTGACAACAAGACCTGAGCGGAGACCCGAAAAGTATTGCCACACAGACTTGTAGAGCCTACCTCTGTTCAGTTCCCTTTCCTCTAATATCCTGCCTCACAAATTCCAGTTGTTTTAGAACTCCCAAAATCCAATCTTTGATTCTCTGGTTCAGGACAGCAGTGCTGTTCTTTTATTCTATTTCCCTCCGCTGCAATTGGGAAATTGTTCCATGACAGTGCTAAGCTGTCTTAAATCTCATATGTTCCTCTTATTTCAGAGATCTCAGCCTTGTACTAACTCTTAGCCAATGCCTAGAAATGTTTTCTTGTATAATTAGCATAATTGATTACATAGAAAAGGCTTTTACTCTTGTATCAATCACTGTGTCATGACCTGAATCAAAGTTCTCTTTTATTATGTTTGAAGTTGCATAATGTTACCATATATTAATAGATTTAATACATTTTTTGATGTGAAAGATCATTTATTCTTTTGTTTAAGAAACAATTTCTTCATTAAAAAAAAATCTGTTCTATTGTCTAGATCCCTAGTACAGTAAAACAAATCTTTACTTTTATTTATTCAATTATCTGTCTTACTTTTTATAACTTCATATTTTCTTTTTTTTCTCTACAGTTTGTGTTTACGATATTTGCTTTTATTTTTACTCATATTTAATAGGAAGGCCCTGTTTTGACTTCAATTAGTCTAAAGTAGGAGAATCCCTTTAGAAACATTTCGAACATATCTAAAATCTGCTTTTTCTGCCTTCAGATCTTTTCTTGAGAGCAGAGTATTGTATTTCTTATTGGTCTTTTTATTATCTGATAGCACAGAAGCAAAAAAGTAAATTCACCTGGATTCTTAACAGATATAGATTCCTGATATGAGAAAAACTATGTGGACAATCATTTTTGTTCCTTATGAGTGTTGTTTTCCCTTATTGTTTTGTTTAAGTCTTCATACCAGATTTCACTCCATCTGTTCAGGGATATTTTGTATCTGGATTCAGTTGGATTCTTTTCCTAATTCACTTTTCCTAATTTCCTAATCCCTCGTATCTTTGATTTAAATACTCTCAATTCCAATTATTTGTTTTTCCTTTTTCACTAGTCTCTCCCTAGGAAGTACACACCCTTAAATGAACAGTAGGTAAATAATGCATAACGTTTTTTTATTTGGGGCAATTGTTGATTAAACCATAATGAAGCAAGGATACTATTGACTTCATAGGCTGCCACCTTCTTTAGTTCTGTCATATTTAATTTGTCTTTAGTTTTCAGTTCTTATAAATCTATATATATTTCAAGATAGTAGAATTTGGGGTAACTAAGGACATTTGTACACTAGCCTTTTCTTTAAAATATTTATGTGGAAGAATAGAAAACTGTAATTATAATAATATATTTTGACAGTTGTACTTTTTTTTTATATTCATGGTGGCAGGAAGAAAATTTTGTGCTATTGTTTATCTGTTCTCATGTACTTTCTCTGTCCTAATAACGAGATCAGAATTTTATAGTTATATTTTTCTAGATAACAATAATTGGTAGTTAGTAAGTGCTACATTTTTTTTTCCTAGAATGTTCCCATGTCTTTTCCTAGCAACCATTATTAAAGAATAATTAGCATTAAAGTATTTTGTTAATTCCATTTTAGAAAATAGTTCTATTCTTATTTTTGTGTGATATTTTGCTATTTTTCTTTTCCTTTAAGAGGTCTACTAGATAGGGGCACCTGAGGGCCCAGTGGGTTAAAGCCTCTGCCTTCAGCTTGGGTCGTGGTCCCAGGGTCCTGGGATTGAGCCCCATATCGGACTCTCTGCTCAGCGGGGAGCCTGCTTCCCTTCCTTTTTCTCTGTCTGGCTCTCTGCCTACTTGTAATTTCTGTCAAATAAATAACTAAAATATTTAAAAAAAGAGGTCTACTAGTTAGCTTTGCTCTGATATTTTATTAACTCAAATTATCATCTTTATAAATATTCTTCAAGAGCCAGTTTGTAAATTTTGAGAACTCATAACTTAATTTATAGCATTTATTTAATTCCTTTTGAAATTTTCATTGAGTAAGCAAAACTCATAAGACAAAATGTAGCCATTTCCAACTTAGTTGATTGAGTTTCCTCTTTGAAAGCATAAGCCATATTTCATAGAATGTTTTCCAATTTTCAATTATTTTTTATTATTTTTATTAACATATAATGTATTATTTGTTTCAGGGGAGCAAGTGTGTGATTCATCAGTCTTAGACAATTCACAGCACTCACCATTGCACATACCCTCCCCAATGTCCATCACCCCACCATGAATTCCTCCCCCTCACCAGCCCCATTTGTTCCTGAGATTGAGTCTTTTGCAGATTGTCTTCCTCCCCAGTCCCATCTTGTTTCATTTTTCCCTTCCTTCACCCCACAAACCCCTGCCTTGCCCTCTCAAATTCCTCTTATCAGAGAGATCATATTATAATTGTCTTTCTCTGATTGACTTATTTCACTAAGTTTCAAACATATTTTCTAAATACGGAAACTGTCTAAAATCTAAGACTTTTTTTAGTTTATATAATATTCATAATACATTGGTAATTATATTCTTTTGCAAATAATACTTATTCTCATACTATACTATGTATCATCAAGCAAAATTGAAATAAAATTTATTTGTGGTTTTACAATATAATTTTCTCATTATATAAACCTCATTTAAGATGTAGGCATCTTCCTTTATTTACTGAAATAATTTGATTTCTTTGTTTATGAGTTGTTATCTTGACTTGTCTTTTCAGATAAATCAGAAAAGAAAGAATAAGAGGAGAATATTTTATTTTCCTATAATAGAATTCTAAAATAATCCCTGATACCTGACATCAGGTAATCCCTTCCCCTTAAAGGAATGTGAAACCTATGAATATGATGGAATTTCACTCCCATATTTTGTTACATTATATGGTAAACAAATATTTTTCAGATATAATTGCATTCCAAAATCAGTTAGCTTTCTGTTGATCAAAAGATAACCTCAGGTAGCCCTGATTTAATCAGATAAATCCTGAAAAGAGACAAAAAGCAGCAGAAGAGGTCTGGTATTGGTCTTAAAGAAGCGCATTGTCATGTGGTTGAGAGTGTCATATGGCAGTGTATCCTCTAGTTACTGAGATTCCCCAGTTCTGTAGATTTAAGGAATGAAATTCTGACAACAACCACTGAACTTTGAAGAGGATTCCAGCTGCAGCTGAGACAGCTGCCCTAGACAGTATCTTTAGTTCAATGTGATACACTCTGAGTTCAGGACCCAACCAACCCATTCCTAGAATCTTGATCTAGGGAATTTTTTTTTTTTTAAGATTTATTCATTTATTTTAGAGACAGAGAGAGCATGCACAAGTGGAAGGGGCAGAGAGAGAGAAAATCTCAAGCAGACCTGATCTCATTCCCCTAAGATCAAGACCAAAGACAAACAATATGTCAAGGCTTAACTGACTCTGTCATGTATGTACCTCCCAATCAGGGAAAATTTGAGCTAATAAGTGAGGGTTTTTCCTCCCAATAAAGTTTTGGCAATTGGTTCATAGTAATAGAAACTGAATAGAGGTATTGGCATGTCTTAAATCCATCTCCAATATCAACCTCTCCAAGAAGGTCCAGTCATATTTTGGCAGCATCTCAAAGTCCCTTTAAACTCCACATGTATGCCTCTGTATTTGAAATTGTATATTTGTATATCAGCCCTCCACCTTTTCTTGAGAACTAACTCTTCTAGTTTTCTATTATTGACACAAAAATTCTTCCTATCTCCTGGGCTAAAACTAAATAATTTCTCTGCTTCAACACAATCTTTATAATCAATTCACAAGAGTTGGCATGAAAAACCCTGTGTCTTGGCTCTTGGCACTAACACAATAAAGAATTAGAAGTGCCATTAGTGGGTGCCTGGGTGGCTCAGTGCGTTAAGCCGCTGCCTTCGGCTCAGGTCATGATCTCAGAGTCCTGGGATCGAGTCCCGCATCAGGCTCTCTGCTCAGCAGGGAGCCTGCTTCCTCCTCTCCCTCTGCCTGCCTTTCTGCCTGCTTGTGATCTCTCTCTGTCAAATAAATAAATAAAATATTAAAAAAAAAAAAAAGAAGTGCCATTAGTGAAAGCAGAAGACAGTTTTAAGAAACAGTACACTCTGTAGGGGACAACCAGCAAGTTCCTCTGAGGTGGAACCCACCCTGAGGTGCTTTTGGGATTGGAAATTTCTTGGGTCTTTCTGTGCTGGGAGGAGCTGGTACTTGCAAGGGGGGGTGGCCTCTAATGGAGGCTGCTTCCAATCATCATTTGAGGGACTCCTCCAACATGTTGGGAAGAGGAGGGTGTCTTGACACTACGAGGTTTATACCTGAACTATCATGGCAGTATTTCTCCTGGTGGAATGTTGGGGCTGTAGGAGAAATGCAAATGTATTATAATGAGTTTAGGAGTTACCCTGGGGCAGAGATGCAGGAGAGCACATGTTCTGCACGCACCTGTGACTCTTGGTCTATTAGTCCCAGAGTCTTAGAAGCCACTAGGACAGGATGTTGTGTCCCCGGATTTCTAATGTGTAAGCTATTGATCACCATCCTTACCTGCAGCTTGTGTCTAGCTTAACTGTTTGGTCTATCACAAGCATTTATTAAAATTATATTTCCAAACACTGTGGTATTACCTAGGAAGATCTGAAAGAAGCACAAAACAGTTTTTATAAACTTTTGCTTTTTTTAGAACACTTTATAATTATGTCACCACATTTTGATCCTCGAGAGACCAAGTCTTGCTCCTAGTGTACAGATAAAGAAAAATGAATCAAATTTAAGTGATCCATTACAGATCAAGAGATAGCAATTAAGAGAGTAAAGAACAGAATTAAGTATTTTAACTCTAGGCTCAGTGATCTTTCTGTCACACCTCCTTCTAGTAGCAAGGAGAAGATATAGCCTAAGGGTTTAAAGAGATAGAGTTGGAAGACCTTGGTTTGAACTCATACTGGATGATTTACTACCTTTTGTTAGCTGAGCAATTTACCTAACTTCCCTATGCCTCAAAGTATTTTACCACTAAAGGTGACTAATAACTGTAATTTATAGATTTGTTATGAGAATTAAATTAACTCTATATGTAAAACTCTCTAATATAACTTGTATATAATATCGAGTAGCTTAGTATTAGCTCTAATGTCATTGCAATGCCTCCGAAAGTAATTTTTAAATCTTCATGGTCTCTGAAGAGAATCTGATACTTGTTGAAATCACCCACACTTGCATTCTTATACTTCATGCTAAGAAACAACATTTGCTGCTACTTATTTTTCTCTAAACAACACTAGGAAAAACACAAGTAACATAGAATTTGAGTAACCCCTGATTTGGGATCAAATGTCAGATATCATTTGTTGTATGTTTGGTAGAACAATTCATTTGTTCTGTTTATTAATCACTCTTCTCAGCTTCACTGTAAATTGAATTCACTATCTATATTTTCAGATTGTAATTCTACTGTGCCCTTGTGAATAATTGGATGAACTTAGAAACACTGAATATATTATTCTTTATTCTGCATTTAGGATAAGTTCATCTTTATCCTCAAATTAAGACAACCCAGACATATCATTTCTATATTAATTGAACTATTGAGTAAAGATTCTTTTGGTTGGAAGAATCATCAACCTCCTTCAAATAACCTCAAGCGTAAATGAAGATTTATCAAAGTTTTATCAGGATCCAACTTAAAAAAAAAGAGAGAGAGAGAAAGAAGAAAATTTAGTTAGACCCTGAATTTGCTGGAACTAAAGACAGAAAGATTGTCAGTAAACAGTCAAATACTTTTCCGTTTTTCTCAGATCTGCTTCTCTCAGTGTAGAAGGATCCCAGCTTCGAAATTTAATGCACATTGGTTCTTTGCTGTTATCATTGCTATTGTTTGTTTATATCTACATGATTATCCAGTAAGAGAGTTTATGACTTGGCCTTCTTCTGTTCAGCAGGACATATATATGGGAATCATTGTCACTCTTGTATCCATTGGTTGGTGAAGATAATGGTCTGTGGAATGGACTTAAAGGATGTTACTCTACTTTCCTACCAGTCAAGATTGCAAATTCTTAACATTTTTGTCACTGACATAGTTTGAGGTGTGTGTGTGCATGTGTGTGCATGCCCAGTACTACTAAATTTATGGCTACAAAGACTGGAGGTCCCACTGAGATCTGGGAGACTCCTAGGACCCCAACCCAGAGGGTCTTACACCAGCTGGGGAGTGCACTCATTTTTTATCTGTTTGCGTGCATACCTTCAGGGAGATCCAACCTGCACTTTTACCTGTAGGAATTCCAAATCTGTATGGGAGTCGACATTGGCTCAAGTGGACATGTGATGGGCCATTGACCAGGGGGTCTTAGGAGATGTCCCTTGCCCCTGCCTGGAGGCTCTGCTGCTGATGTAATTGGGGCCTGCCTGGAGGCTGGCTGCTGATGCAGTTAAGGCTTAACTTCCTTCCAGTTTTGTCTTCGTGGCCATGGCAGATTGTTTGTCTTTGGGAGTATGTTCTTGTTATTTGTCTTGTTGTGGACTAAAGATGTGATGGGACAGACGCAGACAACTCCTCTGTCTCTGGTGATTGAACACTTCTCGGAGGTTAGGGAAAGAGCTCATAACCTGAGCACGGACATACGAAAGGGAAATTTAGGACTTTCTCCATGTCTGAATGGCCATCCTTTAATGTTGGATGGCCCCCGGAGGGCCGCTGGGTCTGCGGTTGTCTTTGTCTTATGTTTTGTTGTTTCATATGTTGTTTGTTGTGTTTGAAAGAAATGGGGCAAGCAGAGAGTAAGGGGACTCTGACTTTCATCTCTCTGTTCCTTCTAATAGATGTGGGGTTTCTCCGTTACTCATTACTTGTGTTAATGGCTGGCTATAACTGGAGCCAACTGTGGTTGTTCTAACTCGAGACAGAGACCATAAGAAATATTCCCAAGCAGCTGCCAAAACTCACTTTGTTTTGGGGAAATTCCTGTCTTTTCTGGCCCATCAGGGACTGCCTAACCCCTTTCGCCTTGCTGGTGGAAAAGCATGGTGTCTGCTCCTCTGTTGGGACTGATGGGCTCTAAAACTGGGAATCCTTTCTCTTCTTCCTGGCAGCACTTTGTTTCTTCTGTCTCCCCCTTCTCATGCTTCTGCACCATCATGTGTGCAGCCTGCACGACTAGCCACTAGATCATGCACCATGGCTCCTTCTTTCCTCACTCTCAAGGAGCAAAAAGAGCACTCCCTGGACTGAACACGGCCCACTCCAGATCCTCCCACTCGTGTCTCAGGTAAACATTCAAAGTGGAGTGGGCCCAGGTGGAACATAAATCAGTATTTGAACTAAGGTAAGTTTGTTGGTTTAATTAAGATAGACATGTCTTTTAAGTTATTAGCAGTAAATGTGAAACTTCAAAGTTTACTGAAGGTCAAATAAGCTTGTGTTATTTGTTAAAATCTGTTGAAATCTATTAGCAAAAAGATGACTAAACTGATGGTTAATTGTCTGTCTCAAAGTTTGTATAGGTAATTGTTAAAGTAACTTTCAAAGTCTTTGTTTACCTGAAACTTTAAAGTTTTGGTTGGATGACAAGTGGAATTAAATTATGGACATCTAGGTCTTAACCAAACAGGATAAAATGCTAAGTCTTTAATTGCTGGATGTAGGTTTGTGCTTTTGACTTTTTACTGCAAAGAAACTAAGAATATTTAAATCTGTTGGTAAATATGTTTTTCACTTAACTGATTCATAAATTAACATCTAAAGAATTGTGTTGTAACAGTTCACAATTGGTTTATATCTAGTCTTCACTAGAGATTAAGGTGTTTCTAAGAGTACAAAATTCTGCTAAGTGTAACTAAGACTGATAGAAATAAGGGAAACAATTTTGTATGTATGAAAGTAGGAGATGGGTGCCTGGGTGGCTCAGTTGGTTGGATGACTGTGTTCAGCTCAGGTCATGATCTTGGAGTCCCGGGATCAAGTCCCACATCAGGCTTCCAGCTCCATGGGGAGTCTGCTTCTCCCTCTGACCTTCTCCCCGCTCATGCTCTCTCTCACTGTCTCTCTCTCAAATAAAAAAATAAAATCTTTAAAAAAAAAAAAAGGAAAGTAGGAGATATGTATGAAAGAGATAAGGAATTGAATACATTTTGTTAAAAATAAGAGAAGGTAATTTTATCCTAAATGAAATGGTTGTTTGGAAAAAAATGACTTGGGATAAAACATGAATGTAAAGGAAAGTTATAGAAGGTTTGTGAAGGAAAATCTTAAGAAAAAAAAGAAAAGAAAAAGAAAGAAAGAAAGAGAGAAAGACCAGATGCCTGATCCTGTTTAAATAAGAAAGAAAAACAGCCCCCACGGTGATTTAGCACTCTCCTGACATACCTCCACATAGATTATACTTCCAAGTGAAAGGACCATTTGGTCTTGGGAGATTGAAAAAGCCACTCGGCCTTGAAAGACTGTGAAAACCCAGAGGGGGGGTTGTCCAACCTGTTTGAATCTGAAGAGTGCCTGACTGTGTGATTCTGTCTGTATGGCTCCACTGTTTCAGTCATGGAGTCTGAGTCGGCTGCACCCTGAGTCTCACGGGGCATGATATGGCATAACGGTCAAACACTCCACGAAGTAGCCTGGTCCGGGGCTTATACTGACAGACCTTAGCTAAGATGTTCCTAAGTTCCCGCGAGGGATGCGAGCAGGACAGCATCTGAAAGATCCCCCTCTCTTTGTCTGTGACATCATTCATGATGGGAGGGAAACCCCGTAAACTCACTATCTTAAGACTGCATGCTTAAGAATAAAGAAAAAGGGGAAAGACACTGGTATAAAAAAAAAAAAAAAAAAAAAGCTGGTTTTCTCTCTGTTCAAAAGGGCAAAGTTTTCTTAGGTTAATTGATCTGTTAAAAAAAAAAATGTAAATAGTTTTTTTTGTTTTTTGCCTGCCCAGAAAATTCAGTTTCTACATTTTGTTTTATCAGGTGTTTAACATCCCTAATTATATTTAGGCATGTGCTTTAAAATTTTCTAAAGTTTTAACAATTGATGACAAGATTTAAATTGTAAATAAGATCTCCTTGACTCATAAGGCTTTTCCTTGGTATACTAAGCTACTCATGAAGTACTGCTAAACCAATGATAAACCTTGGGTTACATTTGGGAAAATGCTTTAACTATTCTAAAGATTCTATACATTTCCTAAAGTTTTAATGTCTTGATAGGTCATCACTTGATATTGTGATTATGGAAATGTTACGCATCACATAAGTAACCTGATTTTCTTGCCAGTTAAATTTTAAACTCTCATCTCATCTGCTCTTTACCATATCTATTCTGAGTTTTTATCGTTTGTAATTGTTTTAATTCTCTTGTAAGATAAATTTGGACTTAAAGGAAATTCATATGAGAGACTTCCAGGACATATACAGGTCTTTGATATGTTAAAATCCTGGAACTGAAATGGGTAAGAATTTACAGAAGTAAAAGCTGCATTCAAACTAAACCAGAATTAGTAACATGGGACTAGATGACTGAAAGATTATAAACATCTCTTGATGTTTTGTCTTATTTTAAACATTACTGGCTCTCTAATGTTTGCTCCTCCAGACTAGGGAAACTTTTTCTTAAGTTATCTGTAATTTACAGAGATGTAAAAGTACTCATTTGTAAACCAATCAAGGCATTCAACTTTTCTCTCTATCTGAACCCTCTGAAATCAAAAGGTCTTAGTAAGTATTCTTCTTCCATGGCAATCAGTCATTTGCATAAGTTCAATAAGAATCTGTTCTCCTTAATGTTGTAAAACAAAAATAAAACTGGCAGCATTACGTTACCTGATTTTAAGCTTTACTACAAAGCTATGATCACCAAGACAGAATGATACTGGCATAAAAACAGACACATAGACCAGTGGAACAGATTAGAGAGTCCAGATATGGACACTCAACTATATGGTCAAATAATCTTCAACAAAGCAGGAAAAAATATACAGTGGAAAAAAGACAGTCTCTTCAATAAATGGTGCTGGGAAAGTTGGATAGCTATAAATAGGCAAAAGAATCAAAAGCGAAAATGAACTTTTGGGACTTCATCAAGATCAAAAGCTTCTGCACAGCAAAGGAATCAGTCAACAAAACAAAGAGGCGACCCATGGAATGGGAGAAGATATTTGCAAATGACAGTACAGACAAAAGGTTGATATCCAAGATCTATAAAGAACTCCTCAAACTCAACACACACAAAACAGATAATCATATCAAAAAATGGGCAGAATATATGAACAGACACTTCTCCAATAAAGACATACAAATGACTATCAGACATATGAAAAAATGTTCATCATCACTAGCCATTAGGGAGATTCAAATTAAAACCACATTGAGATACCACCTTACATCAGTTAGAATGGCCAAAATTAGCAAGACAGGAAACAACATGTGTTGGAGAGGATGTGGAGAAAGGGGAACCCTCTTACACTGTTGGTGGGAATGCAAGTTGGTGCAGCCACTTTGAAGAACAGTGTGGAGAGTCCTCAAGAAATTAAAAATAGAGCTTCCCTATGACCCTGCAATTGCACTCCTGGGTATTTACCCCAAAGATACAGGTGTAGTGAAAAGAAGGGCCATCTGTACCCCAATGTTTATGGCAGCAATGGCCACGGTCACCAAACTGTGGAAAGAACCAAGATCCCCTTCAACAGATGAATGGATAAGGAAGATGTGGTCCATATACACTATGGAGTATTATGCCTCCATTAGAAAGGATGAATACCGAACTTTTATAGCAACATGGATGGGACTGGAAGAGATTATGCTGAGTGAAATAAGTCAAGCAGAGAGAGCCAATTATCATATGGTTTCACTTATTTGTCGAGCATAACAAATAACATGGAGGACATGGGGAGATGGAGAGGAAAAGGGAGTTGGGGGAAATTGGAAGGGGAGGTGAACCATGAGAGACTATGGACTCTGAAAAACAATCTGAGGGGTTTGAAGGGGCGGGGTATGGGAGGTTGGGGGAACCAGGTGGTGGGTATTGGGGAGGGCATATATTGCATGGAACACTGGGTGTGATGCAAAAACAATGAATACTGCTACCCTGGAAAGAAATTTTAAAAAATATATAATTTTAAGGTGTTTGTGACCTTAGGTGCTGACTTTAATTAAATAATTTCTAAGCTTATCAAGGGGAAAAAAAAAAGAACCTGTTCTTCTTGTAACAGGACACCATTGGAAACACTGGTTATTTTACCTAGGTTTTGACTGGAATGTCATATTTTAAAAGACTCAGATATGACCAGACAGCTTAAAGGAACTAAGGTTGACTTTATAAAACCTGGAGCCATAAAGCCCTCTGGAACTGTTGGCCTGATACCTTGCTTATCGAGTTCCCAGCAGCCTCACCAGGTGAGTAAAGAATGTCACTTCCTGGCAGGATACTTTGGGAACCTCAGGAAGAGGAATTCGCCCAAATCAATTAGCAATAATCGCGCCTCGGATAAACTTCATTGGCTACGATACTGCCACTGCGCAAAACTCGCCCAAATCAACAGGTATTGCTGGCATGTCTGATGGCAACTATGTGGCTTGGCTTCTGGCCTGGAGAGGCTACTAAAAGTTCAACCTAGAGATTCCTTATAAGAAGTTCCAGCAGAGCAGATTCTGAAAGATCTATATGATCACACTTAACTGTTCTTGCAGAGCTTATGTAAATAATTAGGCTAAGTTTGTTAAAAATGGACTTGTTTTTCAAGTGAATTAGTCCTGATTTGGCTATCTCCGGAAATGAGGGTTATTTTAGAGAGAAAAAAATATGTTTTAATAACACCTTTATGGATGCTAAATTCTAAATTTATTATTTTTCATTTTTGTTTGCCTAAGCTAGACAACTTGAGGTAAACTTCAGAGAAGTTGCATGATAGCTCATTTAGACGATCTTGCTTTTGCCAGTCAGTCAGCCCCAGATATAAGGAGTATTTCGGTAATTACAAACAGCCTAACTGAGTGCCCCAGCATTGGCCATCCCAGATGTTACTAAGCCCTCCCACTTGTATATGGATGAAGAGGCAGGGGTGGCCAAAGGAGTTTTGACTTAGACTCTGGGGTCTTGGCAAAGGCCAGTAGCCTATCTTAGCAAGAAAGTAGATCCAGTAGCAGCTGGGCTTCCCCTTGCCTCCTCACAATGGCTGCCACGGCCTTCCTAGTCAAGGATGCAAGTAAATTAACTTTGAGTTAAAATCTCATCTTGACCACCACTCACACTATCGAGGGCCTTCTCCAGACTTTACCAGACTGGTGGATGACAAACGCCAGAGTGACAGGGTATCAGGCCCTCCTCCTTAATGATGCCTGATCAGTCTGTACTCCAGTCACTGCAGAAATTACAATCTGTCTAGACATCTACAGATGTCTAGATGTGATTCCATGCAGGAATCCTAACTGCTCACACTGAGATGGACACAGAGCTGGAGCCACATCCTTACCAACCCAGGGACTTGGTTTGGATGCACCTCCGCCAAGTGGAAAACTTGGAGCCTCGCTGGAAGGAACCCTACATGGTGATCCTGACCACTCCCACTGCTCTCAAGGTCGACACTCCCTGGGTCCACTACACTCATGTCCGGCCAGCCCACCCACACACTGTTCTGAAGGACTTTGTACCAGAATGGAAAAATTAGCCTGACAAGGACAATCCCCTAAAGCTAAGACTGTGCTACTCTCACTTACCCCACTAATGTTCCTTATGCTATGTCCCCTTCATGCCAGGGCCAATCCCCACCAACCATTTAACCTAACATGACAGGGGATGTGTTTCTGCAGCAGAAGTTATATATCCTCCTTCTCTTTCTTACTTTCGGGCCCTGCATTATCAATAGATTAGTATCTTTTGTCAGAGACAGAGTCAGTAGAGTTCAGCTCATGGTACTCAGACAGTAATACCAACCACTGGACCTTGTTGCTGAGACCACCCTGGGTCCCATGATTGGGTCCTTCCTTAGGTTCCTCTGGGAGGGGGAAATATGGAGGCCAAGAAAAACAAGGCTGTATCCACCTCAAGTCTAGCCTTGACGTAAGTACAGCCATCTTGGCCCTGGCAGCCATCTTAGGTCTCTGTTACCAGTAAATGACCCCTGGCTCCAGGAAGACTGACCAGAAGTTTTAAAAACAAAACACCAAAAAACAATTAGAAATCGGATAGCTTAATGAGGTAATAAGTCATGTTAGGAGTAGGATAGCTTAATGAACTAATAAGTCATGTCAAGGGTAGGATAGCCTGATGTCATAATAAATCATGTCAGAAGTAGGATAGCTTAACATTAATAAATCACAAGAATATAAGGATGCGGTTGTGGCCCAATCACCTGCTGTCACCCCTACTCTGACTTTAAAAACTCTGACTGTAATCTGGTTTGGGGTCCAAATCTCTACTCCATTGTGTCAAGTATACTTGGGCCCAAGCTTAAGCTTGTCAAATAAACCCTCGTGTGATTGCAGTGGCGCTTGGCTCCTCCTCTCTCAGACATAAAAACTTGGGCATAACAAGATCTAACATCTCTTTTTATGTGCTTCCAAAACTCTTCCTCTAGCTTCATCTCCAGAAAATAAACACTTTCAGAAACTGTTGCTTTCCCTTCAAGTTTCAGATCCACCACTGCTTATAGTAACTTCCAATCACCCTCACAACCAGAGAAACCTACTTTCGATAAATATATACAGTTTTACCAACATTTTTCAAAATAGTCTAATATGAAATTTTCTTTCATTGCCATTGCCTAATAAACCACATTTTCCCTTTATTACTCCTCAGCATATGAGTCCCTAATAAGTCTTTATTAAGTCCATGCTCTTATAAAGATCTAACACTCTTTTTTCTCTCAATAAAAATGTTGTTATGCTGGTTTTTTTCAATCCATTTTGTCTGCTTCAGATTCAAGTTCAAAACCATTTTCTTTCATAAAATAAAAATATTTTATATTTTAATTTATCCTTAGAAAAATAATTTCTGACTGGAAATAACCTAAATGATAAAAGATATATTTAATATCTTTAAATACATGGTAAAAAAAACTGCATGCTATTAAATTTAAAAGTCTAAAAATAAACCTGCATATTACTTATAACTTATTTTTTCCATGTCTTTCCATCTCATCTCTGTATTTAATCCTTTGTATATAAATAAGACTCAAAACAACACACACCAAAATCTACATATTAATATAGTGGCTGTGTATATATGTACAGAAGATTTAATATTTTATTACCCATTTTACTACACTGTCAATTCACTTCCCTGGAAAATTGAGTTTTGTGCCAATTACATGATGAGAAGCACATATACATATTGTGTAAAATATTTGAATCTAAGAAACAGCAATCATTGATGGGTCATAAATCATGCATAAATGTCTTATTAAAGCAATGTATTACAATCAAAATAGCTGTTAAAACTTACATTTTCTTTCAAAATATTGTTTTATATTTGTTTCCAAAAAGGAAAAAAAATGCATCACTTTATCTTTGCCAATGTTCCACACAAAATATTTGAAAGGCATTTTAAAACATTTTAAAATCTTATACCAAGAAAATTATTTTTAATATGACTCCAATGCTGGTTTATTTAAAAAGCATTAATAATTTCATTAAATAGGGGGCACCTGGGTGGCTCAGTGGGTTAAGCCGCTGCCTTCGGCTCAGGTCATGATCTCAGGGTCCTGGGATTGAGTCCCGCATCGGGCTCTCTGCTCGGCAGGGAGCCTGCTTCCCTCTCTCTCTCTCTCTGCCTGCCTCTCCATCTACTTGTGATTTCTCTCTGTCAACTAAATAAATAAAATCTTAAAAAAAATAATTTCATTAAATAGTACCTTAAAATTTTAATTAAAATCCTTTGGGAACATTGAATGCAAATGTCTTATATATGTTTTGTTGTTTGGATGCTACTGTCACTTTTAAAAATGGCTTCCTTTATATCAACTTTGTCACAAACAAAACAATGTTTCTTTCTTTTTTAAGCTTTATTTTACTTTCCTTAAAAACAAAACAAAACAAAACAAAAGAACAACAACAACAACAAGAAAAACCTTTTCATCCAGATGGTATTGATATGGTCCAAGAGATGAAGTTACTTCCTTTCCAAGTTTTCCTCAAACAACTCTTAAGGGCTTCATTTAGAAGTTGTCATCTTCTGGTCTTTTTGGATTTAAATGGTTTTCCACTTATGTATAAAACTCAAAGAAGTAGGATTTTTTTTTTTTTTTTTTGGTCTGCAAGATATTTTAACTAGATAATCCCAGAATTGTCTAATTTAAATAGTTATTCTCATCATTATCTATCATTTGATTTAAAGAGTTGTCAATTCTTCATGTAATAGGAAAAAAAATGACTATTCAATTGTAAAATCAGGCAATGATATGTTGATTTCCTTGCATTCTGTTACCTTTGCAGCAAGTGAATTTAGTTTCTCTCAGAAGTATTGTTGAAAATCTTAATATTGATTTTATCTAAGAATCATTTTGAAATATAAGCTTTTGAAAATCTATGATTATAATTTAATATTAGACCTAAAAGGCTATAATGTTATTTTTCAGAGAGGGTAGCTGTATCTTTCTAATATTTTCAACTTTATTTTATTTGAATGATTTCCTTTAATGTCTTTTTTAATCTAGGTATTCAAAAAGTTAGCATGGTATTACTTATATTTTATGGGATTTCAAAGATAGTTATTGGACTACATTTCTCTGTGAATAACGAGAGGAGCTACCCTTAATAATGAAAATCCCTAATTTCTAATGCTCTAAGAATATAATGCATGGTGTGTGTAGACTTATACACTCAAATGCATATACACACACAAAAACATGTCTATCTTCCCATACTTTAGGTAACTTTTTTATTATTGGTCTTTCCATTTCATGATCAACTTCCCACACAACTTCCAATGTGAATTAAGGGAGAAAAGTAAAATGGTAACAGTACCCACTTCAGTCCCTGGAAAACATATTTTAAAGGGAAACTTTCTGAAGACTGTTGGTGTGGAAATAACAGCAGATTCTATTATAGCAGTTGGAATAGTAAGAGAAAAGTTACTACTTTGAAGCTCTGATGAGTCCTAAGAGGTCCATCTGGAAACAATGCCAGATGGCTCTAGGACAGATCATTGTTATGGTACTTACATAGTCAATCCTTTGTTGTTTATCAACATGGCAATACCCATCTGCATTCTATAAACTCTATGACCTGGACCAACACCATAACCTCACATTTGTTAGTAAGAATCAACTTTGTTTTGCCAAGGCAAGTCCAGCAAAAGGACAATCCATGTGCAAAGAAGCAAAAACTTGGTGCATATAGTCATCTAAAATCCATTTTTGTTATGATAATTCTGTATGCATAATGTATAATCTTAATAATGGCCCTTCTTATTGACCATAGGTACTTTATCTAAACCTCACAACTCTTATTTAGTCAATTTCTTCCACTTGGCTCATTCAAGGTATCTTTACTAATATTTCATCATAATCATTTGTTTTGCAAATCAGATAATCAATTCTAATCCAAATTTTCATTCAGCTCAAGTAACATTCATATTAGCCAAAATTACAGTGTAGATGCTACATACAAATGAATGTTCCTTTTCATTTATGCTGCTACTATAACTCTGCTCATTTTAATCTATTAAACTGAAATATGAACATTTTCTAAATATTGAAACATTGCTCTGAAAGTGAAGTATAAATTTACATTATCATTGCATTAAAATACTCTCCTTATCCAATATGCCACAGAGAAAAAAGGTCAATTAATAGCACAACCAATATCCTCTGATTTGTCTATATAACAATATATATTAAATAACTTTAGTCTGGTATAGGTTCTCATTAATGATATTCTTAATTGTTTTCTGGAAATGGTTTTTGTAGAAGTCATATAGAGAAATCATAGTAATGAATGTGTTCTGAGCATTACTTTGTGTTATATATTTTGCTACATTTCTCTCATTCATTTAGTTGATTTCCCAAAAGCATGTAAAATTTTGATATTTGAAACATTATTTAAAATTATTATGCATAGGATATTACTTGTGACCTCACTGAATATTTTGTCTTTGCTTGTTTGTAGCATACTGATTTTTTTTAATTTTTTACAACTGTTGTTTGTATATGTAATTCCTTTAAAAAAAAAAACTTAAAATATTTTAAGCCTAGAATCTGGGACTTCTTTTATAACTTTTTTAAGAGTTGTCATGGGTGTTTTGCATTTATTAAATGTCCAACAAATGACTCCTGAATAATAATGCCACAAATAGCTTTGCAAAACAGTGTTTCAGACAAGTTGTATGATATTAGTTATGAGAATGAAAGTGGCAAGATGTGCCAGCTCCTTCAGGTCATGGTAAGGAACTTGGATTTTACTCTATGGGAGGGAAGTCACTGGAAGTTTGGAGCAAAAGAGTGACATAATGTGATTTATGTTTTAGAAGAACATTAGGTATGGTTTGAGGACTACACTGTAATGGGATAAGAGAATAGAAGGAGGTCTATTTATTGGGCTATTGTCATTATATGTGTAGAAATAATAATAGTTGGATCCAGGTGGTACTTGTGGAGTTGCTGAAAAGTAGTGAAAATATGAATTAAAAAAAAAAAAAAAGCAAACAAACCAAAACACAAAGAAAACATACTCATCTCAATAGGTGCAAAAATTTTTGATAAAACACCACACTACTCTTTGATAAAAACACCCTAACCACTAGGAAAAAAAGGAAATTTCCCCAACCTAATAAAAGACATCAAGGAAAAACTCACAGATAAGGTAAAAATAATGGTTCAAGACTGGATTTTTCCTTGAAGCCAGGAAGAAGAAAAGAATGTCCTTTCTGGAACTAAGTTTTTTATTTTGTTTTTATTTATTTTGCTGATAAAAATGTTCTGTAATTAAACAATGGTGATGGTTGCATAACTTTGTGAGTACACCAAAACCCACTCAACTGTATAATTTGAAATGATGAATTATATGTTATGAGAATTATATCTCCATTTTTAAAAATAGATCTTTTTGAACATTTGTTTGCCTTGAGGATATGGTAGAATAGAAGCAAGAAATAACTTCAAGATTTTGACTTAAAACTAGCAAAATAAAGCTGTAATTTACTAAATCCAGAAAGCCTGAAGTATGCCAATCTTATTAGTTTTGTTTTTTATTTTTTACATTACTTTTATTTTATTTTTAAAGATTTTATTTATTTATTTGACAGACAGAGAACACAGTAGGCAGAGAGGCAGGCAGAGAGAGGGAGAAGCAGACTCCCTGCTGAGCAGAAAGCACAATGCGGGGCTCAATCTCAGGACCCTGAGATCATGACCCGAGCAGAAGGCAGAGGCTTTAACCCACGGAGCCACACAGCTGCCCCTTTATATTTTTATTTTTATGGAGAAAATCGAATTCAAAATATAAATTCAAGGTGTCTGTTAATCATGTGGATCAATAACTTGGGGAATTTGATAGTTTCTTTTATCCATCTATTAATTATTATTATTATTGTTGTTATTGCTATTGTTATTATTTATTTTATTTCAAGTTTTCATTTAAATTCCAACTATCATATAGTATAATATTAGTTTCAGGAGTAGAATTTATGGATTCATCACTTACATTCCACACCCAGTGCTTATCACAAGTGCCCTCCTTAATACCCATCACCCATTTAAACCATTCCCCCTCCAGCAGCCCTCAGTCTATTTTCCACAGTTAAGAGTCTGTTTTTGTTTTGCCTCTTTTCCCCCGTTCCTCTGTTTCATTTCTTTTTTTAAAGATTGTATTTACTTGAGAGAGAGAGAAAAGGGAGAGAGATATAGTAAGAGAAAGCTCAAGTGTGGGCCTTGATCCCAGGACCCTGAGTTCATGACCTGAGATGAAGGCAAATACTTAATCAGTTGAGCCACCCAGGCACCAACACCACCCGCCCCCCCTAGATTTCATTTCTTAAATTCTACATATAAGTGAAATCATATGGTATTTGTCTTTCTTTGACTGACTTATTTCACTAAGCATAATATACTCTAGATCCATCCACATCATTGCAAATGACAAAATTTCATTCTTTTTGATGGCTGCATAAAATTCCATTACCACCTCTTCTTTAGTTGATGGACATTTGAGTTCTTCCCATAATTTGGCTATTGCTGATAATGCTGGTATAAACATCAAAGTACATGTATGCCTTCAAACCTGGATTTTTTTATCCTATGGGCAAATACATAGTGGTGCAATTGCTGGATCATAAGATAGTCCTATTTTTAACTTTTTGAGGAAACTTCACACTGTTTTCCAGAGTATGGCTGCACCAGTTTGCATTCTCGTAAAAGTGTAAGAGGGTTACCCTTTCTCCCCATCCTCACCAACATCTGTTGTTTCCTTTGTAGTTAATTTTAGCTATTCTTACAGTGAGGTGATATCTCACTGTAGTTTTGTTTATATTTCCCTGATGATGATTGATGTTGAGTATATTTTCACGTGTCTGTTTGCCATCTGGATGTCTTTAGAAAAAATGTCTATTCATGTCTTCTGTCCATTTCTTAACTGGAATATTTGATTTTTGGGTGTTGAGTTTGATAAGTTCTTTACATATTTTGCATAATAAGCCTCTCTCCGATATGTCATTTGCAAATCTTCTCCTATTCCAAAACTTGCTTCTAGTTTTTTGTTTTTTGTTTTTGTTTTGTTTTGTTTTGCTGTGTGGATTTCTGTCTTGATGAAGTCCCAAAAGATAATTTTTGCTTTTGTTTCCCTTGCCTCAGAGGATGTAATTAATAATGCCATTACAGCCAGTGTTAAAGAGATTACTGCCTGTGTTATCCTCTAGCATTTTTATGGCTTTCTGTCTCAAATTAAGGTCTTTCACCCATTTTGAATTTATTTTTGTGTTTGGTGTCAGAAAGTGGTCCAGTTTGTTTCTCTGCATGTTGTTATCCAGTTTTTCCAAAACATCATTTGTTGAAGAGACTGTTTTTGGTTTTGGTTTTCGTTTTGTTTTTTTTGTTTGTTTGTTTGTTTGTTTTGTTTTGCTGTTGTGTTTTGTTTTTGTTTTTGTTTTCCCCACTGGATATTCTTTCTTGCTTTGTTGAAGTCTAATTGACCATTTAGTTGTGGATTCATTTCTGGGTTTGTGTTCTGCTCCATTAATCTATGTTTCTACATTTGTGCCAGTACTGTAATGTCTTGAAGACTACAGCTTTATAATATAGCTTAAAGTCCAGAATTCTGATATCCCTCTAGCTTTGCTTCTCTTTTTCAAGATTGCTTTGGCTATTTGGGATTTTACTGTGGTCCCATACAACTTTTAGGATTGTTTGTTCTCACTCTGTTAAAAATGCTGGTGGTATTTTGGGGAGGATTGTGTTAAATATGTAGATTGCTTTGGGTAGTAGAGATATTTGAACAGTATTCATTCTTCCAGTCCATGAGCATGGACTATCTTTCCATTTCTTTGTGTCATCTTCATATTCTTTGATCAGTGTTTTATAGTTTTCAGAGTACAGATCTGTTACCTCTTTGATTAGGTTTATTCCTAGGATCTTATGGATTTGGGTGTTGTTGTAAATGGGATCAATTCCTTGATTTCTCTTTCCACTGCTTCATTATTGTCATATAAAAATGCAAAAGATTTCTGTATGTTAATTTTGTATCCTATGACTTTGCTGAATCTGTGTATCAGTTCTAGCAATTTTGGTGATGTCTTTTGGATTTTCTTTCTTTTTTTGGGGGGGTGGTTCTACCTAGAGTATCATGTCATCTGTGAAAAGAATGTTTGACTTCTTCCTTCCAGTTTATTTCCCTTTTCTTTTTGTTGTTTGTTGAAGCTAGGACTTCCAGTTCTATGTTAAATAACTGTGGTGAGGGTGGACATCCCTGTCTTTTTCCTGACTATAGAGGAAAAGTTCTGTTTTCGGTTATTGAGGATGATATTCACTGTGGGTTTTTGATATATGGCCTTTATAATGTTGAGGTATATTGCCTCCATCCCTACTTTGTTGAGGGTTTTTATCATGAATGGATGTTGAAACTTTGTCACGTGTTTTTTTTCTGCATCTATTGGAAGGAACATGTGGTTCCCATCCTTTCTTTTATTAATGTGGTGTATCACTTTGACTGACTTGTGAATGTAGAACCACACATGCACCTCAGGAATAAATCTCACTTGACTGTGGTGAATGATTCTTTTAATGTACCAGTATTTGGTAGTATCTTGTTGAGAATTTTTGCATCCATGTTCATCAGGGATGTGGTCTGTAATTCTCTTAACTCTCTTTCAAATATTTGGTAGAATTCCTCTGGGAAACCATCTGGCCCTGGGTTTTTGTTTGTTGGGAGATTTTTGATTATCAATTTAATTTCTTTATTGGTTATGGGTTTTTTAAAATGTTTACTTCTTTCTGTTTCAGTTTTAGTCATTTATAAATTCTAGAATTTATCCATTTCTTCATGATTGCCCAATTTGTTAGCATATAATTTCTTTCAATATTCTCTTATAATTGTTTGCATTTCTGTGATATTGGTTATGATTTCTCTTCTCACTCATAATTTTATTTATTTGGGTCTTTTCTCTTTTGTTTTTATAAGTCTGACTAGGGTTTTGTCGATTTTATCAATTCTTAAAAGAAAAAAAAAAGGAACAGTTTCTAGCTCCTAGTTTCACTGATCTGTTCTGCTCTTTTGTTGTCACTCCTCTATCATTTAGTTCTTCTCTAATCTACTATTTTCCTTCCTCTGCTAGCTTTAAGCTTCACTCATTGTTTTTTCAAGCTCCTTGAGATGTAAGTTTAGGTTCTGTATTTGAGATTTTTCTTGCTTCTTCAGGTAGACCTGTATGGCTATATACTTGCTCCTTATGACTGCTTTTGCTACATCCCAAAGGTTGTTGACTGTTGTTTTCATTTTTATTTGTTTCCATGTATTTTTTATATTTATTTTTTAAATTCTTAGTTAACTCATTAATTCATTTTTTTAAAAGATTTTATTTATTTATTTGACAGAGACACAAGCAGGCAGAGAGGCAGGCAGAGAGAGAGAGGATGAAGCAGGCTCCCTGATGAGCAGAGAGCCCGATGCAGGGCTTGATCCCAGGACCCTGAGATCATGACCTGAGCCGAAGGCAGTGGCCCAACCCACTGAGTCACCCAGGTGCCCCTTAACTCATTAATTCTTTAGTAGGATGTTCTTTAATCTGCATGTATTTGTGGTCTTTCCAAATTTTTTCTTATGGTTGACTTCAAATTTCACAGCATTGTGGTCAGAAAATATGCATGACAGGGTCTAAATCTTTTTGTGCTTATTGAGGTGTGATTTGCGACCTAGTAAGTTTTCTATATTAATAATTGAGATAAAATTTGCATATCATAAAAATCATCTTTATAAACCTACAATTCAGTTTTTTTATTTATGCATAAAGCTATAAACTTTGTTATAAAATCCCATAATATTTTTCTCACCCCAATAAAGAGACCAAATACACATTAGTATCACTGACTATTCCAACCTCCCAAATCAACTTTTGTCTACCTTTAACCTATTATCTTTCTTTCTCAATTTGCTTGTTTTAAACATTTCATGTTAATAGTATGGTCTTTTGTATTTGGATTCTTTCACTTAGCATATAATATTTTCAAGATTTATCTATGTTCTAGTAAGTATTTGTTATTTTTATGGCTGAACTATTCCATGGATATACCATATTTGTTTATCTGTTCCTTAATTAATTGACATTATAAATTATTGGCCTCTTATGACTACTGCTATTAACATTTGTGTACAAGGTTATGTGTGGAGTTCCATCTTTAGTTTTCCTAGGTATATACATAGAAGGCTGGTATACTTCTGGGCCACATGGTAATTTAAGTTTATCTTTTTGAGGAATTGCCCAACTTTTTTCCAAAGAAACTGAATCATTTCACATTCCTACCACCAATATATGACATTTCACTTCTTACATGATTGCCAAAACTCTCTATTTTCTGTCTTTTTAATTAAAAACCTTCCTCTAAGTAAGTATTAACAGAGTGGCAGAAGATATTTACAAATAAAATATCAGATAAAGGGCTAGTATCCAAAATCTATACAGAACTTATGAAACTCAACACCCAAAGAACAAATAATCCAATCAAGAAATGGGCAGAGGACATGAACAGACATTTCTGCAAAGAAGACATCCAGATGGCCAACAGACACATGAAAAAGTGCTCCATATCACTCGGCATCAGGGAAATACAAATCAAAACCACAATGAGATATCACCTCACACCAGTCAGAATGGCTAAAATTAACAAGTCAGGAAATGACAGATGTTGGCAAGGATGCGGAGAAAGGGGAACCCTCCTACACTGTTGGTGGGAATGCAAGCTGGTGCAGACACTCTGGAAAACACTATGGAGGTTCCTCAAAATGTTGAAAATAGAACTACCCTATGACCCAGCAATTGCACTACTGGGTATTTACCCTAAAAATACAAATGTAGTGATCCAAAGGGGCACATGCGCCCAAATGTTTATAGCAGTAATGTCCACAACAGCCAAACTATGGAAAGAATCTAGATGTCCATGAACAGATGAATGGATATAGAAGAAGTGGTATATATACACAATGGAACACTATGCAGCCATCAAGGAAATGAAATCTTGCCATTTGCAATGACATGGACGGAAGTAGAGAGTATTATGCTAAATGAAATAAGTCAATCAGAGAAAGACAATTATTATATGATCTCTCTGATATGAGGAATTTGACAGGCAGGGTTGGTGGGTCATAGGGGAATGGGAGAAAAAAAAAATGAAACAAGATGTGACCGGAGAGAGAAAAACCATAAGAGACCTAATCTTAAGAAAGAAATTGTGGGTTGCTGGACGTGGGGGAGTAGGGATAGGGTGGCTGGGTTATGGACATTGGGGAGAGTATGTACTATGGTCAGTGCTGTGAATTGTGCAAAACCAATGAATAACAGACTTGTGCCCCTTAAACAAATAATACAGTATATGTTAATTAAGAAAAAAAAAGAGATTGTATCATTAGCAGAGAGTGACAATTTTATTCTTTCCAATGTGGATGCTTTTTATTTCTTTGTCTTACCTAATTGCTCTGGCTAGGCCTTCTAGTACAATATTCAGTAGTAGAGGTCAAAGTGGGCATCCTTTTTTTGTTCCTAATCTTAGGAAAGTTACTTTCATATGTTCTTTCTATACCCAATCTCTTAAGGCTTATACCATGAAAGAATATTATATTTTGTCATTTTTTTCTCTGTGTATTGAGATGATCATGCAATTTTTATCTTTCATTTTATTAATCTGATGTATTACATTTGTTTATTTTTTGTGTTGATCCATCCTTGCATCTCAGGGTTAAATATCACTTGATCAAGGTGTAGAGTACTTTAATGTGTTCTTAATTGTTGTCAAGTATTTTGTTGAGAATTTTCACATCTATATTCATTAAGACTGTTGGTAATCCTTTAATTTTCTTGTAGTATACTTTGGAATCAAAGTGATACCAAAATAAAACTGTTTTTTTTTTTTAAATATTTTATTTATTGACAGAGAGAGAGAGATCACAAGTAGGCAGAGAGGCAAGCAGAGAGAGAGGAGGAAGCAGGCTCTCTGCTGAGAAGAGAGCCTGATGCAGGGCTTGATCCCAGGACCCTGAGATCATGACCTGAGCCGAAGGCAGAGGCTTAACCCACTGAGCCACCCAGGCGCCCCAATAATACTGTTTTGTAGAACAAGTTGAGAAGTATTTTTTCCTCCTTGGTATTTTGGAAAAGTTTGAGGAGTACCTGGGTGGCTCAGTTGGTTGAACGTTGAACTATTGATTTTGGCTCAGGTCATGACCTCAGAAACAAGAGTTAGATCCCTCCATTTTTCTCCATGCTGTGCATGGACTCTGCTTAAGAGTTTCTTTCTCTCTCCGTCTACTCCTACCCCACTCATGCGTGTGTGTGTTTGTATCTCTCTCTCTCTCTGTGTGTGTCTCAAAAGTAAATAAAATAAAATAAAATAAAATAAAATAAATAAAACAGTAAAGTAAAATAAAACAAAATACGTAAATACATGTTGGTAGAATTATACAGTGATTCCATCTGGTCCTAAGAGTTTCATGTGCTGCAAGTTTTTGGTTACTGATTTAATCTCCTTATTCATTATTGGTCTGTTCAGATTTTCTATTTCTTCCTGATTCAGTTTTGGTAGGTTGGGTGTTCCTAGAAATGTATCATTTTCTTCTTACTTATATAATTTTGGGCACATAATTCATAGTTGTCCTTATAATTCTATGTATTTCTGTAGTATTAGGTGTAATGTCTCCTTTTTTGTTTCTAATTTTAGTTATCCGAATCTTCTTTCTTTATTCTTAGTCTAGCTAACAGTTTAGCAAATTTATCTCTCTTTACAGTCAAACACCTCTTAGCTTTCTGGATCCTTTGAAATGTTTTTCTGGTCTCTATTCCATTTATTTGCACTCTGACCTTCATTATTTTCTTCCTTCTGTTAATTTAGGCCTAATTTGTCATTGTTTTTCTAATTTCTTGAGATGTAAATTTAGGTTTTTTAAATGTATTACCATACATTTTCCCCTCAGAACTGCTTTAGCTGTATCCCACAATATTTAATATGTTATATTTCCATTTTTATTTCTTTCAAGGTAATTTTTCTGTTCCCTTTTGATTTCTTCTTTGACCTAGTGATTGACTAGAAGTGTGTTTGTGGGGCGCCTGGGGGGCTCAGTGGGTTAAGCTGCTGCCTTCGGCTCAGGTCATGATCTCAGGGTCCTGGGATCGAGTCCTGCATCGGGCTCTCTGCTCAGCGGGGAGCCTGCTTCCCTCTCTCTCTCTCTGCCTGCCTCTCCATCTACTTGTGATTTCTCTCTGTCAAATAAATAAATAAAATCTTAAAAAAAAAAAGAAGTTTGTTTGTGTATTTTTCACATATATGTGTATCTTCTAACTTTCCTTTTATTGTTAATTTCTAATATTGCCATCAGAGAAGATAGTTGGTTTGACTTCAGTCATTTTAATTTCCTAAGATTTGATTTGTGGTCTATCTCATGATACACGTTGGAGAATGTTCTATGTGTACTTGAGAAGAATGTGTACACTGCTGTTGTTGGTTGGAATGTTCTTAAATGCCTATTAGGTACATTTGTTTTGAAGTATGATTCCTTATTCATTTTCACTGCACAATCTATCTATTGCTGATAGTGAGTTATTGAATTACTTACAATAATTACACAATTATTTGTGTTTTTTTTTTCTCCATTAAGATCTGTTATTATTTTTTTTTTATGTTTTGATGCTCTGATGCTGGTTATACATATATTTACAATTCTTATAGCTTTTTGAGATTCTCATCCCTTTATCATTATATAATAACCTTCTTTGTTTCTTGTTACCCTTTTTGGCTTGAAGTATACTTTGTCTGATAGAAGTATGGCTCCTTTTGGTTTCTGCTTGCTTGGTATATCATCTTCCATCTTTCATTTTGAGACTTGTGTTTTTAAAGCTGAAATGAGTAGTCTCCTATAGTCGGCATAAACTTGGGTCTCACTTTTTTTTTTTTTTTATCCATCCAGCCTTCCATGATTTTATGAGTTCAATTCATGCACATTTATGGTGATTTACTACTGCCATTTTATCTCCAGTCTTCTGATTATCCTGTCTTTCCATTATTCGGTTTTCCTTCTGTTTCTGTCTGACTTTTTAAGTTGGTGGTATGCCAAGGTGATTTGCTTATTTTCCCCTTTCTTTTGTTTCCTATCTTTGCTCTAGATTTTTCTTTGTGGTTACCATGAAGTATACAGAAAATATCTTATAGGTAAAATAGTCCTTTTTGCTTAGAGGAACTTATATTAATTGCTTATAAAATTTCTATTATTTTACCATTACCATTTTATATTTTTATTTCATAAATTATCTCTTTTATGCTGTGATTTCATTGTCCAGTTGTAGTAGCTATATAGTTATTTTTAATGTGTTTTCCTTTAATCTTTATGCTTAATTGAGAGTTTAATGTACTCTTCTAAAAATTACAGTTTTCTATTTCTGTTTATCATCTTAGTTGGAGATTTGTGTACTTTCATCTTTTTCTTTCACCTTGATGATCTCATTTCACATGTTTTTTAAGGCAGGACTTGTGATTCTGAACTCCATCAGCTTTTGTCTATCTGTGAAAACCTTTATGTCTCCTTTAATATTAACAGATAATTTTGCTGGGTAGAGTATTTTTAACTGATAGTTTTTATCTTTTATTATTTTGAATGTGTCATTGCACTCTTTCATGGCATGTAGTGTTTCTGCTGAGAAATCTGTCAATAGCTTAAGGGTTTAGGATATTTCTTTGTTTCTTACCATCTTTATTTCCCTGGCGTCTTTTAACTTTATTTATTTAGCATTGACTTTTAACAATTTTTATGTAGTATGTCTTGGATATGATCTTTTTGCACTGAAATAATAAGGTGTTCTACTAGCTTCATGGACTTGTATATCAAGTTCCTTCCTCAAGTTTGGAAAGTTCGCAGCTATTATTGCTTTAAATACACTCTCTTCTTCCTCCTATCTTCTCCTTCTAGAATACCCATTAAAATTATTTTCTCTCTTTTTATTTATTATTATTATTTTTTATTTTTTTATTTTATTTATTTATTTATTTATTTATTTATTTTTGACTTCAAAATTTTTTATTTTTTATAAACATATATTTTTATCCCCAGGGGTACAGGTCTGTGAATCACCAGGTTTACACACTTCACAGCACTCACCAAAGCACATACCCTCCCCAATGTCCATAATCCCACCCCTTTCTCCCAAACCCCCTCCCCCCAGCAACCCTCAGTTTGTTTTGTGAGATTAAGAGTCACTTATGGTTTGTCTCCCTCCCAATCCCATCTTGTTTCATTTATTCTTCTCCTACCCACTTAAGCCTCCATGTTGCATCAGCACTTCCTCATATCAGGGAGACCATATGATAGTTGTCTTTCTCTGCTTGACTTATTTCGCTAAGCATGATACGCTCTAGTTCCATCCATGTTGTTGCAAATGGCAAGACTTCATTTCTTTTGATGGCTGCATAGTATTCCATTGTGTATATATACCACCTCTTCTTGATCCATTCATCTGTTGATGGACATCTAGGTTCTTTCCATAGTTTGGCTATTGTGGACATTGCTGCTATAAACATTCGGGTGCATGTGCCCCTTTGGATCACTACGTTTGTATCATTAGGGTAAATACCCAATAGTGAAATTGCTGGGTCATAGGACAGTTCTATTTTCAACATTATGAGGAACCTCCATGCTGTTTTCCAGAGTGTCTGCACCAGCTTGCATTCCCACCAACAGTGTAGGAGGGTTCCCCTTTCTCTGCATCCTCGCCAGCATCTGTCATTTTCTGACTTGTTTATTTTAGCCATTCTGACTGGTGTGAGGTGATATCTCATTGTGGTTTTGATTTGTATTTCCCTGATGCCGAGTGATATGGAGCACTTTTTCATGTGTCTGTTGGCCATCTGGATGTCTTCTTGCAGAAATGTCTGTTCATGTCCTCTGCCCATTTCTTGATTGGATTATTTGTTCTTTTGCTGTTGAGTTTGCTAAGTTCTTTATAGATTCTGGACACTAGTCCTTTATCTGACATGTCGTTTGCAAATATCTTCTCCCATTCTGTCAGTTGTCTTTTGATTTTGTTAACTGTTTCCTTTGCTGTGCTAAAGCTTTTGATCTTGATGAATCCCAATAGTTCATTTTTGCCCTTGCTTTCCTTGCCTTCTGCGTTGTTCCTAGGAAGATGTTGCTGCGGCAGAGGTCGAAGAGTTTGCTGCCCGTGTTCTCCTAAGGATTTTGATGGATTCCTTTCGCACATTGAGGTCCTTCATCCATTTTGAGTCTATTTTTGTGTGTGGTGTAAGGAAATGGTCCAATTTCATTTTTCTGCATGTGGCTGTCCAATTTTCCCAGCACCATTTATTGAAGAGGCTGTCTTTTTTTCCATTGGACATTCTTTCCTGCTTTGTCGAAGAAGAGTTGACCAATGATTTGAGGTCCTATTTCTGGGCTCTCTATTCTGTTCCATTGATCTATGTGTCTGTTTTTGTGCCAGTACCATGCTGTCTTGATGATGACAGCTTTGTAATAGAGCATGAAGTCCGGAATTGTGATGCCACCAACGTTGGCTTTCTTTTTCAATATCCCTTTGGCTATTCGAGGTCTTTTCTGGTTCCATATAAATTTTAGCATTATTTGTTCCATTTCTTTGAAAAAGATGGATGGTACTTTGATAGGAATTGCATTAAATGTGTAGATTGCTTTAGGTAGCATAGACATTTTCACAATATTTATTCTTCCAATCCAGGAGCATGGAACATTTTTCCATTTCTTTGTGTCTTCCTCAATTTCTTTCATGAGTACTTTATAGTTTTCTGAGTATAGATTCTGTGTCTCTTTGGTTAGGTTTATTCCTAGGTATCTTATGGTTTTGGATGCAATTGTAAATGGGATTGACTCCTTAATTTCTCTTTCTTCTGTCTTGCTGTTGGTGTAGAGAAATGCAACTGATTTCTGTGCATTGATTTTATATCCTGACACTTTACTGAATTCCTGTATAAGTTCTAGCAGTTTTGGAGTGGAGTCTTTTGGGTTTTCCACATATAGTATCATATCATCTGCGAAGAGTGATAATTTGACTTCTTCTTTGCCGATTTGGATGCCTTTAATTTCCTTTTGTTGTCTGATTGCTGAGGCTAGGACCTCTATTACTATGTTGAATAGCAGTGGTGATAATGGACATCCCTGCCGTGTTCCTGACCTTAGCGGAAAAGCTTTCAGTTTTTCTACATTGAGAATGATATTTGCGGTGGGTTTTTCTTAGATGGCTTTGATGATATTGAGGTATGTGCCCTCTATCCCTACACTTTGAAGAGTTTTGATCAGGAAGGGATGCTGTACTTTGTCAAATGCTTTTTCAGCATCTATTGAGAGTATCTTTCTTTTATTGATGTGTTGTATCACATTGACTGATTTGCGGATGTTGAACCAACCTTGCAGCCCTGGAATAAATCCCACTTGGTCGTGGTGAATAATCCTTTTAATGTACTGTTGAATCAAGCCTTTCTCAAGAAACAAGAAAGGTCACAGGTACACAACCTAACCCTACACCTAAAGGAGCTAGAGAAAGAACAAGAAAGAAACCCTAAGCCCAGCAGGAGAAGAGAAATCATAAAGATCAGAGCAGAAATCAATGAAATAGAAACCAAAAAAACAATAGAACAAATCAACGAAACTAGGAGCTGGTTCTTTGAAAGAATTAATAAAATTGATAAACCCCTGGCCCAACTTATCAAAAAGAAAAGAGAAAGGACCCAAATAAATAAAATCATGAATGAAAGAGGAGAGATCACAACTAACACCAAAGAAATACAAACTATTATAAGAACATACTATGAGCAACTCTACGCCAATAAATTTGACAATCTGGAAGAAATGGATGCATCCCTAGAAACATATAAACTACCACAACTGAACCAGGAAGAAATAGAAAGCCTGAACAGACCCATAACCAGTAAGGAGATTGAAACAGTCATTAAAAATCTCCAAACAAACAAAAGCCCAGGGCCAGACAGCTTCCCAGGGGAATTCTACCAAACATTTAAAGAAGAACTAATTCCTATTCTCCTGAAACTGTTCCAAAAAATAGAAATGGAAGGAAAACTTCCAAACTCATTTTATTAGGCCAGCATCACCTTGATCCCAAAACCAGACAAGGATCCCACCAAAAAAGAGAGAGCTATAGACCGATATCCTTGATGAACACAGATGCGAAAATACTCAACAAAATACTAGCCAATAGGATTCAACAGTACATTAAAAAGATTATTCACCACGACCAAGTGGGATTTATTCCAGGGCTGCAAGGTTGGTTCAACATCCGCAAATCAGTCAATGTGATATTTTCTCTTTTTTGATGGAGTCAAATAGTTCTTATAATGTTTTTTTCACTTTTTTAAATCCTAACTCTCTCTCCTCATATACCTGAATCATTTCTACATTTCTTTTTTTTATAATTAACTTTTTAAAAACATTTTTATTTATTTTTTATAAACATATAATATATATATTTTTTAAAATTTATTTTTTATTTTTTATTTTTTATAAACATATATTTTTATCCCCAGGGGTACAGGTCTGTGAATTTCCAGGTTTACACACTTCACAGCACTCACCATAGCACATACCCTCCCCAATGTCCATAACCCCACCCCCCTTCTCCCAACCCCCCTCCCCCCAGCAACCCTCAGTTCATTTTGTGAGATTAAGAGTCACTTATGGTTTGTCTCCCTCCCAATCTCATCTTGCTTCATTTATTCTTCTCCTACCCCCTTAACCCCCCATGTTGCATCTCCACTTCCTCATATCAGGGAGATCATATGATAGTTGTCTTAATCCACTTGACTTATTTTGCTAAGCATGATATCCTCTAGTTCCATCCATGTCATCGCAAATGCCAAGATTTCATTTCTTTTGATGGCTGCATAGTATTCCATTGTGTATATATACCCCATCTTCTTTATCCATTTTTCTGTTGATGGACATCTAGTTTCTTTCCATAGTTTGGTATTGTAGACATTGCTGCTATAAACATTCCGGTGCATGTGCCCCTTCAGATCACTACATTTGTATCTTTAGGGTAAATACCCAGTAGTGCTAATAAATGGTGTTGGGAGAATTGGACAGCCACATGCAGAAAAATGAAATTGGACCTTTTCCTTACACCACACACAAAAATAGACTCAAAATGGATGAAGGACCTCAATGTGAGAAAGGAATCCATCAAAATCCTTGAGAGGAACACAGGCAGCAACCTCTTCGACCTAAACCACAGCAACATCTTCCTAGGAACATCGCCAAAGGCAAGGGAAGCAAGGGCAAAAATGAACTATTGGGATTTTATCAAGATCAAAAACTTTTGCACAGCAAAGAAAACAGTTATCATTTCTACATTTCTATCTTCAAACTCATTTATTCTTTCTCCCATCTTACCTGCTGTACTTCTGATGCATTATAATGCATTCTTCATCTGACTTATTCAGTTCTTTACCTCCACAATTTCTGTTTGGTTCTTCTTTGGAATTTCAATACTTTGATAAAGGACTCCTTCTGTTCATTAATTTTACTACTGAGGTCATTGTATTATCTTTCTAAGTTTTCTTGTAGCTCCTGAATATCTTCATTACAGCTATATTGAATTATTTGTCACATTATAATAATCCATGTTTTTGGATTCAGTTGATGGAAATTGAGTTTTTCTTTTTGAAATACCTTATTACCATTTTTCATAGTGTCTGATGAAAAGTACTTCTGCTGTAGCATTTAAAATAGAAAAGCCTTTCTTATTGAAGAAAGGTTTTGCTTACTTCAATTCTAACAGCTCAGCAAGTTGGTAGTTAGAAGCCTTCCTTTTGTTTTCCAGAAGAGGTGACTCTATATCATACGTTTTTTTGTTTCATTTAGCAGCACTGACTGGCTGTTAAGGTTGGAGTGTGTGGGGGGAAAAACAAAACAACAAACAAACAAACAAACAAAACAGCTCTTGGGAGACAGAGGAAGGAAAAATGGAGGAAGGTATATACTTAACATTTGGAGTTTTTGATATTTCCTTGGCCTGGTAGGTGGATCCTCTATCTTTGCACGAGAGCATCCCAGTGATCCGTGGTAGTCCTCTTGCCAGATTCCTGGAGCAGACAATAGGAAACACTTTACTTCAATTCTCTTTATCCGTCTACTTTTCCTTCCTCTTCCTCCCCACAGCCACTGGAGTCTCTCCTCAGAGCAGTGGGTCCATTCAGCTACAGTTCACATAGCTAGACAGACCTATCCTACACACTGCCTTCACATTCTACCTCCTCTTCCAGGGAGGCCATGCTGGCCTATTGCCCAATTGTCCCTGTCTTTTCTCACTCTGCAGCTTCCTCTGAAGTCAAATCCACTTCAGGTTCACAACTGGATACATGTCTTGGGTATCCTAGTATGTTGTGCACAGGGCACTCATTTTTGGTTACAGATGTCCAACTCATTATGAACTGAAGGCAAGAGAAAATGGAAATGATTTATGCTGCCATAATGCTAACATCTCCCTGAATATTTTTAATTGGGCTATTTAATTAGGTGGTTTGATTTTCCCTTTTCTTTTTCTTTTTTTTTTTTTTTTTTTGGTAAGAGTTCTTTATATATCTTTATATGTTCTAGATCCTAGTCCTTTATCAAATATATGATTTTCAAATATTTTCCCCCATATTCTGAACTATTTTACTTGTTCTTTGAAGTACCACTTTGGGTTTGATCTATTTTTTTTTCCCTGATCATTTCTTTTTCTTTTTCTTTTTTAAACTTCCATTAAAGCTTGCTTGTCTTTATACATTAAATTGATTTCACAATCAACTAATTTAAGGGTATCTGCATTTTCACACACACTAACACAAAAAACAGTTTTATAGAAAACATTTAGAAGACCATCATGAAAATAAATCTGCATAGCAGCTACACAGGATTAAATCCTTAGACATTCTAAAAAAATAAGGGGTCAGAGAGATCTGAAAGAAAAATAGGAGGTCAAGTACTCAAAACCAAATGAAAATAATGTTCTGTGAGTCAAACTTTGAGAGTTTCAGTAAAAATGCAAGTGCCAACTGTATAAAAATTTTGTCAGATTAGATGAAAACTTAGAAATATTCATCTTTCCTTTTCAGATAATTCATGATCATCACAATTTATATTATTTCTTCAGTAGTTTAGAAACAAAGAAAAGCAAAATATTAGTCATGGTGTCAGGTTTGTTATCTTATAGCTTCACATTATATATTGTTATTTTACCATGAATTCTCCTTGTAATTTACTTCTATGTTTGATTTTGTTGAACTGATAAGTTTCCCCCTCTTTTTTTTTTTTTTTTTTTTTCATGCTATACAGCAGAAGGAATTATTTTCAAGCCTGATGGACATCCTTTTTATTGGATGCTTTTAGGAGGTTGATAACTGGTAACTTGCTTAGTGGTTTCTATATCATAATTAACAATGATGACAAAAATATAAACCTAACAGTATCATTTATCAGTTTGTAGTTTTTTTTAAACTATCTTTCATAGATTCCATTTTTATCACACAGAAAACCCATGAGTTGCACCTGGTAATAAGCAAGATTTATTTATCTTTTATTTTTTAAAAGATTTTATTTATTTATTTGACAGAGACAGAGATCACAAGTAGGCAAAGAGGCAGGCAGAGGGGGAGGTGTGTAAAGGTCCCCTGCTGAGCAGAGAGCCTAAAGTGGGGCTCCGTCCCAGGACCCTGAGATCATGACCTGAGCAGCCCACTGAGCCATCCAGGTGCCCCAGATTTATTTATCTTTTAAATAAATGAAAGGAATAATATTTTGTAGGGAGAAGTAGAGGGAAGCTTAAGGCAGGTAAAAATTATAAAAACAAAAACCAAAACAGAACAAATCTGGTTGGTATTCTTAGGTCATATTCCTGTCTGTGGCACTGATCTATGATTCTTTGTAGTGCTTCTCACTATGGAAGTTAGGCACTCGACAGAAATATTGAACTGTAAAAATAATAAATGGGTAATGAAACTCCTTCCCTCTCTCTAGTATATAGTGCCTGTGTCAAGTTGAACACTGAAGCGATTGAGTTCCATAGGCTTGTGAGTACAGGTAAAAGTTGGTTAAAACTGATGAAATCTAAATCATGTATCATTTTTTGAACTATTTTCATTTGTCTTTTTCAACAGTTTTGGGAAATCAAACCAATGGGCAATTGCAAACTAGTGCTATCTTATTTTAAGAACTATTTTATTTTAGGGAAGGAGATATAGTTATGCTGTTTTTATCAATGGAATAAAATAATTCTAATTACTTTATGATAAAATCGGGGCTTTTAATATTTAGATTTAAAAATTACTGGCATTGAGAGTTTTTTGTTAGTATTATTCACCAAAATTAAACATACTCTTAGCTTAAATGTTCAAGAAAACTACAAAACAAGGTAAATATAGGGAAATTTATTGGAGGAGTGGGAGGTGCTCATTTTTTTCAATATGGCATGACCTACTGTGATATTGGAAGCAGTAGTTAGAATCAAGATCAGTATGATTGGAGTATCATAGGCCAACTATTTAGCAGTCACAGCTATAACTTCCATATAAAATTCTGTGCCAAGCACAAGTAAAAGAGGTCAGCTAGATGTGAGTAATCCTTTAGTAACTAATATAAGCTCTTCATTAGTAGTATTTTTTCCTTTTTATCAAAATCACGACATAGAGAGTTATAGACATAAGATCACTAACAAATGTAGGCAAAAATACTCGTGTTCTATCTCCAGTCTTTACACAATGATAATCTAGTGTAGATCCCTTGAGGTTAAAGATCTGAGAACTATACAAACAACCTCCGTTAGTTTAATTTCATAGATATATTTATGATAGGCTGGATTAACTGCCTGTTGAATTTTAATGAAAAATGTTTAAGTCTGTTAGTATCCCAAAAATAGAATTCTAAAGAAGCTGTAACAATTCAATTTGGACCATCAAAGAATGTGCAGTCATGCAAGAAATTTGAATATGGAAGAGCAGTAACTATACATGTCACTATGTAGCTATTTGTGATTTTCTATTTGCAATATTTGTTTTGCCTGAAGTTATAATTTTTGGTTTATTATTTAAACACCATGTGTTTCTAGTTTAATACCATGTACCAGGCACACAGTTAAATATATTTTAATCTCTTTTTCACAATATCCTATGCTGTATTTTAAGTATTTGACAAATGCTTCTTATGGCCCATACCTTATATTAGGAGTAGTAATAAATAATGAACAAAAACAGATCTGGTTTCTACACTAGTAAAGTCATCATTAGAATAATCTACATAGAAATTAATGAAATAATCATAAAAATCACCTGAGCCTTAAAGTTGTGAAATAAATCTCCCCAAATTACACATTTAGTAAGTTGCTGTATGGAGAGATAAAACCTAATCTGTAACTACTGCACTATGGTATCGTTCTACTTCCATTGAACAGTCATTGTGTTCATTGTAAGGATAAAGAAAAATCCAATTTCTCAACTTTACAAATGTGCTTATTTTGAAAGAAAATACTTGAAATTTAGTCCTTCTATATATCTGAAAGCATTAAAACGTATTTTTTCCTGATCAGTACTTTTAATAATGTTTAAATACAAATTCTTAAATTTTACCATACATTGTTAAAAGTTGGTATTTGGTATTTGTAGCTGGGGAAATTTTATTTTTTTCCCTCGACTTCACATAATAAGATAAATTTCAGTTTATATATTTAATTTAACAGGGACAATCAACTTCAAATTTGTATTAAAATAAGCTAGGGTATTCTGTTATTATGACAATAAACATTTAAGACACTTTTTTTTTCAGTGAATGAAGATAGTTTATTTCTTTATCATGTCAAAAATCACATGTGGGTCCAGATGTTCTGTAAGTGTTCACTCCATTATCCAGGTTTTATCTTGTGACATTATCATTATTAATAACATGATATGGACAGTATTGCATGGTATTTTGTGGTGAAGCCTAAGAGTGATGACTCACTTGCTCCAATTACACAAGCCAAAACCCAGTCACATGATATTAACCTTAGTGTATATGGATTTGGTAAGTGTGTGTGAATGTAAGTGAGTGAGAACATCATATAAATATGTTCTTGTGTGTCTAGAAAGATAAATATAAAATTTGAGACATAACACTTTCTTTTAACTGAATGTTTTGGTAACATTGATAAGGATCATCATTTTTTTTTAAATATTTTATACACATTCCTGTCACAAAAACAAAAGAATAGTTATTTTGTTCTTATATTCTAATTATTTATTTAAGAGAGAGATCAAGAGTGAGGTGAAGAGCAAAGGGAGAAAGTTAAGCAGACTCCCTGCTACCCAGAGACCCCCATAAAGCTCCACTCCAGGACCCAGAGATCATGACCTGAGTGACGGCAGATGCTTATCTAAGTGAGCCACCCAGATGCCCCCAAAGGAATAATTATTTTACAATTATTTAGTTTTTGTATTCTCAGTCATTCTGAAACAGTGGTCAGTCACTAAATAATATTAATGATTCAACTATGAAAAATAAATAGAGCTGAAATGTAAGGAGAAAAACTGGCTGAAGATAACGGATATAAAGAATTTTCTGAAAGTCCATTTTGTAGGCTGTGCACTAATCTGGCCAAAAGTATCAGAATTGAAATATTCCAAAGTATTATGGTTTTACCTGAGAAGAATGAATGAGAAAGAACAACACAATTCTAAAAGGGCCAGCTACTCTTCCCAACTTGGTCCTCACTGGTTGTGGAGCATATATATAAACTATCAATCGATGTTTGATTTTATTGTTTTTGCATTCAACCATAATTGTTTTGTCACTGTGACTTATTATATATGAACTTCAGTGGAATTTTCCCAAATGATGAAGTGGGTTTTTTTCTCCTTAACTTACATATATCTAAAGAAATACCTAGTAGAATTTCTGAATGTTGATATATCTCAGATAAATTTATATATAAATATATGCCAATAAAATATTCTAGATGGGCATACATATAAGGACTTAGATATATGCTATTAATATTTATACTACTTGCTTAGCCAAGCAACCTCAAATTTTACCAAGTTACAAATTAAATAGAATTTACTGATAAATTTATTACTAATTTCCCTAAATATATCTTAGAAAAATATTGGCCATCCCTAAGTGAATAGATAACTGAAATATTATTTTCATGTTTGTTTCATTCATATTTATAATTGTCCATACAATGCAGTACCACTTTGAAGATAACATCTGTGACTTAAATTTATGTATGTTAACATGGAAACACCTCAAGAATACAAAGTTTCCTAAAGAAAAGTTGCTTAATGTTACACAAAACATAATTTATATAAGTTTTTAAAATATCAAATTTCAATATTGATATATGTAAGATAAGTATTATTCTGGTCACCTGAGGTTTATAGATGAACATGGGATTGAACCCAGAATGAACAAAGCAGAATTTAAATTTAATTGAATATTTTATTTCACAGATATAAAAAAGTAGTACACAAGTTAATGAGTATAAATTATGAATTATATGTAAACATCTGTTTGCCTTTTTTGGTAATTTTTCTGTATTTTAAAAAAAATTATCTTTTTAAGAGGAAAATGTTGCAAGATACCTTTCCAAAAATATTTACTTGTGAATTTATGAAAATATTTTAATGTAATACATGTTGGTACTAAAGAACCTCTGGTTAAAATTCTCTATATAATTACAGACCCAAAATGACCTTTGTTAGAGTGAAAGGTATTAACATATTACAGATCCATTCCTAAGAAATCTGGCCAACGAGTGGAAGTTTCAAGGCATCTCTGTGTCTACTTCCCACAGATGACAATCAGGAGGATGAGAAGCGTATATTGAGTTTTGTATATTTTAAGAGATTAAAGCTATTGAAGTTGTAGCAATAAAACTAGGATGAGCAAATAAGCTGACTTATTCTTACCATTTGTTGAAAGAATCTAATTTAGTATGAATAGACTCTGTGGATTGAAGAGTAATGGAAGAGAAATATTTGGGAGACTTTTTATCTTTTAAAGTAGGTTCGAGCAAGAGTGTATTAACTGAGGTCAAAGAAAAGAGAAATTGTCAGCCTTGCTAATTTTGAAGACAGGTCTTTGCTCCCTGAGAGAACAGCCATCTGGTGAAGAGATACTTTTTATCCTATTACAATCCTTTAATTTAGTACCTTGCTCAGGAGTGAAGTTATTACTAACATTATGATTAATAATATTTCTGAACACCTATGAAGATTTGAGCATTGATATGTTAAGCAAAATACATTCAGGTAAGACTGAGCAAAGGAAACTGTTATTTGCCTCAAATAACACCTTGAGAGGTATGTGTATGTGTGTGTGTGTGTGTGTGTGTGTGTGTGTGTGTAAAACACTTGTTTTAATATCTGTGTTTCAGATCTATGAACTAAAGCTCTAAAATGTTAAAGAACTTGATAATAGTAACGTATAGAAATCTGCAGAGCTGAATGTAATTCTAGATCCCGACTCACCAGGAAACCCATCCTCAAATTCCAAGGTAATCTTGTCAGAATTTGCTTTAAAAAAGTTTAAACAAAATTGAGGTGAGAAATCATGCTTTAAATCATGGATTCATATAAAGGTATTTATTTTTATTTTTTTTTAAAGATGTACTTTAGTTATAGAAGGATGTAATAGAAGAATGTGGACTCTGGTATAAAAGAGATTCATATTAGAATCCCTGAAAATTAAATTTCCATCTGAATTTCATATCTCACGTTTCTAATCATTAAAATGGAGGATGTAAGCACTTAATTCACAAAATTATAGTGAGGTCTAAATGTATAAATATATGCCAATCGACCTATATATAAATAAAATTTAACAAAACAGTAGGAGTAAAAGTGGAATATGGGCTGAGATATTTATACTTTTCCTCAAGATATTCTTGACCCAACCCTCTTTAATATTTTTCTTTTTAAGGATTTTAGTCCTGCTGCAAGTTCTGAGCCTTCACAATGCCCTAATTTTATCTGAAATATAAGCTTTTTTATCCTAGCCGCAGTCCTTAAATCAATAGTCTGAAAAAAAATCTAAGGATTAGAAGAATTATGTTCTTAAGTAAACTTGCATATTGATAACATTACCTTTATTATTAGATAGGAACTTTATAAACTTGTTTATAATAGAGGAATCAGAAAACCATGGCCAATTCCCTGCTTTATCACTACACTAACTCATTGTATCAGTACAAGCTACTAAATTATCCTTTCCTTATTGTTGGTTTTGCTACATACTAAAAAACAACAATTAAACAAACAATTTTTCTATATCCCTTAGCACTGTTTGATTGATTTTTTTTTTCTTTTCCAAGAACTTTACTTTGGGTTCCATACACATGGAATCAGCATTCATTTAAAGCTTAAAAAAAATCTTCTGCCAATTTACATACAACTCTTTTTTTTGTTGTTATTGACTTACATTTTATTTTTCATTGTCCACACCTAAAACACTCTTAGCCAAACTTAGTATCAGAAAGAAATTTCCCTCATTACTACCTTTTGACAATTTACAATATATTAAATGCAGATGTTTGATGGAAATATCAAAATTTTAAAGTAGATATGTAAGATCCAGTACAGGCGTTAATAAGTTAACCCTTGTCCATTTGAGTGTTTCAGAAAAGCACTCTGTGATTCTCGTTTCATAACTTCTACCATTTATACCATTTTATATTTGGTGAAATTTTGTGTCTATTTGCTTAAGCAAATACGTACAACTCTTAATGTTTACTATTTCCTTTTACTCAATGACCTTTAGGATAGATTAATTCTCCAAACTTCTGCATTGCTGCAATAATGAAGAAAGATGATCTGACTGGTAGTTAATTTTTTTTCAAAGTTATTTCTAGGATTGTTCTTTTTAATGGTCTAACTTTTAATATTTTTAGAGGAAATAGATTTCAGAGTAGAGACAGATTGAGGAAGGGTTACTAGAGTCTTGAACTCAAAGGCCCAGAAGTGCTAGGGACATTGAGCAACATGAGCTAGAATGAGACAAAACAGCTGGGCCACCTAGGCAGTGTCTGAGCTTGTATAAGACTTCTCTTATATTCTGCTTGTAACCAGATTATAAAGAATTCTGATGACAGATATTTTTCTAGCTGATTTGACCAAATAGGCATTTTTTAGAGGATGTCTTGCAGTCTTCAGAAAGAGAATTAGTGAGAGATAGGAAGGTTATTATTAGTAAAATATAAATATATAAATATACAGATATATAAATATATAATAGTTTATATATTTATATATTTAATATAATATATTAAATATATTTAAAATGAGATCAAAGCAGATTCGGAATGGAAAGAAAAAAGCTCTCTCAGATCATTAAATTAAAATAAGGTTTTTTAGGAATTACATCGACTTTCAAATATGGTGGAAATTTCTGAACATGAGTGCTTGAAGCAATCCTTTGAAGTTCCATATCCAAAACCAAATTGTTAACTAAAGTGATAGGGTATTGGATGTGTCCAGAAATCCTGAGTGAGACTACAATGCCTAGATATGGGAGAACAACTTACTTACAAGTATAACTGAATATGGACCTAGAAGCAAAGAGATTCTCTTATATTCTTAAATACCTTCAAATGCAATCCTCTATCTTTCTCTCAGAAAGACATTGCTTTATCTGAAATTCCCTGAGGTGAGGCTTTTCATTCTTCCCCACCCTGTACAAACCATAACATTTTATAAATACTTTTCTTCCCTTCCCTATTACCACCTCCAGATAGTTACTTGTCCAACTTCATGCAGGTTTTTCTTTAGACAAAGTTTATGAAATGCTATTATACTATTCCTTTCTCTTTTTTGTAGTAGGCATGTAATATGATACAGTCTTTGTTCCTCGAACAGATATTCATCGAGGATTCTGGCAACATATTCCTCCTTGTTACTAAAAGTCTTATCATCATTTAACATGACTTTAATGCTCATACCAATGACCTAATCAAATTATTAGCTCCAATGCCACTGATCTCAACAATTCTTCAATTAAAAATTTCATTTCCAAAGCCAGATTTAGAAATTTGTCATCATTCTCAGAAATATTGTAACAAGATTGATTAATATCTATGGGAACTGTCTTGTAAACATAATAATTTAATAGCTTTGTTGAGATATCAGTAGCATACAATAAACTACATATATTTAATGTATAATAAGTGATAAATTTTGACATATGTATACATAATAAAAATATAACCTCAATGAAGATAATTAATGTATACATCACCTTTAAAAGTTTCATGTCTCTTTGTAATCTCCATTTCTCTTGATCTTCCCCATACCTGTGTCTCCAGGCAATCATTTACCTACTTTCTGTCTCTACACATTAGATGACATAGTCTAAAATTTTATATATTGGAATTATATGATATGTACTTTTTTGGGAGGAGCGGTGTGGCTTCTTTTATTCAGCATAATTGTATTGAGATTCAACATGTTGTTGTGTGTGCAGATAGCACATTTCCTTTTAATTATTGAGCAGCATCCCATTCTATAATGTGCCACAATTTCTTATCCTTTCACTTCCTCATGGGCATTTCCTTTCTTACAGTTTTGGCTCTTAGACACAAAGTTATTATGAATATTCAGATATATATCTTTTAAGGGACATAGGCTTGGTTTTATCTTAGGTAAATATCTAGGAGTAAAGTGGCTAGATGTATGATGAATTGATTTTTAATTTTCTAAGAAATTATCAAATGTGTTTTCCAAAGTGGCTATATTGTTACATTCCGCCAGCAGTATATAAGATTTATAGCTTCTCTATGTATCTTGCCATAACTTATTTTTTCTTTCATTTGTTTATCTGGTGAAGTGCATTAATTCTGTTTTACAAATATTAAACCAAACTTATTTTCTTACAATAAAACCATTTTGTCATGCTGTACTGTTACATTGGGTAATTGCCCAGAGTCTAGAATCAGCAAATTGGATTTGATAAATTTTATTAATATTTTTTGTTACTATGTTCATGAGCAATATCATTCTGTAGTTCTGATTTTTTTTCTAGTTCTGATTTTTCTTTTCTATACTATGTCATCTAATGTGTAGAGACAGAAAGCAGGTAAATGGCATATGGATAGGATAGCCTCATAGAATGAATTGAAATATATTTGTCTCTAAAAGTTTGTATAGAATTGATATTTTTTTCCTTTAATATTTCATAGAATTCACTAGTGAAGCCCTGTACGTCTGAAGTTCTCTTACAGAAAAGATTTTAGTACAAGTTAATTTTTTTTTATGAATAAGAATATTCTGGGAATTTATTACTTTGTTCATAGCATTTAATAGTTTGTATCATCCAAGAAATTTGACTCTTTTATCTAAGTTGTTGGAATTATTGGTAAACATTTATTCATAATATCTCCCTTTTAAAAATATTATTTAGACATGTAATATACAGTAATGTGCATAATACACATGAGAAGATGTGAAATAATGCTACTTCTTTCTTTAATGATTCCGGAAATTTGTGTCTTCTGGGTTTATTTGTTTACTTCTTTCCTTTTTTCCCTCCATGTCTCCCTTCCTTCTTTTTACTCTTCTCTCTCTCTCTCTCTGTTTCTTGTACATTCTGGCTAAAGATTTATCAAATTTATTGATCTCACAAAATTTGCCTTTGGTTCCATTGACTTTCTTCTTTTTTCGTTGTTTTCAGTATCATTGATTTCTGCTCTGAGATTTACTATTTATTTTTTCTGCTTATTTCATGGTTTTCTCTTATTTTTCTACATTCTCAAATAGGAACTGAAGTAATTGATTTATGTTTTTCTTTATTTTAAATTTCAAAACCATAAGATACCTAGGAATAAACCTAACCAAAGAGGCACAGAATCTATACTCAGAAAACTATAAAGTACTCATGAAAGAAATTGAGGAAGACACAAAAAAATGGAAAAATGTTCCATGCTCCTGGATTGGAAGAATAAATATTGTGAAAATGTCTATGCTACCTAAAGCAATCTACACATTTAATGCAATTCCTATCAAAGTACCATCCATCTTTTTCAAAGAAATGGAACAAATAATGCTAAAATTTATATGGAACCAGAAAAGACCTTGAATAGCCAAAGGGATATTGAAAAAGAAAGCCAACGTTGGTGGCATCACAATTCCGGACTTCATGCTCTATTACAAAGCTGTCATCATCAAGACAGCATGGTACTGGCACAAAAACAGACACATAGATCAATGGAACAGAATAGAGAGTCCAGAAATAGACCCTCAACTCTACAGTCAACTCTTCTTCGACAAAGCAGGAAAGAATGTCCAATGGAAAAAAGACAGCCTCTTCAATAAATGGTGCTGGGAAAATTGGACAGCCACATGCAGAAAAATGAAATTGGACCATTTCCTTACACCACACACAAAAATAGACTCAAAATGGATGAAGGACCTCAATGTGCGACAGGAATCCTTCAAAATCCTTGAAGAGAACACAGGCAGCAACCTCTTCTACCTCACCCGCAGCAACATCTTCCTAGGAACAACGCAAAAGGCAAGGGAAGCAAGGGCAAAAATGAACTATTGGGATTTCATCAAGATCAAAAGCTTTAGCACAGCAAAGGAAACAGTTAACAAAATCAAAAGACAACTGACAGAATGGGAGAAGATATTTGCAAACGACATATCAGATAAAGGACTAGTGTCCAGAATCTATAAAGAACTTAGCAAACTCAACACCCAAAGAACAAATAATCCAATCAAGAAGTAGTGTTAGAATTTTTTCCTGGAGTTTTATTTGTACCCCACACATTTAAATTTTTTTAAATTCTTATTCTGTTCTGACTACTCTCTAATTTCTATTTTCTTTAACCCTTGTATTATTTAGAAGTATATTCTTTAATTTCCAAATAGATATATCTATTATGTTTTTCCCATGATTTCTAATTTAATTCTTTTTTGGTCAACAGAAATGTTTTGTGGTACATGACTCAAATAAAGTTGATTGAGATTAGGTTTATTGAACAAAGCATACCTTACTTGAAATATGTCATGGATACTTGAAATAAAAATGTACAATCTGCTGTTGGGTGAGATGCTTTATAAACAGCAGTTAGGTGAACTGATCAAGAATGTTGCTCAAGTCTTTATCTTTACTGATTTTCTATTTCCTATATCAGTTACTCAGAGGAGTATTCAAATCTTCAACTACATCTGTGGATTTTCTATGTCCTTGTCTAAAACTACTTTTTTGCTTTATGTGATTTGAAGCTTTGCTAATGCATGCTAAATATTTTGGATTTTTATGTACTCATCATTAAATTACCATTTTACCATTATAAAATGACTTTCCTTATTGCTTTCATTAAATCTTGCTCCAAAATTTATTTTTTCTAACATAAATATAGCCATTCTAGTTTCTTTTGATTACTGTTGTATGGTATATTATTAATAATAATAATAGATAATATATAAATAATATGTTATAATATCTATTATTATCTAATATGTCTATTAATCTATTATACAATTATTATTATATGGCATTATCTAATATATTATCTATTATTAATATTAACAATATAATAATACATATTAATGTTAGTATGGCATATTATTATTCTATTATGTTAGCCTATGTGATTCTTTATAATTAAATAGATATTTTGAGGTAGCATATAGTTGAATTTTGTTTTTTTTTTCTTCAATCTAATAACTTCTGGCATTTAATGTAGTATTTGTCATTTATATTTAATGCAATTATTGGTATGATGTTTAATCTTAAAATTTTCTATCTGGTTTCCATTAATTACACTTACTGTTTCTCTTTCCATTGTTTCTGGATTTTTTTTTTTAAGATTTTTATTTATTTATTTGACAGACAGAGATCACAAGTAGGCAGAGAGGCAGGCAGAGAGAGAGAGGAGAAAGCAGCCTCCCCACTGAACAGAGAGCATGGTGTGGGGCTCTGAGATCATGACCTGAGCTGAAGGCAGAGACTTTAACCCACTGAGTCACCCTTCTGGATTTCTTTTAAGTAATTAACCACATTTTATAATTCAATTAATTTCCTTGCTGGTTTATTAGCTACAACATATTGTTTTGTTGTTTTAGTGGTAGCTTTTGGTCAGTACTATATTATAGTCTATTTCAAACATTGTATAAGAATATTAAAATAGTATTTAATTATTTCCTCTAGGTTTCCATGTTTTGCTGCTATACATTTTACTTCTATATAAATTATAAGCCCCAAATTTCTTATTTTGCAGACATTTTATTTAGATGAGAAAGCATTCTAAAGTGTTAGCATGATTTCCTCCCCATCCTCTTCCTCTTATTCCCCTTTTTTATTTTTCTTAAAATTTGGAATATGAAAGTTTTACTGTCTGAGTACACATGGAAGGAAAAAAGAAGAAAACATACAACTTTGGCTTTGCCTGCTCTGGAATTATCAGAGTTGAGTGAGAGTCTCTGGTACATTATTTTTTTCCAGAGCTGCAAAGGTAAGGATACTGCCTTAAAGCTCCTCTTCTAAGGTATCCCATTATTATAGAGCTTGGAGGAAAAAATTCTATTCATCTACAATGTTAATGCTCTTGGCAGAAATTTTTATTGAATTTTACTATATGCTTTTAATTTATTTTCATTTTCTGATTTTAGTTCTGTGGTTATCATTCCTTTTGGTTATTCTGTTACATTTTACAAGGTAGTATAATTATTTATTACTATTGCTTAGTAAATCTGTAAAAGACTGCATTTTCATAAAAGACCTGTCTTGTTTTTTCATTTGGAATTTGTAGTTTTATTGTTATTGAAGGATAACTTTCATTCACATTTTATAGCTTATTTTATACATGTACACATAGGAATGATAGCATCAGTAAAATAAATAGATTTGAGCAAACCTCAAACTTTTAAAAAACTAAGGCCCCTATCTATTACATTTATCTACTTCAGAGTTATATATTTTTTTATTAGTAGTTAGAGTTATGCTCTCTACCTGTAAGGATATTAATGATGTAGATTTTTAAAGAGAATTCCATTATTATTTTCATTATTATCTTCAAAGCTACTGATACCTATTCTGCACACAATGACCAGTGACAGCCATGTCTTCACTGTAACCTATCAAACTGTGGTTTCAAGTGGTTAAAATATTTTTTAATATATACCTTATAGCTGATTAAGTACAGTCTTATTTCCATAAAAAAATGTTTTACTGAATATTTAACTTGATTATGTGCTAAAAACGGGAGATATAATAATGAACAGGGAAAGTACATTCATTTCTCTTATGAGCTAACGGGGAAGTGGGCATTTGCCTATTTTATTCATTATTTTTCTTCCTAAACCTTAGAATATTGCATTATGCTGGCTCACTCTATTAAGACATGAGGATTTACACAAAACCTTGGTTAGCCCAGGACTTCAAGATAAGATTCATCCCTGAAATCATTTATTTGGTTCAAGGGAAGTTACAAACAAAGGCTGATAATTGGTACATTCTCAGCTAATATTATCTAATATTTTTATGATAATTTATAATTTTACTATTGATATAAGCATTTATAATGTGTTGCTCGATATAGAAGATAATATTGTTATTGAGAAAATGTGATCCAAGGAAAAAAACACACTTATAATATCAAAATAATCACACACTTTGCCAAATGAAATAAAACAAGGAAATTATTAATTAAATACCAATAATGTTCCCTCTCCTTTCTGTATTTGAAAACAAATGAAGTAGTTCATCAGTTTTATTGTATAAGCAGGTCAAAAATATTCTATCTGTTCTATAGTTCAAAAAGCAAAAAACTTAAAGGGATATTCAAAACAATCTTTTCTATCATTTTCAATATAAAATTACAGTGCAGACCTTACATTGATAAATTGCCCTGTGTATAACCTGTTCCATTTGTAGCTCAGGGAAATTGGATAATATAATATCATTATGTATATGGAAGAAAAATCATACCTTCTTATCTCCCATAGAATCTATAAACTGTACTATAAACACAATTACATTTTTCTATTGATTTCCCTGAACTCTCTTTAGGGTCACTCTTATTTTTACTCTGAGGAGACAATTTGACTTCTTGTTTTCCAGAGTTACCTGGAAGAGTAATAGTCCCTCCTCACATTGTACTCTTTCCTTGTCAATGAAGGTTTTGATTAAATAATTTATTTAAAATATGATAGGTGATAAATTTTGAAATGCAGGGAGACCAGTGAATACTTAACCAAGGAAAGAAAGATTTCCACCCTCCCTGGAGGACTAGGCAATTCTCTTAATTGGCAATCTAGTAATTCTTCTTATATTTACTGTGGAAATAAACTATAAATGAGAAATAAAAATGAATAGGAGAAGTCATTTAACATAAACCATAACATCAAAAATAAAATACCCAACTTTTGTAGCAACATGGACGGGACTGGAAGAGATTATGCTGAGTGAAATAAGTCAAGCAGAGAGAGTCAATTATCATATGGTTTCACTTATTTGTGGAGCATAACAAAAAGCATGGAGGACATGGGGAGTTAGAGAGAAGGGGGTTGGGATAAATTGGAAGGGGAGGTGAATCATGAGAGACTATGGACTCTGAAAAACAATCTGAGGGGTTTGAAGTGGTAGGCGGGTGGGAGGTCAGGGTACTAGGTGGTGGGTATTATAGAGGGCACGGATTGCATGGAGCACTGGGTGTGGTGAAAAAATAATGATACTGTTATGCTGAAAATAAATAAATGAAAAAAAAAAAGAAAGTTACCTCATTAAAAAAAATAAAATAAAATGATATTAAACTACCATGTAAAGTTTCAAATCACATATTTAGAGGTGATTTTTTTTCTGTAATTAATTTTGGTTTCTGAATCTGTTCTGAGGCTTCCTCTGCATATTGGAAAGAAATATATTATTAGCAAATTTCTTGTTTCCTCAAGTCATTTCACATTTAACCTGACAATTCAGAATTTTCTCCTACACCTAAATACAGGCCTCTTTGGGCCTTCTGTCTTTCTATCTCTGCAATGGTTTACAGGGCACCAGAAACACAGTTATTCTGCCCTTGAAGTACCCCTCAGCTATGCTGAGTCTCTTGTCCTTATATCATGCCAATGTCGGAAACTTTGGGAGCACACACTTCTCAGAGTATCAGACAGAAATTTGCTATAGGTCATATGATTCTCAAATTATTAATTGTGTCCAAATGTTTAACATCCCCACACTTTTGTATTAAACTGGGATAGGTAAATGGATCAGGTAGAGAAAGACATTTATAGACCCTTTTCAACATCTAACTTTGTCTCTCTTCCAACAAAAAGGTCATTATCTAGGATGGAGGAAAACAAATGTTTATTTAAGCAAAATGGAAATGTGGGAGGGAGAAGTGGATATTTTAAATATGATTCTGCCAAAATCTCTTTGTTTCATACATGGATTATGGGTTTTATCTTAAAGCTAAGAACACCATTAATTTTTCCATTAAATGGAAATCTGTGTTAGAGGAAATTAAAGACTTATATGTTACTATTCAGAGGAGAGCCATGGGATTAAAAAGATGGGATAGATGATATGGGGAACCATCCATTAATATTTCACAATTTCATCCTGATGATAATAGAAAAAATAATTGAATTAATTCACAAGATTTCGGTTTATTGCAATTTGTTCTTTTGGAAGACTATGTAAGAGAAAGCTAATAGTTAGTGGTTAAATTTCTAGATAGATAATTATTGGTACAATATTTTAAGTAGGGAAAGATAGCCCCATGGAGATAGCTGTAGATCCCATGATCTGAAAAGCAGTGCAAATTAACCAGCCTGTATTTTAAAAAGGCAAACATGGAGCTTCCCATTGGATGCAATGGAATCAAGATCCATGTCTTTCCCTGACTTTGTACTCTTTCAAAACTTGACATCTCCTCCTGCTCTTATCTTTTCTTTTGCCAGAGGTCATTATGCTTTAATTTGTTTTAGACTTTAATATATTTTAGAAAATCTCCTGGCATTTTGGAATCTTTAAAGAACATGGCAGTATCCCACCTTGTCTTGTGGCAATATCCCACCTTCTCAGCTTCTGCATTTTCTAATGGAGTTACAATAAATCATATCCAAATCTGTTTCACTCTCTAATATCAAAAGAATCCTCCCATAAATGTAGAGACCAAGTAGAATTAATATTTTCTACATTTGAAATTCAGAAGTATGCAAATGATTTTTGTTTAATATAAAGAATACATTCCTAGGAGTTCTTAAATTTCTTCAAATTCTTTTATCAACTCCTTCTTTGTCCCTATAAATAAAAGTAATTGAAGACTTCCCAAATTTTCTTTGTGTTTCACTCATTAACATGAATTTAAATCTGTCCAGTTTTGCTGGGTTCAAGGGATGTCCCTTAAGACTTATAAATTCATGATACTTGAGGACTGCAGCATGAGAGAATGACCTAAATGAGTAAGAGCACAGGAGTGCAGAATTTTAAGTGATTGATTATCTAAAACTGAACATCTCCATCCTCAACCATAGTCATTTGAATTTGGGATTTCTACCCTAATAATGTATAGCTGGAGGTTTAGCCAGTCATGAACTTGACAGCAGTCTTCCTTAAAGGGCCAGGATTTCAACATATAGTTAACATTTTTGTCTACGTTTGCATCTCCTTTGTCCAATTTTGTTTTTCTTTTTTTTCTGATTCTAAGCCACCTGCTCCTCTATAAGAAGCCAAGAGGCTAAAAAAGATTATCTTGTTTAATGACGGCACCCAAATGCAATGAAACTGCAGGATTGCAGGTATGAGTATTGCATGTGAGTATTGCATATATCAGAGTGCTGGTCTAAAAAAGCAATAAAATAATTAGAAAATAAAGTATCTTTATCAGATCTTTCTTATTTTTAAATTTAATTTATTTGAGGGAGAGACAGTGGGAGAGAGCATGAGAGGGAAGGAGGTCAGATGGAGAAGCAGACTCCCTGTGGAGTTGGGAGCCTGATGTGGGACTCGATCCCAGGACTCGTCCCAGGAATCCTGGATCATGACCTGAGTCAAAGGCAGTTGCTTAACCAACTGAGCCACCCAGGTGTCCTCTTTGTCAGATTTTTCAAGCCATAGAGATCCATCTGCTAATGTGGAAAATCGGTGTCAAGAATGTAAGAACTTCATAGTTATTACACAGAAACATGTTCAGGACCACAATTTTGGCTTCTGACAAGCAGAGGCTATTACTACGTAAGGCTGGGCATAGGCCAATAAGGTAACACATGCTTGACTCAAAGGGAAAATTAATGTCTGTCACACACTAGCTTTCATGCAAAGATGCTTTCTATTGGGACAGATGGTATGCCATGATTCAACGTTCTGTGCCTCCATTTCACAGATTGTGTGTGGATATGTATTTGTCTGCTTGTTCAGTGGCTAAAGCCCTCATGTACCCATCTTCGTGACTCTGTGATAGCCCACTTTACACTAATGACAGAAACACACTACACAGAACTAGCTCTGATGATGGTCATCCAAGATTTACTTTTTTCCAAATTTATGATAAATTATGGTATATAACTTGAACTTCTCATTCAAAGTTTGCTATTTACAACCTAACCCATTACATACTGAGTATTTTTGCCTTTAGTAACAGCAACACAAGAAAATTTTCCTTTTGTTTCAAAATTTCTAACTACTATCTTCAAAATCAATTGAAACATTTTAAGGATTACCATAGTTTCTCTATCAACATAGTAGTTGTGTCCTTTCTTGTCGGACTTATAAAACTAGTTAACTTTATAAAAAATAATTCAATAAAAATAAAATATTTCAGGGAGCTTGGGATGGCACAGTGACTTATGCATTTGACTCTTGATTTTGGCTCAAGTTGTGATAGGGTCATGAGATTGAGCCCCTCTGTTTAAGACTCTCTCTCCTGCTCCTCCCTCCTTGCTATCTCTAAAATAAATAAAAATAAATCTTTAAAAAATAAATAAAATAAAATCTTTAACTTATATGGTTTAATAAAAATGCATTATCATTGTAGGCCTATAGTAAATGAAGGCTTTTACTTGAAAGATTTCTTTCTGTTCATTAGCATGAAAAAGTAATCAAAAAGTACAAATTATTTACTTCTAAAACCTCTTGCATCTTTCTAAGGTAACTTGGATTTTACAATATGAAAGCCATGTGGCATTTAATAAGTTTCAGCTTCTAAAAAGATATTATGCATTAGTTTTTATAGGACAGTGTCCTTAGTTCACATAGGTGTAATGGATAATATTAAAATAATTTAATCATTAGTCTATAAACCTTAATTTATTAATAAAATTTGAATTTTGATTGTTTTTTAATAGTAAAGTTTATTTTATATCTAATTATCAATATAAAATTGATAGTTGTAGAACAAGATATATGAGTATTGTAAAAATTGGGTGAAACATTTTTTCTATTATATGGCAAATTTTTTTGAGTACAAGAAACCTCAAAAGCAGACCTGTTTTGACAGGTCTTTGTATTCATTGTATAGTTTATTACTAAAATATGGGTCACTTTGTTGCTAAAATAGTCTTTTGGCTGGTCTAGCACTCAAATTACTTACTTGAACACAGAAGGATGAAATTTCTCCTCATCAAAGATACATTAAATCAATTTCTTTTTCTAAAACAACAAATTAGCATGATACTATTGGTATCATAGGTACTACTATAGGTAATTTTTTCTTGTAACGGTCTCACAGCTAGAAATTTGTCCTCCTCACCTGTTTGCCTCTCTTTTCTTGACTACCTTTGCAGTTACCAAATACACTATACTTAAAGCTAGGAAACTAATTCTTAATTATCTTCATTATAAAACCAGATTTTATTCTATTTTATCTTATTTTAAAGATTTTATTTATTTATTTGACAGACAGAGATCACAAGTAAGCAGAGAGTCAGGCAGTGGTGGTGGGGGGGGGAGCAGGTTCCCAGCTAAGCAGAGAGCCTGAGATGGGACTCTATCCCAGGACCCTCGGATCATGACCTGAGCTGAAGGCAGAGGTTTTAACCAACTGGGCCACCCAGGCACCCCATAAAACCAGATTTTAAAAGAAACAGTGATTACCCACCATCTGCAAATATACTCAAACCATCAAAAATCTGCGAATAAATCCATTTTACAGTATTTCAAGTACTGCGGGAAAGAAGATTTGTTCAAAGGGATCTATTTATTTAGACTCAGGCCTTTAAAATTAACATAGAATATATAAAATCTCTGTAAGTAATATAGGAGGAAAAACAAAATTCAATGAGAACAGTGGTTTTCAGATACTTTGGTAGGGAGCACATTAATTGACTACAATGAATGAATTAATATAGGAAAATATAAATGATAGAATTGATTATAAAACACCATCAGACCAATAAAACGTATCATGTAATTATGAAGATAAAGAAAAAACAAGCAGGGGCTGCAGAGATGGGAATGGATAAACATGTAACATAGACTTCTTGGAGCAATTAAAGATGTGGAGAGTTCCACTGAAAGCAACTATACCCTGTCTGTGTCTGTTGTGGTACCCTTGGCTCTGTGTTTCCTGGCAACAAGGTCTTCTGAGACCCCTACTGGGGACAAAACTAGTACTAAGCAATCTTCCGTGTCTAACAACCTGGCTCTGTTTCCAGTGTTTGAGCTAAAAAACACAATTAAACACATTCACTTGCTCACTAAGCTAAGAATAGGAAGACATAGTTCTTTTTCTTGCTGTTGTTGTTTGCTACATACAAGAAGAAAATTCTTCTGAAAAGTGAGATACTGATTTTTTGTGTATATGGAAGAAAAGTAAAAATTATATGGAAAGGTACACATTATGATTGTGAATGTTTTTGATAAATGGTCATGGCACTTAAGATTATATAAAAGATATAGCACTTAAGATTATATAAAAGATATAGATTATATAAAAGATATATAAAGATATAAAAGATTATATAAAAGATAAGATTACATAAAACACATATAAAATGTTATATAAAAAATATCACACAAAAGATTAGAGGTATATTAACTGAACATAAACATTAATGTCAGGTCACATTCAAATACAAGTTTTTGTTTGCAAAGACTATAATACAATATTTATTAAATATTTGTTGGATGAACACAGCAGCAATATATATTTCCCTTACCTCAGGTTTCCACGAAGAGCATAAAATCAATTTTTTTTGCTTATCAATTTTCAATAAAATTTCAATCATGAAAAATATTAATGATACTGCATGAAATCTTTGTGGTCCATCAATTTTGAATTTTATAACTTGACATATCCAGAAATCAAGGTATTTCCATGTTTAAGTCAAATTAATTTCTTACAGAATCAAATGTATTGACTATTGCTTTTGCATCATTCCTTGAATTTGGATTAAGGCTTATTTTAGCATTCAGCCATAAGAAATCATTACTGCATTTGTAGTAAGGATAATTTTGAGACCATTGTTCACATTTTTTCCGAATGACCTGTTTACAAGGGCTCATGGAGAACTTTCTCCCTCGTCAGTACCAGCAAGTCTGTGCTTTTCCTAACAAAATTGATGGATATTATGAAACCTTCTGTCATTCATCTAACATTCCATAATTTATCTTCATTCTAGCTACTGAGAACTAAAAAACAAATTCATGGCTTTTCTCAATGATATAGTACTTAGCATATGCATGCTTAACAAACTTACCATATGGCTTAAATTAATTCTCCTATTTTTAGTGGGCTTCTATCTATTTTTTCTCATGTTTAATTTTTAAATGTATTTTTAAGTGTGCATTGCTGGAAGCTGCCTCAGATCCTTTATTAGAATGATGCTGGATACCAATAATAATACATACATAAACATGATGCCTGATTTAATATACATAATATAATACACATGATAAGATCTCAGTGTCAGCAGGTATCACAATTATCTATGATATCTTTTTAAAAATATATTATTTATGTATTTTTTTATTTGACAGAGAGAGACACAGAGCGGGAACACAAGCACCAGAAGTGGGAGAAGAAGCAGGCTCTCCACTGAGCACGAAGCCTGAGGCAGGGCTGGATTCCAGAACCCTGGGATCATGACCTGAGCTGAAGTGAAGGTAGCCACTTAATGAATAATCCACCCAGGCACCCCTTATCTATGATATCTTAAAGGTTAATCTTTACTTCTTTAAGACTTTGGTGATGAAAAGAAACTTTGAATATATATTCAAAATTTGAAAAATTTGAAAAATAATATATATATATATATTTTACCTGAACTGACACCAAAATCAGTCAATTATGGCACCAAAAAAAGACTTGTCTCTTAATTAATTCCTTTTTTTAAATTAATTCCTTATTTTAATTCTATCGTATCTAATAAAGTTATGGTTACCTTGGCTTTCTTTTGGCTTCATTTACATAAAATTCATTTTCCCATACTTGAACTTTCAGTTTAAGTGTATACTTATATTTGAAGTGATTCTCTTGTAGGCAGTGAGCATATGCATGGATCTTATTTTTGTTTTAATACTTTCAGCCATTCTATTATGTCTTTTGATGGGAGAATTTAACTTAGTCCTTGTATATGTAAATAATTATTGATAGGTATATACTCATTGCCATTTTATTAACTGTTTCCTGGCTATTGTGTATTTTTTCTGTTTCTTTCTTCATTTCTTGTTGTCTTTGTGATTTGTTGATTTTCCGGAGTAGTTGGTGTAAATTCCTTTCTGTTCATCTTTTATGTAGCTATGGTGGGTTTTTGCATTGTGATTACCATGAAGCTTACATTTATTATTATTTATTTATTATTTATATTTTTTTAAAGATTTTATTTATTTATTTTAAAGGAAGAGAGGCCACAAGTTGGCAGAGAGGCAGAGAGAGACAGAGAGGAAGCAGGCTCCCTGCAAATGAAGGCTTTTTTGAAATGTCTTAACTTGAATATGTTATTGCATTTGAAATATTCAGAAAAGGAGAAACGGGGAGAGAGAAGAGGATGGGGGAATAAGGGAGAGACAGAACAATAGGGTAAAGGGAAGGGGGAAAAAAAAAGGAAGCAGAAAGAAAAGTTAAAACAGTTAAAAAGTATTTAAGACTAGAAATACTAACTATAAGAAATAATTATAATAATTTTAAAAAAAACAGTAGGAATGTAGGGTAGGGATCGGAATTGCCACCAATAATCCCACTGGTGACTAGTGACAAAATAACAAAATAACCTGATTTATAATGTGATAATTTTTTAAAATCTCTTTAATTAATTAATTAATTAATTTGACAGACAGAGATCACAAATAAGCAGAGAGACAGGCAGAGAAAGAGAGGAGGAAGCAGGCTCCCCACTGAGCAGAGAGCCTGATTGGGGCCTTGATCCCAGGACCCTGAGATCGTGACCTGAGCCAAAGCCAGAGGCCTAACCCACTGAGCCACCCAGGCACCCTGAAGTTTACATTTAATAACTTTTATTTACAACAGTTTATTTTACCTGAAAAAAACTTAATTTTAAGTGCATCTAAACTTTACCTTTTTACTCCCCCTTTTATACTTTTGTTGTTGCAATTTGTATATTTTTATTTTTTATGAACCTTCACAAATTATTATACTTACATTTTTGTTACTTTTGTCTTTAAACCTTCATACTAGCTTTATAAGTGATTAATTCACCACATTTACAACATTAGATCATTCTGAATTTTATTATATATTTACCTTTACCAGTGAGACAAAATGTGTTTTTTTCTTGTTTTAAAGATTTTATTTATTTATTAGACAGAGAGATCATGAGTAGGCAGAAAGGCAGGCAGAGAAAGAGGCGGAAACCAGGCTCCCTGCTGAGCAGAGAGCCCAATGTGGGGCTCAATCCCAGGACCCTGAGATCATGACCTGAGCCATAGGTAGAGACTTAACCCACTGAACCACCCCGGCAGCCCAACAAGATGTGCTTTTATCTATTTTTCTGTTACTAATTAACACCTTTTGTTTCAACTTAAACAAGTCTACATTTCATTTATGGCAAGTTTAGCGGTAATGAACTGCTTTAGCTTCTGCTTATCTGAAAAACTCTCTCTCTAACAATTCTGAATTGTAACTTGGCAAGTATTGTATTCAAAGTTGGGAGCTTTTTGTTTGGTTGGTTGGTTTTGTTTCTTCTTATTATTATTTCTCTTCTTTCACCACTTTGAATAGATTTTGCCACTCTCTTATGACTGCAAAGTTCCTGCTGAAAAATCTGTTGATAATGTTATGGGACTTTCCTCATACACAGCAGGTTGTTTTTCTCTTACTGCTTTTAAGATTTTCTCCTGTCTCTAACTTTTTACATTTTAACTAAAATGTGCCTTAGTATGGATCTCTTTGGGTTCCACTTATGTAGATCTCTCTGGAATTCCTGGATCTGAATGAGTATTTCCTTCCCTAGGTTAAGTAATTCTTCACCCATTATTTCTTTAAATAGTTACCTACAACTTGCTCTTTCTCTTCTACACCTGGATCTCTATAATATAAATTTTGTTCCACTTAATATTTTCCATAAGTTCCTTAAGCTAGCTTCCATCTGTAATTTTCTTTCTTAAATTTTTTCCTTTCATTTTATTTCTTTTCCTGTTCTGTATATGTGAATTGCATTTCCCCATCTTTGAGTTCACCAATTCTTTCTTCTGCTTTATCTAGTCTACCTTTGAATCCTTTTATAGTATTTTTCAATCCACTTATTGTATTCATCAGCTCTGTGATTTCTTTTTTTTTTTTTTTAAGATGTTATTTCTTTATTTGACAGAGATCACAAGTAGGCAGGGAGGCAGGCAGAGAGAGAGGAGGAAGCAGGCTCCCTGCTGAGCAGAGATCCCAATGTGGGGTTTGATCCCAGGACTCCGGGATCATGACCTGAGCCGAAGGCAGAGGCTTTAACTCACTGAGCCACTCAGGCGCCCCAGTTCTGTGATTTCTATTTGGTACTTCATTATATTTCCTGTCTCTGTTGTAGTTTTCACTGAGTTCATCTGTTCTTCTCTTGAGGTCAGTGAGTCTTTATGACCACTTTTTTTTTTTTTTTAATGTCTTTATGAGATAAATCACTTATCTCTGTTTCATTAAGACTTTTTCAGAGACTTTATCTTTTTTCTTCCTTTGAAACATATTCCTGTTTGTCTTCATTTTCCTTGACTCTGTTTTTGTTTCTATGGATAAGATAAAACTGTCACCTCTCCCATTCTTGGAGAGTTGACCTTGGGTAGGAGATGAACCTTATTACTCCATACTGCCCTAGCACTTTGTTGTCTTCAATTCTTTATGATTTTACAAGAAACATATTTTATTTTTGGTGGCTCCCATAGTTGAGGTTGTACCAAGACCATCCAGTACCTCAAAGAGTAGGATCTAAGGTCAGCTCATAGATTCAGGATGACTGAAAGCTAGATCCTTAGAGCACTTTTTTTTTTTTTTTAAATTTATCTATTTGACAGAGGGATCATAACTAGGCAGATACAGGCAGAGAGAGGGGGAAAAGCAGGCCTCTTGCTGAGCAGGGAGCCTAATGCAGGACTTGATTCTGGGACTCTGACATCATGACCTGGGCCAAATACAGATGCTTAACCATCTGAACCACCCAGGTGCCCCAAGGCAGCAGCTTTTAAAGTATGCAATATATATATAGTCCTGTGTAACTGCAAGCATAAGTCCTGCTAGTCACCAGGTCCAGGTGACCTAGAAGTGTCCTCTGGAGTGGCAATTAGAAAAACCAAGGCTCTAAGCAACTGTATAGCTCCTTTTTGGGAGATGCCAGTGGCTCAGATTGAAGCAGATAGTGTATCCACCTTTCCTGGAGATCATCTCAATAAGCCCCTAGGTGTGTACAAATCAGAAGCCTGTCCATCAATTCAGAGCTCATAATAAGCAAATGGGCCCTTTTCATAGATTGGATCTGTTTTAGTTTGCTGTTTGCACTGTGCTCTGGGGTTAGTAGCCAGTTGAGATCTGTCTCTGTTTTTTGGTTTTTTGGTTTTTCATTGTTGTTGTTGTTTGTTTGTTTTTTCCAGTCCTAGCGGATCCAGGAACACATGACCTGCTGACCACCAGAGCTAATCAAGGTGTGTTTTCCTGGCACCAGTCACAAAATAATAGGGCACCAGCAAGACACCAGATACATGTAAAAGCTTCCTTCCAGGAGATACAATCTCAATGGAGCTCAGCAGAGGCAGAGCATAAAAATAGTGCCTATGATCTGAGGCTTCCAGAAAGAATTACAGCTGGCCTTTAGATGTGTGTTTAATTAGAAGCCTATCCCTAAGCCTGCTTTCCTCAGGTAGTGGCCTCTTGCTATTCCATGGGGATGATGCCATTTAAGAACACTTCCTCCATTTCTTATAGTCTTGTGGGACCCAGGAACATATGTCCTGCTGGCCGCCAGATCCAACTGATCAAATGGTATCCACAACATGGCAGTGACAAATATCAGAGCAGTAGATGTAAAAACAAGGCTACCAGGCATGCGTATACCATGGCTACCAGGCATCTCCTTCCTGGAGATGATGGTGCTCTAGTGTATAGCAGGAAAGTACAAAGATGGGGCTCATTGGGGGATTAAAATGTATAGAGTTTGAAAAAAAAAGTAGTGCCCTCCATTGGAGTAAGATGGATGGAGAGTGCAAAGATGGCATCTGCTGGTATCTAATGCTGGAGAGTCTCAGCAGACTCCTTCTGTGTTAAGTTAGATGTCTGCTTCTCAAGGTAACACTTTAAAGTCAGAAAATAAGCCTCTTTCACAGAAAATCTGGGCACTTTTCAAATGGCTGTTTCTGAGGTGGGTGAGTCCATGCACAATCTTCTTTTAGTTTGTTATAGTCTTATGGGTCTTGGGTATGTGATCTTGGCTGGCTTTCAAAAACAGGTGTTTGTGGGCTCATCTTTCAGATACAGGTTTTAAAAGTTGGGCTTTCCAATGTGGGGTTCATAATCTTCCTACATCACCACCTTGGGCTTTCCAATGTGAGTTCATAATCTTCCTACATCACCACCTTGAACCCATCCCAACTGTGAATTTCTTAATAGGATTCCATGATCAACACCAAATTTGCGTGTTATTCTTTGTAACCTAGAAAACCACACATTACACTGGATTTTTTTCTATATGTTTTTCTGTCATCTCTAGAAGGAGGCAGGCATGTATCTGGCTTCCCACATTCAGAGACAAGGAGAATGATGGTACTTTTCTTTTTGGGGGGGGGCTTTTCATATAGAATATTTTTATATTTCTTCTTTTTCTTTAGAAGAGGAAAAGGTAAATGGAAAGCTATACCAATGGAATGTATCAAATCAGAGATCATATTGTCATGAATAGTATGACCTGACTCAGGAACATGAATGTGATTTAACAAACCTGTCTTGCTAAATAAAATGTAAACTTGAGCCACTGATAATTAGACTCTTTGGGCATATAGATAAAATAAGTCAGAAAATAAATAGCAATTTTAGAGGAAAATGTGTCAGTGAGAACTTTGTCCTATTTGACAGAATGGGCAGTACTTTCCTAGAAATGTAGGTAACAGCTGTCATAAAGGGTCAGAGAAATAGAATCTTAAGCAGTCTAAGTGTTCTTATCTGTACTCTGGAAAATTCTCTGAGAACATACACAAAGTTCTCTGACTTTGCTCAGACAAGCATGCATGGATACTCAGGTGAGTTTGATCTTTGCCCAAAAGTGTCATTTCTGCTGCAACCTAACATTAGCCACACACCTCTGCTAAAATCATCTTGATGAACTTGCTATGTCTTACTAAAAATCTCTCTAATTTTATTTATATCAGGGAAACACTTTTCCAAGGATTAAAACATTAAGGTAGAACATTATCTTTATTTTTCTTCTGTAACCTTTTTAAAATTTTCTTTTGTATAGACAGTTGTTTGTCCAAATACCTGTGCATCTCAGTTCTTTCTGACCTCTGCTTACATCTCACTTTCTATGATAGACCTTCTCTTTCTTATATGGAAGGACATTCTTCCATCATGATCACTTTCTGTTCCTTCACCCTCATTCGTTCCATCTCACAGCAGTTACCCCACTTGACATAAGGCATATTTCCTGTTTATGGTATCTCTTCCAGTTGGACATAGCTCCATAAAAACAAAGTGTTTGTCTATTTGATTCATGCCTGTTCTCCTGTTCTAGCACAGTGTTTGGCTGTTGTTGACCAAATGAATGAATTTTCTCCTTTCCCCTATGCCGAGAGGAAATATTTGCTAAAGCATTCAATTGTTTCAGCACCATGTGATTTTTATTAGAATTCCTAAATGAATATCAGTGCCAATAAATACTTTAATACCTAAAGAAGAGGCTTAATTGACAGAATTTTAAGAGGTAGAGAAAAGTATATTTGAAAACTTTTAGTACTAACAAAACCCAACCTTTTTTCTTAGCTAAACAAAAAGTGATAGTCTGAGGATTGAGTACTAAAAATTGGAACATTTAACATATATTTGCCTAGCAGCTTTTTCTCCTTAATACAGTGACAAAAATACATAAAAATAGAATTAAAAGGTGAATGAGAAAAAAAAAGTGAGGTAATTACAAATATGAATTTGTTTTAGTGTATTTATTGGCAGAGGAAAAGGTAGAAACACATTTCTTTAGGTAATACAAAGAAAAAAAATATTTAAAGGTTTTTACTAAGACATATTTGTTCAAAGAAAAATCAGATATACTCTACTTTGTCATTCTTATTGCATATCCAGTTTTGGAAAAAATATGGAAATTTTAGAATTTTGAGTTGTCCAATTGAGGGATAGTTGGTATTACTTTAGAAATTAGCTAAAGTTTAAAATGTAAGCAAGCAAATAGACTTTTAAAAAATTATCTTTTTTTTTTCTTTTGCAATTGGCTTTACAAGTAATCATGTGGAATATCAATGAAGATCCTGCCTAATAACCATTCTGCATAAAAAGAACTTGGTTTCTTTTGTTTTAGATCAGTAGATAGATGAGAAAATTCAAAAACATATTTGACTAATGTAGGAAAATAGGCATTAATATCATGCTAACTCTACTTACAAGTGGCTTCTATGACTAATGGAAAATGTTCATTCAAAGCCAGTGCCCCTTTCTCCTTTAATAGTAAAGATCTTCTGAAGTGCTTGTGTACACATAACAAACTTTTTAGAAGAATGGTCAAATTTTCTTTAGTGAAAAACATATAACTTAGTATTCATTCTACCTGTGATTGAATAATAGTACAGGGAAAGAAGTGGGATCTCTATACTACTTATATTAGCTCTTTATACTATGCCTTTCAAATTACTGTGTGGCTATTAATTTTTAGCATTATCACAAATTAAAACTTATCGATTAAACTAGGTAAAATATTTTTCGAATTAATGGTTTAAAATTATAAGCAAATGAATTCTCTAAATAGGCTGAAACCTAGCTAAAAGACATTCAATTATCTTATCACCTGACCTATTTTTTTATTTTTTATGAAATAAGAATGTGAAATCAATTGAAAAGTATTTAGAATCTCCATGGGGTAATTGTTCAAGGGAAAAGCGTGGTTGTGTGCTTCAACTGAGTTACCTTAAACTTCTGTCATTATGTTTTTTAGGACATACAGATCACACACACACACATACACATACACACAAATAATGTTGACTATGTAAAATATAATCTCATTAAATCTCTGTCTATACGGGTTGAACTAACTTTACATACCAGCCGTACAAGTCATGAAATGTCTTAGGCATTGATGTCACCAAGTTCCAGTTTCAATAAGCTCACAATCATAATATTTTAGGTAAAAAGTAAACAATAATCCTACTTGCGTATGTACATGATTGCGTATGTATGTACGTACAGGGGGCTGTAGAGGGCATGGGGAAGGCTGAGTCTCTGCAGGCGGGAAGCAGGGAGGAGAGTCCCCGCAGTGTCCCACAAGCATGAAAAGGTGTGTGGAGAGAGCTGCGGCCAGAGCTGGGTTGTTAGGGTGTGTGGGGAAGGCAAACACACGGCAGGGGGCGATCGGCACTGACAGCCAGTTTTCTGTAGCAGCAGAGCAGTACAGTGGTGTTTTCAATCACCCACCCAGGCAGTGTAATAGCCACCCAAAAATGTACATGTCCTAAGACCTGGCCTAATAAATAACATATCAAAATAACTGTTACATTAAGTCACTATGTTTGTGGTAATTTGTTACAGCACCAATAAAAAACTAATATAAATATGTATATATGTATTTATATATACACACATTTATATACAGATAAATGTACTTATGAATACACACACAATGTTAATATATCTTTAAGTAAAGAATATCAGATAAGGGGATAGGAATTGGCAAGGTGAAGGAACTGCAATTTTTTAAAGAGTTAATGATAGATAAGGTGATTTTTAAAAACCCTTTAATGAGGTGATATTTCAGTGCAGACCTGAATAAAGTGAGAAAATTAAGCCTTAGGGATATCTAGGATAAAAGTATTTCAGGCAAAGGGACTAAAGATTGGAGTGCCCTTGGGGAGTTTGGGGACTATCGAGGAGCCAGTGAGCCTGGAGCAAAGTGAGCAAGGAACATGGGATAGGGAATCTGAGAGCTTTTCAAACTACCTGTGGTTAAAAACAAACAAACGAAAACATCAAAGCAAAACAAAACAAAACAAACCCACATTTATTTGGATTTTTTTAAATTTACTTTTTCCACAACCAATATTCTTTGTAAAACACACTTATTTTCTAGAAACATAAATATAGAAGATATACAAAATACAACCCAACTTCTAAATATTAAGAGTCAACATAAAAATAAACTTCAATAAATACAAGGATAACAAACATAACAGGAAAAACAATAAAAGTTACAAAAGACATATTCTATTCATGAAGATAGCATACACAGGAAACAACAGTTTGCAGACAACAGATGCCACTTATCTGATGTCCATGAACCATTTAAAGGAGCTTGGACCTTGTTTTTGTTTTGTTTTGTTTTGTTTTTTTGTTTGTTTGTTTATTTGTCTGTTTGTTTGTTTTCTGATACTGGAAGCCACTGTGAGGTTTTCAACAGAGATGTTTCTCAATTTACATTTTATGCATATTACTGTGGCTACTTCTGTGAGGAATAGCTTTCGGTGGTTAAGCACGTATGAAAGCAGGCAAACCACTTTGGAAGTTTTTGAAATAATTCAAAGAAGGAATTAGGGTAGCATTAACGCAAGTGGTAACACTAACGTAAGTGTTGGTTAACGAAGTAGGAATGTTGGCATTATGAATATATTTTAATGATAATATATTTATTATCATCTTTGATTTTACTCAATATTTCATATCTTACAAAGTTCATCTCTAAATCCTGTTGGCTATATCACAACATTCCTACTTTGTTAACCAACACTTACGTTAGTGTTACCACTTGCGTTAATGCTACCCTAATTCCTTCTTTGAATTATTTCAAAAACTTCCAAAGTGGTTTGCCTGCTTTCATACGTGCTTAACCACCGAAAGCTATTCCTCACAGAAGTAGCCACAGTAATCTATACATTTAATGCAATTCCTATCAAAGTACCATCCATCTTTTTCAAAGAAATGGAACAAATAATGCTAAAATTTATATGGAACCAGAAAAGACCTCGAATAGCCAAAGGGATATTGAAAAAGAAAGCCAACGTTGGTGGCATCACAATTCCGGACTTCAAGCTCTATTACAAAGCTGTCATCATCAAGACAGCATGGTACTGGCACAAAAACAGACACATAGATCAATGGAACAGAATAGAGAGCCCAGAAATAGACCCTCAACTCTACAGTCAACTAATCTTCGACAAAGCAGGAAAGAATGTCCAATGGAAAAAAGACAGCCTCTTCAATAAATGGTGCTGGGAAAATTGGACAGCCACATGCAGAAAAATGAAATTGGACCATTTCCTTACACCACACACAAAAATAGACTCAAAATGGATGAAGGACCTCAATGTGCGACAGGAATCCATCAAAATCCTTGAGGAGAACTCAGGCAGCAACCTCTTCGACCTTAGCCGCAGCAACATCTTCCTAGGAACAACGCAAAAGGCAAGGGAAGCAAGGGAAAAAATGAACTATTGGGATTTCATCAAGATCAAAAGCTTTTGCACAGCAAAGGAAACAGTTAACAAAATCAAAAGACAACTTACAGAATGGGAGAAGATATTTGCAAACGACATATCAGATAAAGGACTAGTATCCAGAATCTATAAAGAACTTAGCAAACTCAACACCCAAAGAACAAATAATCCAATCAAGAAATGGGCAGAGGACATGAACAGACATTTCTGCAAAGAAGACATTCAGATGGCCAACAGACACATGAAAAAGTGCTCCATATCACTCAGCATCAGGGAAATACAAATCAAAACCACAATGAGATATCACCTCACACCAGTCAGAATGGCTAAAATCAACAAGTCAGGAAATGACAGATGCTGGCGAGGATGCGGAGAAAGGGGAACCCTCCTACACTGTTGGTGGGAATGCAAGCTGGTGCAGCCACTCTGGAAAACAGCATGGAGGTTCCTTCAAAATGTTGAAAATAGAACTGCCCTATGACCCAGCAATTGCACTATTGGGTATTTACCCTAAAGATACAAACGTAGTGATCCAAAGGGGCACGTGCACCCGAATGTTTATAGCAGCAATGTCCACAATAGCCAAACTATGGAACGAACCTAGATGTCCATCAACAGATGAATGGATCAAGAAGAGGTGGTATATATACACAATGGAATACTATGCAGCCATCAAAAGAAATGAAATCTTGCCATTTGCGACAACATGGATGGAACTAGAGCGTATCATGCTTAGCGAAATAAGTCAAGCAGAGAAAGACAACTATCATATGATCTCCCTGATATGAGGAAGTGCTGATGCAACATGGGGGCTTAAGTGGGTAGGAGAAGAATAAATGAAACAAGATGGGATTGGGAGGGAGACAAACCATAAGTGACTCTTAATCTCACAAAACAAACTGAGGGCTGCTGGGGGGAGGGGGTTTGGGAGAAGGGGGTGGGATTATGGACATTGGGGAGGGTATGTGCTTTGGTGAGTGCTGTGAAGTGTGTAAACCTGGTGATTCACAGACCTGTACCCCTGGGGATAAAAATATATGTTTATAAAAAATAAAAAATTAAAAAAAATAAATAAATCAGAAAAAGTAAAAAAAAGAAAAAAAATCAAAGATGAATACAATTTTTTAACCTCATTACACTGAAACAGGGAGTCACCATTTCCTGAGGAAAGTGGGGAAGAGCAGTTAATATTAAGAGAGAATTAGTTTACTTGCAATGTGTTACATATTACTGGATTTTAGTGATATGTAGCAAAATTAGCAGCTTAGAACATCTATTGTTATTAGAGTTTCTGTGGGTCAGAAGTCTGCAAGTGACTCAACAGGATTCTCTGCTCAAAGAGCAGAAAGGCTAACATCAAAGTGTCCTCCATTCTGGGACTCTCATCTGCAGCAAAACATTTTCTTAAAGGTTTATGTAAGTCACTGGCAGGATTTACTTCCTTAAATCTGTAGGACTCAGGCTCTGCTTTCCTCCTAGCTGTTAACTCAGGGCTGTTCTCAGCTCCTAGAATCCATATGCTGTCCCGTGCCAGGTGGTCTTCTCCGTAACAGGGATATTGGTTGTTAATAGCCAACGGGAGAATCCCCCTAGTCAGCTATCAAGGAATCCTACATTAAATAATATAATCACAGAGTTACTACTCATCATCCTGTTAATACAAGATAACCTAATTAAGGGAGTAATAATCCCATCATTTTCACAAGTCCTTCCACAAAAAGAGACGGTTAATCAGAACATACTCACCAGGGAATAGCAGTCTTCAGAATCATCTTAGAAATCTGCATAGCACAGATGACTCTTTGGTATCTGAGTGGAAACATCGAGTAAACCATTAAATAGAGAAGTCTGGAATTCCTTCAAGAGATTGGAGTTGAGACACGCATTTGAGCATTAATTTGACTATTTTACATTTACTACTCTCTTCTATCCATATTCTCACCTTTGCTGTCCTGAGCTGTGCCCCAAGAGATGAATACTTATAACCAATATTTCCTGAAACCATTTGCCTTTAGACTCTGAGCTTTTTTCAGCCAATGAAAAGCAGAAGGTTTCAAAATGCCATAGAGCCTTGACATGTCTCTGATATTGGCTTCTAGCCTTTACAGCCAAAGTTCCTTTTGGGCTACAACTCTTCTGCTGTGCTTCTAGTTATCTAAGGATCTAATGACACCATTGTTTTCCCCACTTTCCCTCCAGCCTACATTTAGTAACAACTCTCTACCGTAGCTAGTTTCTGCATGCTTCATTCCCTTATAATCCTTTGGTAAATAGTTCTTTTGCTAAATTATCTTTTGCTATCACTTTGAATCTGCCATCTTCCCCACAAATATCCTTAGTAGCATAGGTATCACAGAACAAATGAAAAGAAAATGACTATGTGAAATAATTTAATGTAATTAATAACTAATACATAATAATTACTAACCAGTGGAAAAAATAACATAATCCCTAACTGATCATGTTTTCAGATATCTGAGGTGGGTGTGGTTAAACTAAAATTACAGTTTATTACCAGATAGAGGGGATTATCTAAAAGGCCTCATCACAGTTCAGGTAAAAGATTGTATTATATCTGCGATATGGAATAAATTCACTCAAAAAACAGTTGAAGGACAGAGAAGCCATTCTACAAATGACTTTAAAAACAAAAATGCTACAGATCAATAAACCACCTAAGTCTTTAGCACAAGTGATTTAAAAGGTGTCAGATGAGGAAAACACTCAGAGATGATCCAAAAAAGCTACCCGGGACTTAGCTGAGATGGAATGACAAAACAGGAAGTGACAGTGGCAGTGTACAAAGTGCATATTTTCCTGACCAGTCCTGAGAGGGACATTCATGGAAAAGTGCATTTGGTGGTAGAACCTGCTCTCAGCAATACCTAAGTCACTTGAATAAAGTCCCTTCTAGTTGCTATCTTAAATACCATAACAATGTCTAGATCAACATAATAGTTCATGAAGCAACTGACTTTCAACAAAGATATTTTCTAAGACTATCCCCTGCCCCTTGTGAGTGAAGAAATGTTTAATGACTTTGAGCAAAGACAGTGTATGTGAATGGTGCTGTTTGACATGGTAGTTACAACAGACTCGTGCTAGTATGAATTCAGAGTCTCCCATGTAATCTCTGTGCAAACACAGCATATTGCTTAATATCTGTGAGCGTCTATTTTCTGATATACAAAGTAAGGAACACATATTTCTCCCCTCAAAATTGTGTTGTGAAGATCCCATAAAATAATGTATGTCAAGTGACAGGCATATTCTGGACATTGAACAAATCTCTTTGACCTTAGTTTTGTATTTTTTTTTTTTTACTTAAAATCATGATAACTCAAACTATGATATAAAAATATTCATAGATACTTTGGATTGTTGCCACTGGCAATACGTTTTGTAAAATATAAAATATTTATAACAATGACATACACAATTTTTCATGCAAATGCAGTTTTATTCAAAAGGAATATTAGAGGTATTTGCCTTAGTTCATCCCAGTCATATTAAAAAATACAAGGCACTTGATATGAATTTATATGCAAAATAATTTTCTTCATCCACTGACATTTCAGACTTCAGGAATTACTTAAATGGATTCACTTTTCCTCAGTCTGTAGTCAGCATTTATAGGAGCACAGATCAGAATAGAAATCACACCAAACTCAAATTCATGGCAGCAACTAGAGACTTGTGGCACTCACGTCATTAAATCCATCATGCTCACAAAAATGTATACAGTTTGCCTCAAGCCTTTTTTCAGACCATAAATAACCAGAAGAAACCTGTGGGAGAACTTAGTGAGTTACATTTTACAATGAAGAATTAGAGTCTTAGCAAATTCTGTGATGTATTTCCTTTAATATACACAGTACTAGTGTTAGAAAAATGAATGTAGGAAATATTAGTGTATGAAGGTACTAGCATAGGAAATTGATGTCATTAGTGAAAAGTCTGACCACAGAAAGTGTTTTTACAAAGTAAATAAAGCTATTTATTTTATTAACACACATATCCATTACCACAAAGCAAACCAATACAGTAGGAATAAATAAGAATATAGTTATGCTTTCTAAAGTGGTAAAGTTAAAACATGTAGGATCCTTATAGGTGTTTTAAGACTGTTATATTCTAAATGCTATCATAAAGTCTATACTTACTTTTCCAAATTCAAATTGTAGCCTGATTTTTTCTACTTTTTGAAATATGAACAAACTAAACTTCTTTTTGAAAGTCTCTCTGGCCTTTTCCTGGCGATTTTGTTCCCTTGTGTTATATATGGTTTCCCCCACCCATGACAGAAATGCTTTTCCCCTCAGAGATGGAGGAAGCAGGCAGAATTCTTCCATAAGTGGGAGGACCTAACTGAGACTGAGCCAAATTTGGAAAAAAATACTGAGAAGTAGGGAGCTTAACAAAGGATAGAAAAAACTGGTTACCTTCTGCCTGGGGCAAGGTCCCCAGAGGCCTGAATTAATATATAGAAAGAGCAAAAAGCATACGGGAACAACAGGAATTGAATAAAGATAATGCATTTATCTTTGCATGTGAAACAATTACTTTTTTAACTCAAGAGCTATATATTACCTAATATATCAGTGAAATAAATTTGTCATTCAGATATTACCTGGCTTTAAATATAATCTATAAAATTGGGAGACGTATATGTGCACACATATTCTTGGCTTGGTTTGATTATGTAACTATTGAAAATGACACTGCAATAGGCTAAATAATGTCCAAGTGAATAATTTACATTTTTCAACACATGATGAGTTGTCCCATGCAATGGTTCTAAGTATATTTGCAAGTAAGAATTGTTCTGGTAATTCTGTATGAACATAAACTAGTGGGGATTTCTTGATGATTGTGTAAACTAAACTGAAGCTACTCTGTAATTTTAGCAACAGTGTATTTGGCTAAGATGAAGAACATAAAGATATTTAAGTTTATTTTAATCATAAGCATATGGAATTAAATAATATTTCACAACTAAAATTTTTAAAAATTATTTCTACTCCAAATAACTGCCCGATTATCTCTTGGAAAAATGCTCAATTATACATTGAGACACCTGTATACTATTTTTAGGTTTTATTGCAAATAGTTAAGTTTTCATTAAATTTAATCATAATAACATTGCCTTTATCATCACATTATTGTTAAGGCAAATTTTGAATGTCTTTTTAAAATATTTCCTATTGAAACATATAAAAATTACAAAATACTTAGGATACCTTCATTAACATACTTAAGAATTTCATTTTCATGATTGTCCAATCTCCCTTTCCTTACAAAATTATTCCCAATTAAGGAAGCTATTTTGCCTTAGAAATAAAGACGTTATAAATAGAACATATGGTAAAAATTTGACTTCTATTTTTTTAAGCCAGTGGTGGAGATTCAGAAGTTTGGGATTATATAAATATTAACAGAAATGTCCTCTTTTCTACTACATGAACTCCTACTAGACAGAAAAGTAGTCTATTCAATGGATTCATTATATTGGCTATGGATACTTTTCACTTGAGGCACAAGATTTGGACTCAAAAGTATATATTTGTCCTTCTGCCTATTCCTGCACATACAACTATGTATCTGCCATTTCTGCTCTCCTATGTTGCTTATACATAAAATAGCTGTAATATATTCTCTAGAATATACATTCTGTTTGATTATCCTTTGTAATCCTAAACCTAAGGCGAAAGTTGCCTTAGTTATTTTAATAATTTATGCTTGACAAACTTCATGTTGGTTTCCCTAAAATCATTAAAACCTTAGACCACTACTTATAGTGACATCTGGGTTACTACTAATTACACATATTCTGTCCCTAAACTTTCCTTAGAAGTTTTTCATTGCATTAAGCTAGGCACTGAATAGAATAACTTTATCTCATCTTTTACAATCTCCAAGAGTATTTAAGAATCAAAGTACTAGCTAGAATTTTCATCTTTCATGTTCAAGAATTTCTGCTTCAAGTAAGGCAAATACTGCAAGTTTCCTTTTTGTCATTACAGTGGATTTTTATATCCTAACAAAGACATGCTCTCACCTGTCAGTTTTTCACTTGAAGTGCCTTAAGTGAGGAATGAGAGTGCCCTAAGTGTAACATAAGTTCAATTTCTGTCACTTTACACAGGCCTTTCCTGGGTATACTCTATTTGTACTCCTTCCCATAAAAACTTACCAGAAAGGGGTAGCTTAGAGTAGTTATTCTTTCCTAAGGGAAACTGAAAGAATCCATAGCAAATACATTGCTTTATCTCTCTTCAGGGCTTGAGAACTTGCTTTTGTCTAGTTCCCAATGGCAGTCACATCTTTTTGATGAAGCTATCATGTAGAATGGTTTTCAGGACTGCTGGATTTTAAACCTGATTCATTGCTAACGTTGGCTTCTGGTTATAGAATTATAGATCCTAGTGTTTAATGTTGAGGGGACCTGAGGACAAACACACAGAGATAAAATTCTTAACAATCCACATTTCAGATTTGAAAATTTTTGCTTTCATGTTTTATAAATAACATACAGTGAAATAATCTTGATATGTTCTGGAGAATGCACTATACATTTAAATCATTTTAATGAGAAATGTATCCCGAAAGAGTAATGTAGAGATTGTTTGGATATATAAAATATACTTTATATGATCCTCTGTAAAATATACAAATAACACTAGGTTTTAGATGATGTCTGTTTTATGAAATGGGAGAATGATGATCAAGAAAATAAAGTTTTATTTTTCTTTTCATTACAAGTGACATCTTTAGCATCTGGAATTGATGAGTAAGTGTCATAATGCTTCAACTGATACAGGGTGTCTTAAAATGTAAGAGCTGAGTCATGCTTTTAGTAAGAAATTAATTCGAAACCACAGTTATTTAAATCACCACTTGTAGTATTTTAGTGATAAATCAAATAATATTTATTCATTAATCTAATCCAAATCCAAAGTAAAAATCCCACATTCAGATTAAAATTTCTATGGTATTTCTTGTTTGTGATTTGTTATAAAATAATTGAAAGCTCTAATTTCTGTGGTCACCAATGGTATGGATGATATAAAGGTGAAGAAATACAGTTTATTAGATTTATGGGAGTAAAATACCTCTATTTTCATAGAAAAACATTTTATTTTGGAAGTGGGAAAATTATATTTAAATATCTGCATCTTGATTTTTAGGCATTTTTTGGCACATAACAAAACAAATCTTAAAAAATTACATAAGATCAAATTGTGTATAAAATGTCTCAAGAATTAATGTGGATAAATTTCATTAATAATGGCATTATTAATATATAAATATTTTCATAAACAGTTCTTTATGGTTCATATTAATATTCTCTAGTGATATGCACAATGTACTAGAAAGTATGCAAATATTTTATCTTCTCAAATTAAAAACATACTGAACCACTGGCTAGTCTCTTAGCAAATATACTAGCCCTATGTATCGCTGTCATCTTTGCATCTACACTAAATGAATCATATATAAATAAAATTTCTGTAAATGTACATGAACAGAAAAGGGGCAGGAGTAAATGGCAACAGAAAAATATGTCAGGGAAGTAAAAAGACCAACGAACTATAACTAACCTAGGGGATGAAGGGGGTAAAACATAACGTACTTGCTAAAATAAGTATGTGGATTCACCTAATGGAGCCCTGAGTCACCAGCCACGATGGAAAATGAGATGACTCATGGGGCTAAAATAAGGAGTTTGGCTATAAATCTCAATGTAAAATAAGTATAACATTTGGTTCCTTTCCTCAATCTGTGAAACCACAAAATTGAAGGTCCTTATTCTCTTCTTTTTAGAAAACCTGGAGTCCCATTAAGACAGACCCAGGGAGGCTCTTGAATGGGAAAGCCAAGCAGAAGCAGAGGTTATCTGGGTGAGCTGGGAGACTCAATAAAACTGCATGTGGAAAAGCCAGACTTTCAATTTATTTCCCTGACTCAACTGCTCAGGTATTGGTGTTGAGATATACACTGTTCTAACACATGGAGGATTATTTAGCTAAAACCTGAAAGGACCCAATGAAAAGCTCTGCCATATTCGTATCCTCTTAGATAACAAGAGGAAAGACTGCTGCTGACCAAACCACCATAAGCCCACCCATCACAAGCTCCTGGCCATGTCTCAATCTTCAGCATAAACTGAAAGCTGAAGATCACCATCATGAAATGCTGCCTTACAAAATAGGGAACCAGGAACTAGAGAAAGCACAGGTAAAGATGACAGAAATAAGAATGAAGAAAGAGAAATGGGACTGTTTTCTAATGTCCTCAGTTAATGAAGGAATGTCAACTGACAACTTAAGAGGGAGAAGATGACAGAAATGGATAGAAGAATCTCTCTGAAACAAGGGTATTTGAAAAAGGAAACAGAAGACATCATTGGAAAAGTCATTGGGGAGCAATAAGAGGTCACTGAATAGCAGCCTAAGCCTAACATAAAAAAGAGTTAAATAGAAAATAGCTCCCACCTGTGAAGCCTGTTGCAGAAGCTGTATGTATAGGAATCAGCCCCTTCTCCTTCTGAAGAGAATTTATTTCCAGAAAATCTACAAATTGACTTACAAATCTCCACCAGTCCACTAATTTGTAAGAACTAAATGCAATGAATAATTTAGCACATGAGGTTATGCCTAAAGCAAAAGAATTGGGAAAGAAATAAAGTAAAATTATCTACATCTGTTTGCATTTTGCACTCATACTTTATATCCAATTTAGGGTTACCCAACAGGTTGTCACCCAGGACAAAAAAGTATATGCCTCCTTCTGATTTAAATTCTTCTCTAAGATGTAAAAACTGCCCTGGATTTGAGATTGTAACCACAATCTGTGCAAGGGTGTATGACAACTCTTCCCAGGTTCAGCAAATCAATCGTTGTTAAATCTAATAGTCTCTTAAGTGTGCCCTACTGTTCCCTGATAGTATCATCAGCACCTACCTGTCACTTGACAGGCATTACTTAATGATTAAAAATACCTCAGAAGAGAAGAACTTATAAATTTTAGCAACTTCAAGTATATGTGTAATGAATTTAGAACATAAAATAGTCTTATAAGTTGTAGCCATATTTTTCAGTAAGGCAAGGTAGCCCGTAATTATTTTTATGATTTGGGTTGCTACATATCTGCTTGAATCTGCATTTATTTCAATTGAAGTAAAATACTACTTACCACAGGACTGCACTTCTAGACAAAATAAGTTTTACAGCTTTTTAGACTTTTCCTTATTTTCAGAACAGTACAGAAGTGCAATACTACTATACTAATTTGAATACTGGCATGTTCTTTGCTAAGAACAAATCTTCAAGGAAAGGAATTTTGTTTGTTTGTATATGTGTGTGTAGTGTGGAGGTATGTGTTGAAGTGTCTAAAACAAGAGTTCTTTCCATTGGTATTAACTATTTAGGATAACTGGAATGCATTGTCATCATAGCAATATACTCTATACATTTTACTTTGAGGAGATATTGGCAAAAGACCATTGTTAGCTGCCTTAGGGTATACTGTGTTGTATATATATATATGTATATATATATACATATATATATATACTACACAATTTTAACAATAAATCAGAAGATTGGTTATAAAAAGCTCTTGGAATATTCTCTAAATATAAAGTATTAAATGAAAGAAAAAAGAATGTGATAAAACCAAAATCCATTTAGTAAAGCTATCCTGGTTTGAGAACATATTAAGTAAAAATACCAGCACATAAGACAAATGATAGTTATCTGACTTGAAAAATGCAAGATGATCACCAGATATCTAAGTCTTACATACATTTTATATTTCACATGTGGTGTAGTGCTTGCTTCTGGAAAATAAAGCAAAACAAGTAAACTTTGTCAAAAGACAACAGCGGTGCCTGGGTGGCTCGGTCCATTGAGCAACCAACTCTTGATTTTTGCTCAGTTCATGATCTCAGGGTCACAAGATTAACCCCTGATTGGGTTCTGCACACAGTAAGGAGCTTGCTTCCCTCTACTCCCCTCTCTAAATAAATAAATAAATAAATAATATCGATCAATCAATCCTAAAGTAAAGCAGAGGTTTCATTTAATCAGAGTTATTTTATAAATGTTATTTTTAAATAACTTCATCTGTTTAAATCATATTTTAAAAGTACAGAAATGTTTGTTTCTTTCCCCATTGTTCTAATTCATTTCCTTACATTTAAGAACTGAAAGCTCCTTCACATAGATGCCTAATTGGTTGATAATGGCTTCTATCCTCAGAGAAGTATTGGATCCATCCAAACATCACTCCTTAGGTAAAATGAATAGAGGACTGTGGGTGGCATTGCAGACATTGGAACTTTATCACTTTTGTTTTATGCTATTTTATTTATTAGTAAAGTACGAGATGTTTCCTAGGTCAAAAGAAATCTGTAAAAATGTTCCTTTACTTTGCTTTGATTTATAAAATATGGGTATTAATATACTTTATTTCATTTCATTCTTATAATTAGTTCTTCCAAAACCATATAATGACTTTGAACACAACCTATAATTATTTGCTTTTAAAATTGCTTATAAATATTCAGTGTTCAATATTCAGTTTTCTAAAATTGGGTTAATAAAACATCAGCCTTAAAGATTATATTGTGCAGATTTATTTTCATGTTACTTCTTGGATTAGTGTATACTTAGATTTATGCTATTTGAATAATCTATTAATGTTATGGAGTTATTTAAAATTATGTTGGGTATGATTTTTAATAATATTTTGTTATTTTTAGAAATGGAAATGCCACCTTTTCTACACAGGGAATTGTTGGTTGGAGAAGTCAAAAAGTTTGGATAAACAGATAAAGAATAGTCTGTATATGAATCTTCCTTCTTTAGTTTCTCTTTCTTCTGAATCATTGTTATTGTATAGAAATTCAACTGATTTCTGTGCATTGATTTTGTATCCTGCCACATTGTTGAATTCCTGTATGAGATCTAGGAGTTTGGGGGTGGAGTCTTTTGGGTTTTCCATATAGAGTATCATGCTATCTGCAGAGTGAGAGTTTGACTACTTCTTTTCCAATTTGGATGCCTTTTCTTTTTGTTGTCTGATTGCTGAGGCTGGGACTTCTCTTACTATGTTGAACAGCAGTGGTGAGAGTGGACATTCCTGTCATGCTCATGACCTTAGGAAAAGGATCTCAGTTTTTCTCTATGGAGAATGACATTTGCTGTGGGCTTTTCATAGATGGCTTTTATGATATTGAGGTATGTGCCCTTTTGAGAGTTTTAATCAAGAAAGGATACTGTATTTTGCCAAATGCTTTTTCTGCATCAATTGGAGGATCACGTGGTTCTTGTCCTTTCTTTTATTAATGGGACGCATCACATTCATTGATTTACAGGTGTTGAACCACCTTTGCAGCCCAGGAATAAATCCCACTTGGTTGTGGTGAATAATGCTTTTAATATACTGTTGATCCTATTGTCTAGTATCTTGGTGAGAGTTTTGGCATCCATGTTCATCAGGGATATTGGGCTGTAATTCGCCTTTTTGGTGGGGTCTTTTTCTGGTTTGGGGATCAAGGTAACACTGGCCTCATAGAATGCGTTTTGAAGTGTTCCCTCCTTTTCTATTTTTTAAAAATAGCTTCAGAAGAGTAGGTATTAATGCTTTTTTAAATGTTTTGTAGAATTCCCTTTGGAAGCCATCTGGCTCTGTTCTCCCCTTTTTTTTTTAGGCCAAAACCAAATATTTCGGTTGAGAGGAATGACAAGGTCATAAAATATTTGTCTAACTTTCTGTTTGGATCTAAAGATAATTCAATGAAGAAAACTCATCAGTATGCTATGGTTAGACAAAAGGAGTGGGATGAGGAAGGGGTTGAAAAGGTACTGTGTGTTCTGAAAGGAGGCTGAGAAGTTAACTAAGTGAGTGTTGGTGGGAGACCTTACCCTGGAGGTCAGTCTAGCAGTGAGCTTGTGTTAGAAATCTCTTTGTAGACCTTCCACCTTTGCCTAAAACACAGAGGATAGATCACAATTTAATCATTGGCCAACTTCAGATACCAACACATCTCCTATACACTAGATAGAGAATCCTGTTCTAGACACCAGAAGAAGAATATCAGAGACAAACTCAAATCTCTCACTTTTGCTTCCATTAGAATTGATCAGCTGATTTATATCCTGTCAACATCTGAAGGGGAGAGAGAAGAGTGGACATAAACACACAAAAAAGACAACTTAAAATTCAAAGGGAAAATACTCTCTAAAGAGATCGTTGGAGCAAATTATTAGATTGGTCTAAATTTATCAGACTGGCCTAAATCTACTCCTTTTCCTCTGTCCCCACAGGTTAATTGAGGTTTCATGAGGCAGATCTAACACCTATTAGAAATTTTTATGCATCTGAATATAGTGTGTAAATCCCACAATATAAAAATTCCTATGGAAGAGAAGTCAATTTAAATTTGCCTAATAAAACAAAACAAAACAAAAACAAAATAAAACACAGGTGTTTATTTAATAAATATTATTTGTCCCCACATGAATCTTGCTGACTTGTATGTAATATTTGATAGCTCTTCTCACAAAGTAATGTGACTAGTAACTTCTAATTTCCTACTTATATCTTTCTTATCCAGGATTGTAATTTTAAAAATTAGAAATGCTTCAGACTTAAAACAAAATGGACAAAGCCCATATGAGAGGTAGGAGTGCTGTACATTTGGAAAGACTTCAAATGTAGAATTCTGAAATTTAGTTTCAAATTCAACAAAATATCTATTGACAGATGAATGCATAAACAAAATGTAGTATTTACATACAATTAATATTTTTCAGCCTTAAATGGAAAGAAATTCTGACACATGCTGCAACATGAAAGAACCTGGAGGACATTTCACTAAGTGAAATAAATCAGTTACAAAAGGGCACATACTAAATGACATCACTTATGTGAGGTACCTAGAGTAACTAAATTCATACAAATAGAAAATCACATGGTGGTTGCCAGGGACTAGGGGAACAGAATTATGGGGAGTCTGTTTTGTAGTGAGTAGAGAGTTTCTTTTGGAAAGATTAAAAAAAAAGAAAGAAAGAAATCTGGAATTGGATGATGATTATAGTATAACGTGAATGTACTTAATACCACTAAACTCTACCCTTAAAAATGGGTAAATAATAACTTACATGTTATATATACTTTACCCTGACTTTTAAAAGGGTAGGGAAAAAACCAAACAGACTAACACTTTAAAAAACATCTTGAGATTGACATATCACTCCAATCCTCCTTTGATACTTTACAACAGACCATGACCTAGCATCAGAGAGAAGGTGGTTACCACCAGTCTCTTTGATTATGAAGTTAAGCTATCTGAAAAAATATTCCCTGAATTAGACCCCCCATGAAAAAAGAGTTAAGGTATCTCATCATTTGAGAAAACAAAAATTCTAACCTGAGCAAAATTTACAGAATTAGATAAAAATCCCTTAAACTACTTGAGTCTTTCTTTTTATTTTGCCCTTGGCAATATAGCATAATCAGGCAAGAAGCTCTCTGAGAAAGAATTATTTCCATATTTTAGAGAGAATCACTTATAAGTTATAAACCCAAGAAATAAGTATTAAGTCTACATTATTTGCTAAGAGTAAGAAAAGAGAGAATGTGATTCTATTAAGCTATTGGAAAATGCCCCTGACACCATTATTATTATTATTTTTCTTTAGGTGGTGGCAGATAGAAGGAAAGGAGGGAATGTGGCAGAGGGAGAAAGAAGATCTTAAGCAGGATCCATGCCCAGCACAGAGCCTGAGTAGGGCTTGATCGCACAACACCGAGATCATGACTTGAGCAGAAATCAAGAGTCGGATGCTTAACTGACTGAGCCACCCAGGAGCCCTAACTCATTATTATTTTTAAAAGTGCTAAGTGTATTATGGCAAATGACCAGAGGGGAATATGAGAAGTAGGATCCAATCTATGTTGGAGAATCTTAAAGACTGCATAATTGTCATATTTTTTAAAACCTTACTCCTTTACAGTCATTAAAACCGGACAGAATTTTATCACCCTGTCCAAAGGCTTCTTGTGGCTGTGTATGTATGCATCTGCATGTGCATGTGTGAGTGTGTGTGTTGAGGGGGGAGAGAGAGAAAGAAACTGTGAGGAGAAATAAGTTTATTAATTTTTTCACCTAAAAATTAACTTTGACAAGGTCATGCAGAGAAATACAGACTTTAAATAATTAGATTTGAATACAAACAAGATGTAAATATATCATATTAATTGAAGAAATTGGTATTATGATGATTTTTTACTCTTTAATTACAAGATTTTTCCCTCTGGAAGTCTAAGTAAATACTTTTTGTATCTTGCTACTTGGGTCCTCAACTTCCTCTTTAGTTTACAGAGCATATGGCTAAAATGAGAAAACTCAAAGGCATGCACTCTCCAAGGTATCCTAAAGTTTATTATATTTACAGCAGAAATAATTGCTGCAGATATCTGTCTATCCTCTTTTGTGGTGCACAGTGGTTTCTACACAGTGATTGAGATTTCAGTGCCCCTATTATGAGTAGCTATCACTTTTTTTTTTCAATGGAGCAGATATTTGATGATCTGCCAAAAGCATCTTTGTGAGTCTTAAAGACATTCATACTGTGAAAAATATTCATGTAACAAAAGGTATACAGACAAGTGGGTAAGTAATTGGTTACATGCCTGGGACTGCCCACAGGGTTTTGTTTTTTTTAAAAAGCAAAAATCTCTCACTCTGTTCTCCGAATAATATTTCTAGTAGTGATAGTGTTAAAATGTAGGTATTTTTTTTAATACCTTGCATGGAAAAAGGTCATAAAGATACCAAGGAAAGAATGAAAGAAGGAATGAGAGAGAGAGAAAGAAGGAAAGGCAAACAATTAAAAATAAAAACAAAGTGAAAAACATTCAAAATTCATCAAAAACAAACTATGAAAACATGCTCTTTTAATGTATAATCTTTGTGTAATTTACTCCATTGCAGTCTCTTTCTTTTCTGGAGCATAATAGCAGGGAAACAGTGACATTGGTGTGATATGTTCAGATTACCTGAGTGGTCTATGTGATGCTGTACATGTTTCCTAATTAGTCTTTATGAAATTTTCTAGACCAGGAGCAGGCTGTGAAATGAACTTAGATTGAGTCCTACTAAATGTTATGCCCTTCTGGTCACTTTTACACTTTGAATTAACAATTTTGATTTTTCAAAATAATTTATAATTCCTTTGGCTCACTTTGCTTTTTTTTTTTTTAAATAAATAGAGTTCTGCTGAGTGTGGCATCTTACTTTCACAATATCTATAAACAACCCTATAAAGTGTAAAGAGAATAGAAATTTTGAAACCAATTTTAATGGCAAAGGATATTCTTAGAGAGACCCTATCTTAAAATCACTTGTTAATATATCTGGGCTGCCCAAAGTACTTTCACTGATGAATTTTTGTGATGTTATATTTATAATTATGACATCAGTCACTGAAATTTTGTAGTACCTCCTAATTAGTGGAGACAGGAGTTATTATTCCAGTTTGCAAATAGGAAAAATGATGTTCAGAAGCAGAGTTACTTGTTCAAGATAACACAACTACTGATATGAAGACAAATTCAAAGCAAGATCTGATTCCAAAGTCTATCAATTTCTCACTATACTAGAATAAGAAATCATTTCTCCTCTACATTTTCCAACATATTCCATGCCCAAAATTTTTATGCTGAGATCAGCAGACTCAGATACCTGAACAGGAAGGTATGTTGAAAAAGCAGAAATGTTTTTTTACCATTTCAAATGATAAATATCATTGGAGTTTGCTTCTTATAGGAAAAAATATATATATATTCAACATACTTGCCCCTCATGTGGCAGATATGCTGATTGACTCCTTGAAAGGTTGTTTAATTCCTTTCATTTAACAACAATAAAACCACATTTTTTTTAAAGATTTTTTCTTTATTTATCTGACAGAGATCACAAGTAGGCAGAGAGGCAGGCAGAGAGAGAGGAGGAAGCAGGCTCCCTGCAGAGCAGAGAGCCCGATGTGGGGCTCGATCCCAGGACCCTGGGATCATGACCTGAGCCGAAGGCAGAGGCTTAACCCACTGAGCCACCCAGGTGCCCCTAAAACCACATTTTTAAAAAAATAGGAATGAGTTCAGGTCAATTAACCTTTGGGTTATCAGAATCTTGTCCTCTGCAATAATTCACCCAATCAATAGGTATGTACTCAGTATCTATCTACTGTGTACCTAGGAGTCAGTTAATGCCTTCTATAGTGTGATGGGGAGCATGAGGGTAGACTACTCAGGTAAAACCATTTATCAAAGCATTTCATTTTGACTATGTTAACAAGAGATGCCTATAAAACTTTCAAGTAGAGATTCAGGATGACAATCCGATATACAATAATAAAGCTGAAAAGCCTGAGCCAAAGATTAGAATTTGGAAGTGATGATTATAGGCATGGTAACTGAGGTCAATGGAAAGAATGAATGAAAGGCATTACAGAGGGGACACAGGGGAAAGGAGAATGGACCCCAAGACAAAGAGTCCTTAAACATAAGTGTTTATGACACTTAAACATAATTGCCTTATATAAAAGTATATAAATATACTAGATGACATCTTTGTATTTTCATAAGTCTAAATATAGATGTTGATATTGCTTTGTAAATTTTATGATTAATGTTGACATTATAATGTTAATTCATAAGTTCAAAATATTTCCAAAAATTAGACCATAGCCTCACACATTTATTATATGGAGATCTCAGCATGTTATTTTGAAAAAAAGACAACTATAGAGAAATAAGTAACTTTGATATAAATGTTTTCAATAATTACTATTATCTCATGGGGGTAAATACGACTACATGGGTAAATATGTTAACAACTATTATTTAAATATACTGTGACAAACCTGCCTAAATAATGAAGCAATGGTTAGTGAAAGCTCTTGTATTTCATAATTACCACAATATCAAAAAAACTTAATATATAATAGCTAGGCAATTTATTTCAAATTACAAGTAGCATCATTACACATTATATAACATTATTATATCTAGGATTCAATGTGTGTGTGTGTGTGTGTGTGTGTGTGTGTGTGTTTTTTTTTCCTCCGTACTTCTTAGACATTCAATTCAGTTAGTCAGATAAATAAAAACACCTGCCTGGAACATTTTATTCATTTGCATTTCAGCAGCTTCTTTTGTGGTTTGAAGTTTTGTTTAACAAAAGGAAGGAGAGAGACAGTTGTGTGGAAAAGCAAAAATTAGAAAGTAGAAAGCAGCTGAACAGAGGAAAAATATAAATATCTTAATAAACAGCCAAAACACAAAAGAAAAAAAAAATAGGAAAAGGTAAGGAATTTACTCTTAAATCTTCAAGATATTTTATCTTAAGTTGGCATGTCTGATACTCCATTTATTTTAAAATTCTGCCATAGAAGTTTAAAAATAAAGTTTATCCAAAGTAATTGCATCAGTTTCTTTATTGGAGTAAATTAAGTGATATCTTCTGTTAATCATAAAGCTAATTGCAAGTGATAATTATGTAATTTTAGTTGAATCAAGATAAAAGCAATATGAAACTACTGTATGGGTTGTTTCAGAGAATAATGTAAATTTTCTACCATGTTAAGGCAATACATTTGTTGTTCTACTTCATGAAATCTTTCTTCCTCCTTTGAAATTATTCTTCCCATGTCACTTTTTATACCATAGGCTTTACAGACTAAGAGAGATTAAGTGACCACCCTTTTATTTCAACCATCTGGATCATAGAATAGTGTTTTTTTTGTTTAAACTTGATTCTTAAATATTCTATGATCTTTTTCTTTTTTTTTTTTTTTAAGATTTTATTTATTTGTCAGAGAGAGAGAGAGCACAGGCAGGCAGAGTGGCAGGCAGAGGCTGAGGAGGTAGCAGGCTCCCCATCGAGCAAGGAGACCAATGACTAGATCCCAGGACACAGGGACCACAACCAGAGCCAAAGGCAGCCGCTTAACCAACTGAACCACCCAGGTATCCCTCTACTATCTATAAAGTTGAATACTAATGGAGATTTAAAATAAAAATTTCTATGATATTTAATCTGTGTATGTCAAAAAAGAAAATAAAAAGTTGCTCAAAGCTAAATTGATGAAATTGCCCTAGACACTTGTTAAAAACAGCAAAACCGATTTTATTTAAGCTATTGCAGTAGAATAGACAAGCTTCAATATAGAACGGAGCACAATTCTAAATACAGCTGTAGAGTTGGGATTTTTAGCCTGTGGGCAAAATAAGGAGGTTAATGGATGAAAAATTGCTAAGAGTAACTTGATTTGATATAAAATGGAGAGGGGGGTCAAAGAACTTGATTAGACATATTAAGGGTAGTGGGATTCTCCCTAAAATGACTTACCAAGATTCTAGCTAAAACAGTACTCAGCAATGAAGGGTAACATCTAATCAAGAAGAGAATTCAGCATTTTGAGGAACCTCCATGCTGTTTTCCAGAGTGGCTGCACCAGCTTGCATTCCCACCAACAGTGTAGGAGGGTTCCCCTTTCTCCACATCCTCGCCAGCATCTGTCATTTCCTGACTTGTTGATTTTAGCCATTCTGACTGGTGTGAGGTGATATCGCATTGTGGTTTTGATTTGTATTTCCCTGATGCTGAGTGATATTGAGCACTTTTTCATGTGTCTGTTGGCCATCTGGATGTCGTCTTTGCAGAAATGTCTGTTTATGTCCTCTGCCCATTTCTTGATTGGATTATTTGTTCTTTGGGTGTTGAGTTTGCTAAGTTCTTTATAGATTCTGGACACTAGTCCTTTATCTGATATGTCGTTTGCAAATATCTTCTCCCATTCTGTCAGTTGTCTTTTGATTTTGTTAACTGTTTCCTTTGTTGGGAGAAGGGGGTGGGATTATGGACAATGGGGAGGGTATGTGCTTTGGTGAGTGCTGTGAAGTATGTAAACCTGGTGATTCACAGACCTGTACCCCTGGGGATAAAAATATATGTTTATAAAAAATAAAAAATTATATTAAAAAAAAAAGAACTAATTTAAAAAAAAAAAAAAACCCACATTGAGGTATCACCTTACACCAGTTAGAATGGCCAAAATTAACAAAAGAGGAAACAACATGTTTTGGAGAGGATGTGGAGAAAGGGGAACCCTCTTCCACTGTTGGTGGGAATGCAAGTTGGTGCAGCCTCTTTGGAGAACAGTGTGGAAATTCCTCAAGAAATTAAAAATAGAGCTTCCCTATGACCCTGCAATTGCACTCCTGGGTATTGACTCCAAGGATACAGATGCAGTGAAAAGAAGGGCCATATGTACCCCAATGTTTATAGCAGCAATGGCCATGGTCGCCAAACTATGGAAAGAACCAAGATACCCTTCAACAGACAAATGGATAAGGAAGATATGGTCCACATACACTACGGAGTATTATGCCTCCATCAGAAAGGATGAATACCCAACTTTTGTAGCAACATGGATGGGACTGGAAGAGATTATGCTGAGTGAAATAAGTCAAGCAGAGAGAGTCAATTATCATATGGTTTCACTTATTTGTGGAGCATAACAAATATCATGGAGTACAAGGGGTGTTAGAGAGGAGAAGGGAGTTGGGGTAAATTGGAAGGGGAGGTGAACCATTAGAGACTATGGACTCTGAAAAACAATCTGAGGGGTTTGGAGTGGCGGGGGGGTTGGGAGGTTGGGGTACCAGGTGGTGGGTATTATAGAGGGCACGGATTGCATGGAGCACTGGGTGTGGTGAAAAAATAATGAATACTGTTTTTCTGAAAATAAATAAATTGAAAAAATTAAAAAAAAAAAAGAAGAGAATTCAGAAGAGACTGAAGTTTGATCACGAACTGAGTTTTTGTTAGTAGGAAACAATCCTTCATGTGTAACAGGAACAATAAAGAAGTAAATTGTCTTGAGCTTTATCTTATTATTTTTTTGCTCATAGTCTTTAAATGAGTTTATACTTACACCTATCATAAAATGAAACTATAGCAAAAATGAAAATTAGCAATAAAAATGTGCTACAAAATATAATTTGTGGCTTATATCTTTTCATTTAATGTTCAAGATAAAAAATTATAGTAGGGTGAGGAAAACAGTTATCACTTATACCTTTCTTTATTAGAAAGACATATAAAATGTTCACAAATATCACAAGTGTTTATCACAATTTTAAATTCATTTTTAAAATGTTTAGCTTCCAATTTTTATAATTCTAGCTATGTATCTGTTTAGTTTTTAGATTAATATTAATTATTATACATTATAAATGGCAGTATTATATACTCAAGTTTGAAAAATTATGAAATTTATGTTAACAATTATGTTTACTTGGATGTTTTTAAATATTTTTCTCTTTTTAATACTTTTCTTTTAATATTGATGATTGAATAGGCTCTTCTAAACATGGAAGCCAGATTTTAAATATTTAAAATTCAATATATTATAAATGCATAATGACAACTTTCTCTGTTTTATGATAATCTTGAAGAAACTTTGAGAATTCTTTCCTTTCCCATTCTAGGTCCAATAACACTAAAATAATATATATTTTTAAAGATTTTATTTATGTATTTGAACAGACAGAGAACACAAGTAGACAGAGAGGCGGGCAGAGAGAGAGAGGAGGAAGCAGGCTCCCTGCAGAGCAGAGAGCCCAATGCAGGGCTCAATCCCAAGACCCTGAGATCATGATTTGAGCTGAAGGCAGAGGCTTTAACTCACTGAGCCACCCAGGAGACCCTAAAAGGATATTTTTATAGACATCTCATAATGACAGAAATAAAGAACATTGCAATTAAAGACATTTTGCTAGCTTGAAGGTTTTATAGTATTTTCCCTAATAATTTCTTATTTAAGAGGCAGTTAAGTGATGTTAACCTAAATAAGGAGGCAAGCTCAAGTAGATTTATTCAGGAATAACAGAGGAATTGCAATTTGGAACAAGCAAACTATAGCAGACTATAGGTAAGCCACTTGAGGAACTGGGTGGGCTGTAATTATGGGTAGGAAATGTGAACAGGAGAGTGCTCAGTTAAAGCCAATTAATTTAAAACAAATGGAGACAAGTCTTGAAAAATTTCTGAGCAGACAAAATCAGTCCAGTCACATAGAAAACCTCAATTCAACCTACTTTGTGGGACAAATCCAACCTGGGTCATTTCTATTCATGCCTCCAGAAAAACCTCCCAAGGACTAGATTAGATGACTACTACTACTATTACTACTAATACCATTACTACTACTACTTCTCCTCCTTCTTCAGATTTTTTACTTTTTTGAGAGTGCAGAGGAAGGTACAGAGGAAGAGAGAGTAGTGGGGTAGGTACAAGGGAGAGAGAGAGAGATGGAGGAGTGCAGAAAGAGAGGGATAAAGAGATTCTCAAGCAGACTCACATGAAGCCCTTGTGATTCCATGACCCTGAGAACATGACCTGAGCCTAAATCAAGAGTTGGACACTTAACTGACTATGCCACCCAGAAGTCCAAGATGAGCTTCTGATTAACCTCCACAACCCAAGATATTCCAACACTCAGTTTTCTGTAAATACAGTATTTATAGGAAATCAGTCTTTTAGTCCTTAAGGTTTTTTTTTTTTTTTCATCCTATGGTGAATGGAAGTACCCATTTTATGTTTTCCAGTTCTATTTCAGATTGAAATTTTTATCCTGGTTCTAATTCAGATTAAAATTTTTCACAGTAGGCTATATGTACAAAATGTTAAAATTAAAACGTGTTTTTGTTTTAAAATTCGATAATTGTAATTTCTGTGATCCCAACCAGAGAAGGTATTCTAATGGTCTAATTTGTAGCTTTAGTCAATCAAGGTCATAAAAAGACAGAAAACAAGAAAGGTAAAAAAAAAAAAAAAACTATAGTGCATTAAATTTTAGTATATGCTGAAAGCATACACATTAGTACCTGCTGAGGCAAGCACAATGGGTAAAATTTTGAATTAGGTGTAGTACATATAAGTCATTCAAGTGTTTGACCTGAATGCTCCATGCAATTTCTCCAAGCTAAACAAATTGTTTCAGTATATTAATTAACTATATGAATTTAAGCTAGATATTCAGAACCATTGAATTATCCCAAAGATTTTAGTTTTCTCTATTTTGGAATCAGTGAGTCACTCATTTGTCCCTTCAAGACATGAAAGACAAGAATGCTAGCCCTAAATTTTCCATTCTAAACTCTTTCCTGACTGCCACCAAAACTGTTATTGACATTTAGTTATAGTCCTGGAAAAGGTGAAAAAGGAATCAATTTACAAAGTGAATATATGGTAATCTCTTTCCTTGACCTTACTGCCTGTAGCATGATTTGTTTTTACTGCTTCAGTACTATATGACCTCATTCAGACCATGAATTTGACTTTGGAACTTGGTTATGAAAGAACAATTTAAGTTTTGATACACCGATGAGTGTATCAAAATAATTTCCTTAGTCTTCACAGGTCATGCCATGTCTGATTAAAGTTCAAAAACTTAATCAAGGAATCAAGAGAGGAAAGCTTCTAGTCTACTCATTTATACCTCTTTGGTAGACAGTAAACTGAGAAATTAAATTGTTGAAGATAAATTCATTTGTACTTAGTATCCAACTAGTCAATAGCACTCAAAATACCGGGAATTATTTGAGAATGGGGAATAATGGATATACACCATACACTTAATAATATGTTATTATATAATTATAACATATTATATAATTATAACATATTAATTACAAGTTATACCTTCTTTCCTCAAACATTATTGAACAAAATTATGCATTTGGCTCTCTGCTATGTGTTGGGATAGCATTGGTGAACAAGACACATTGCAATCCTAAAAAAGCTAATATTTTTATGGCAATACTATGAATTATAATAATTGATCCTAGGTGCCATTTTGGGAATAGGAACCTGTCATAGTCTTCATCAAGAAAGCATATGTGTGTGTGTCTGTGTGTAGGAGTAAGGTGGTTGGTGGGGGAATGTCGGGGAAGGAATGATAATGCAAGCAAATCTAATACAGACACTATATAAGGCATGTGATACAGACTACAATGGTTTTTAGAACAAAAGAGAAAGGAAAGATTAGATTAGACTAGTTTTAATGAAGTTGATCTACTTAATATGCTTTCTGGTTCAGAATCTGGATCCTGGCCCATTCTTGCAGAAGTGTATGCTTTTCTTGAGCTTCCCACTTAAAGAATTTTCAAGTTTCTGTGAATTTTAATTCAAATGCTAATTAATTTGTTTTATTCTTAAACTCTTGGGCAAATTGTTCTCAAAGTTCAGCATCTATGAGCATCACTTGCCTGGATTGTAAGAGCACAGATTGTTCTGTACAGAATGGAATCAACAATGTTCATTTCTAACAGTTGCCATATTATACTGATGTTATTGGTCCAGAGAACCTACCTTGAAAATCTTAGGGAAAAGTTCCTGAATTTCCCTGAAGATAAGAATTGCTTTCAGTTTCATGAAACACACAGCTTTTTAGGTTTTAGACTAAACCTAGTAAATCAGAATGTCCCTATAACTTGGCTGATAATTATAATCTGTATGCTTAACCGGTATCCTGACCCAGATTTGGTCCTGATAATTCTTCTTGAAGCAGTCTCTTCCATCCCATGGTTTTCAATGCCATTTTTTGCTGTTGACTATATTCTTGATCTCTCCCCTTCTGTCTACACTTCTATATTGGTTTTTTTAGATTGCCCTATAGTTTAAGAATAAACAATTTATTATTTTACTATTAATTTTAGGGATTAGGGATTTCCAAAATGTATTTTTTTAGAAATGCAAGTAATTGAAATAAACAGTAAAGCAAACATTAATAGATACACCAATTGTTAATATTTTGCCATATTTTTTTTCTTTCTTATTTTTTTGAATTATTTTAAAGTGAGTTATAAAAATCATATTTGTTAGCATGTATCCCCCCAAGAACATGAATGTATATCTGCCATGCCATTGTCATACCTAAGAAAATCTAAAATAATTTAAAAATATTGTATAAAAGCCATTTTATAATTCAGCAACAGTCTCCCCACCATGTCCTTATAGTGTTTATTTTCCCTAATTCAGGACTTTGTCATGGTTCATGAGCTGCATTTTTTTAATGTCTCTTTAGTCACTTTTAATCTAGAACATTACAATTCCTTACAGATTTTGTTACATTGATATTTAAAATCTAGGTCAATTGTCTTGTAAAATATTCCATTGTCTGAAATTTTTTCTATCTATCCCTTAACTTAGTTTTGGCAAAGATACTTCATATGTGACGTTGTAAGTTTCATTTTAATAGGATGCACATAATGTCAGAATGCTCCACTACCGGTAGTTCTGAGTTTGATCTTTAAGTTAAATGGTAATCACCAATTCTCTAGTATAAAAGTACATTTTTTCACTTTCTCATAGTAAATAATCTGGAGAGTAATACTTTGATGTGATCTAAATATCTTGTTCTTCAACAGCCTTTCATCCATTTTATTTTAGTATCCATTTGTATTCCCTGCTCCAATTCAAATTAGAGCTTTCTAATTATACCAGAAATACCGAATGAGTAATATCAAATGCTATGGTCCTCTTCAACTTCATGTGGATGCAATTACTGTTATTTCTTCAGCCCCTATTATTAAACATTTTCTAATATGATGTACTCATAACTTCCAAATATAGGCTGGATTTTGATTCACTTCTGACACCATTTTCCTAAAATAAATCTTTCTGTAAATTCCAAACCAAGACAATTCAAAACCTTAAATTTATGATACACCAGACATTGTTCTATCATAGGCTACTTAAATATTTTACTCTTGAACTAGAGTATATCAGATAGCATTTTGGAGTACCAATGCACTATACTATTTTCTATACATGATTTCAATTATTTTACTTATAATAACCTAATGAAAATTATTAAAATTCCAGTTTTACAAATGAGGAAATGGAGTATCTGGGAAAGTAGTAACTTAGAGCACATAGCTAGTAAGTGAATATAACCAGAAATCCATATCAGATACTTTACTCTACCACCTCCATTCATTGCCATCATGCTTTACTTGGTCTGTATACTTTAATATCCTACAAATACCTTCATAAGATGATATTCAAAATTGATACAGTATCTTCCCAAAATATGTTTCTCCTACATTTAGCAAAACAAACAGATAACCTTAGGATGATACACAATTTCCACCTGCCTTTCATTCCACCAACAGTAGGTCAAATCAACTCCAAATTCTTTACATATTTACTAGTTTCTCATTTGACTCTCCTACTATCACTTTTTTAAAAATCTTTTTTAAGTCCCTGACCCCAATTATGTTTATGTGTGCATATTATTTTTCCTGTCTGGTTTTTTGTGTTTGTTTGTTTATTTGTTTTGCATTTTTTATCTACTTTTGACTCTTCAAACAGATGTTTTAACCCTGGGGATAAAAATATATGTTTATAAAAAATAAAAAATTAAAAAAATATTTACCACATTTCTTGTTTCCCTCAAACTTGTTAATGGCGCTCCAGGGACTAACCTCAGAAACCCTGTTTTCTGGGAAGTTTGGGAAGTAACAATTTTTCAGAATTTGGAGACTGTGAATTAACTCTTAGCCTTGAGGACGTACAAAACAAAACAAATGTAAACCACACACACACATACACAACCACACACACAAAAAAATGCACAACCCATCATTAATCATAAGAAAGAAAAATATAGAAATGAAAATCCTATTAATTAACCTTCTTTTGTAAGAATCAATACTTTAGACCAAGGTGGTTTTCAAGGCAACATAATAAAAATAACTAAAACAGATGTTTTATGTAAGCATATCACTCCAAACCTATATCTTTATTATGTCCTATAAATGTGTATGTTAGTTGAGACCCACGTAACATCCTATTTTTTCAGCATTCTTTATCCATTGTATCCTATTCTCCATTCACCCCAGATACACTTTATCTCCATCTAAGTTATTTTCAGTTCCTGAAAAGCTTTCCAATTAAAACTATTAAATTCTTACTCATACATCATATATCAAAGCCATATCAGATATCACCTATATTAAGTCCTCTATAAGAAAGACCATTAATCCCTTTGTTTATGCTAACTACATAATGAGAACTCTGCTCAAAATTCAGTTTGTGAATAGTGGTGTAAGAAAGAACTTAGCTGACCTTTGTCTCCAGGAGGAAGGTAAACTCTAAACCCCTTGCATCTATAGAATGTTAAGAATGGCTTCATTATTCATGGTGTACTCCCTTGTTCCATACCACATGAGAGACTCCCATATGATAGGTGATTCATAGTGGGTATCCAGATAGTTTCTGCAAAATAAATGATTCAAGATAGGGGAAGGCCATGCCAGGAGGACTACCCATATTCATAGATGGTTGGAGCATTGAGTCATGTAAGGGCACTGGAGATTGAATTCAACTATATAGTAATGATTCAGTCAGTCATGCCGAGTAATGAAACCACAATAAAAATCCTAGACACTGAATTTAGGTGAATTTCCTTGTTCAGCAATTCTCATGTACTGTCACATCAGTTTGCTTGGAGGAGAGGGAGACTTTATATCTGAAATCCTCCTAGACCTCATCCTATGTCTCTCTTACCTTGACTGGTTCTGATTTGTATACTTTTGCTGTAGTAAAATAGCAATCATAATTATAGCTCCTTTCCTGAATCCCGAGAGTTGTTCTAATGAATTATTAAACTTGAGGGAGTTGATAGGCATCCTCAAATTCTTAGCGAGCTGGCCAGATGTAAGGGAGGCCCTAGGGACATTCAAAGTTGTGCTTGATGTCTGAAGTGAGGTCAGTCTTGTGGAAGACTCTTCCCTTAACTAAGTTTGGCAAATTCATTGCAGAAACTAACTGAAACAGATTAACCTGGTATATTTCAAAATGATGTTTCCTATCCCCACAACAGATAATGTTAAATCAAGACTTACTGGATATGACCCAGAAATCTTTAGGTTAACATAATCCCTCACGTCTTTACATTTGTTTGTTTGTTGGTTGGTTTTTAAGATTTATTTACTACTTGATAGAGTAAGGGGGAGGGGTGGAGAGAAAGGGAGAGAGAGAATCTCAAGCAGACTCCCTGCTGAATGTGGAGCCCAATATTGGCCTTGATCTCACAATATCAAGATCATGACTTGAGCCGAAATCAAGAGTTAGTTACTTAACCAACTGAACCACCAGGACATCCCATGCCTCTAAGTTTTGAGATCCATTCCCTCAGTGTATATCTCCAGTTACTTATCAAGTTCTTACATATTGAAAGTAATTTATTAAATATCTATCATGAATGACAGAGAATATGCCTTTTGCATATATCCATATCCAAATAAATTATGAGTGTATTCAGCACCTTATGAAGACTCCAGGAATATGTCTTTATGTTTTTTTTTTCTTTTTTTTCTTTATCTTTGGCAGTATTTTATTTAAAAGATAGGTACTTGTTATGGGATTGGGAGGGAGACAAACCATAAGTGACTCTTAATCTCACAAAACAAACGGAGGGTTGCTGGGGGGAGGGGGTTTGGGAGAAGGGGGTGGGATTATGGACATTGGGGAGGGTATGTGCTTTGGTGAGTGCTGTGAAGTGTGTAAACCTGGTGATTCACAGACCTGTACCCCTGGGGATAAAAATATATGTTTATAAAAAATAAAAAATTAAATAAAAAAAATAATAATAATAAAAAAGAGAAAGAGAAAAACGGAATGAAGGAAAAAAAATAAAAGATAGGTACTGACAAATTAAATTTAAAATTTGGATTTTTATCTCAACACAGATATAAATGTCACTTTGACTGGGAATAAAGTTTCTCAGGTACATTTTTAGAACTCTGACATTTCATCTTGTGTAAACATTTCACAAATCCTTGACCTGATCCTATGGATCGTTCTGTAGCAATTGTTCTTTAGTGACAGTTCTTTCAGTGCTCCCACAACTTTGATTGCATGTCAAGAATTTCAATCTGGGGAGAAGTTTTTTTTTTCAAGATGATGTCCCTGAATCCAAGACAATAAAACCTATCAACAATCACTTCCATGATGACTGACAGAATTGATTGTCTATCAACATCCTCATGGCACTCATCAGAAAGAGCATCTATAGTAGGGTCAGCATCTGTCGTAGTAGGGATTACAAAGTTTTTTTCTTTAGCTTTTGTTTACCTGTTTATAGGAACCATTGTCACTCTTCTAATCAGTCTGTATTGCCTAATGTGCTTTTAAGAAACAAAGAACTTGTACTTTGCCTCATGCTAAATAGGCAAAAGTATTTTATGTATGGCACTGACTGAAATAATATCTTATTTCTATATTTTACTACTTTCTGTACAGGACAATCACATATAAAACACTTTGCCTTATTCTTTGGTGGGTGACAAAAGACTTTTTATTTTTAAATAAATCTGAGGTTGTTTATTATTTAGTTAATAAAAGTGAAATTTAATTCAATTACAGTTGACCCTTGAACAACGTAGGGGTAGGGGGCACTAACCCTCTGTACAGACAGCAATCTGTGTATAACTTTTGATTCCTCCAAAACATAACTGTCAATAGGCCAACTGTTGACCAGAGGCCTTGCTGATAAACTGGACAGCTGATTAACACATATTTTTTTATGTTATTTGTATTATAATATATATTTCTACAATAAAGTAAGCTACAGAAAAAAATGTTATTAAAACCATAAGGAAGAGAAAATATATTTATAATGCTTCACTGTATTTATTGGGGAAAAATGCTTATAAGTGGACCCGTGGGGTTCAAACCAATTTAAGGGTCAATAGTACATTCATCCACAATAAAATGAAGAGTGAAACTAAGTTTTTTAAAGTAACAATTTCCTGTTTTCCTGTGTAATTTCTCAACAATTTCCATGGTTACCTAATTGACGTGGGCATTGTGCACTTAAATGAAACACCCCCACTGAAGTTTTAAGTTGATTCTACATTAAGAGAGAGACATAGCCTAAATTGGTATTCCTCTTGCATTTTATTTTGTGGGCAAAAGCATCTCTTTCTCACTGTAAGCTATTCTCAGGAAACATTTCTTGTCCAGTCATTTTGTTTTTGCAGGAAATCTTTTAGCTTCAGGTAGTAATCAAAACACATTCACTTGCAGTGATTTTCTCTTTTGAAGCAGGCCTTGATGCCAAAGATTTGTCGCTCATGAGTCAGCATATTTTGATGTAAAAAGCAAGTCTGGGCACTGTTCGTTAGAATTAGAAATATGAAGATTAATTATTGAATAGAAGATGAACAAAAATCATCCTCAAACATATTCCATTTGAAGTGCTTTTGTGGACCAATTTTAAATTTATATTACTATACAAATTTTATAATATCTGAGAGGAAAGCTTTGAAGATGACATCACTCTGAGTCAGCTTACTAAGCAATGTGATTCTATAGAGACATTATGGAAGTTCCACACTTTAGAGTAATGCTTTTAGAGTAACATTAACTAATCATGTAATAACTAGTTAAACTAACAACAACAACAACAGAGTAAAAAAAAAAAAAAAGAAACTCTTGGAAGCCAAGTATCTCACCAAAGAAGACCCAAAGTTAACATACAGACTAAAAGCTAATGTCAAATTGAGATGTTCATTTATGTATTGTATGCCTGTATCTCTTAATAAAAGAATAAGACTAATGTCAATTTGAGGATTTTTATTGCCCTAGGCAATATGAAAAATGTCTCCTCCTTCTAGCAAGTAATCACTCACATAATAAATAACCATAAAACACTTTACTTCTCTAATATTTTGCTGCCCCAGGCAATCAGCTGTTCTTCCTATATGGTACAGCCCATCATAACAGTTGTGCATGTGCAGTTACAGTGCTTAATGTAATAGTAATAACAACACATAATATATTCTGACTCACAGCCTTGAAGAATTGCCAATTGCAGGCCAAGATTCTCATTATTTGAATTTTTGCTTTGTAGCTATTAAAAACACCTTTACAGAGGAAATGAATTGTAATATCTAGAATTTAGGGTATGTTTAAAGTATGATGTAATCTGTATTTATATTTTTGATAATTTTGATAATTATGTAGAGGTAGCTTATATAAACTCTCTTTTGTTAATGAAAATAATTACTCATTCTAAATATTAAGCAAGAGTTATTAGAAACGGGAAATCAATAGCTATCTCCCTTTATCATGAATAAGTAGTATTTTTGAATTTTAAGAAAAAAAAGAGGTGAAGTGATAATCCTTGACTTTTATTTGTGAAAAAATAAACTTTAGAAAATTAAATAAATATGATTATAAATGAATTGATACAAAAATATATCCTCATTTCAATTATATTGTACAATATTTATTAATGAATGTGCTATAATTTATTTGTGATTTTTATTTATAACATTTTGTTAGTTTTGGGTATACAACATAATGATTCAGTATTTTTACATATTGCAAAATGATCACATAAGTCTAATTAAAATGCATAAAAATACATAGTTACAATTTTTTATGTGTGTTGAGAACTTTTAAGATTTACTCACTTGGCAACCTTCAGATATATAAAGAATGGTATTATTAACTATGTCACCATGTTAGACATTACATTACCTGTACCTACTTTTATTATAGCTGGAATTTTGTACTATTCAAACCCTTTCACCCAGTTTTCCCAAGTCCCAGTTACACTGCCTTTGGCAACCACCAGTATATTCTCTGTATCAATGAACTCAGTTTGTGTGTGTGTGTGTGTGTGTGTGTGTGTTTTAGTTTATTTTAGATTCCACATAGAAGTGAGATTATATGCTATTTATATCTGTCTGAAATTATTTCATTTAGCATATGCACTCAAAGTTCATCATTATTGACAAAGTTTTTTTTCTTTTTTATGGCTGAATAGTAATCATTGTATATATATTCTATACCTTTATTCATCCCCTGTTGGATGTTTTTATGTCTTACCTATTATATCTTACCTATTATAAATAATGCTGCAAAGAACATGGAGGTATATATATCTTTTTATGCTAAAGTTTTTATTTTCTTTGAATAAATAACCAAAGGTGGAAATTCTGGATCATATGACAATATTATTTTTAATTTATTAAGGAACCTCTGTACTGCTGCATGGTTGCTGCACCCCCACTAAGATATCTGGATGACTATCTTTGCATGTGGCTTTCCAGTTTTCCCAGCATATCTTATTAAAGAGACTGTCCTTTCCCTATTATATAGTCTGAGCTCTTTTGTCATAAATTAATTGACTAAACATCTGTGGGCTTATTTTAAGGCCCTCTATTCTGTTCTATTGATCTACATGTCTGTTTTCATGACAATACCATACTGTTTTGATTACTATAGCTTTGTAATATAGTTTGATATCAGAGAGTGTGATATGTCCAGCTTTGTTCATTTTCTCACGATTGCTTTGGCTTTATGGCCTCTTATTTTTCCATACAAATTTTAGAATTGTTTGTTCTATTTCTGTGAAAAGTGACATTGGGATTTTGACTAAGATTAAATTGACTCTGTAGACTGGCTTGGGTAGACATGTTAGCAATGGTAATTCTTTGAATTCATGAGCACAGAATATCTTTCTATGTGTGTCATTAATTTTTTCAGTGATGTCTAATAATTTTCAGTATAAAAGCTTTACACCTCTTGAAAAACACTTTGGTTAATTTTATTCCTGGCTATTTTATTTTTTTATGCAATTGTAAATGAAACTGATTTCTTGATTTCTCTTCCTTCTTGTTCATTATTAATCTAATAAGATGCAAAGGATTTTGTATATTGATTTTGTATCCTTCAACTTCAGACTTTGATTAGTTCTAACAGCCTTTTAATGAGTTTGCGGTTTTCTAAACATATATAATATTATGTCATCTTCAAATAGAGACAGTTTTACTTCTTCCTTTCTAATTTGGATGCCTTTTAATTATTTTTTATTATTATTCTTGCTAGGACTTCCAATTCTATGTTTAATATAATTGTCCAGTTGAGCATTCTTGTTTCTAATCTTAGAGGGAAAGATTTCAGCTTTTCACTATTGAGTGTAATGTTTACTGTGGCTTACATACATACATTTAGTATATTGAGGTATGCTCCCTTTATACCAGTTTGTTGCTCATTTTTACCTTAAATGGATATTGAATTTTGTCAAATGCATTTTCTGCATCTACTGAGATGATCATATGATTCTCATTTTTTTTTAAATACATATATCACACTGATTTGCAAATGTTGAACCATCTCTGCATCCCTGGAATAAATCACTCTTAACTATAATCTATGATCCTTTTAATATATTTTGAATTTCATTTGTTAATATTTTACTGAGGAGTTTTATATGAATGTTTAGGCACATGAGTTGTAATTTTCTTTTCAAGTTGCATCCTTGTCTGGTTTTGGTGATTCTAGACTTGTAAAATTAATTTTGAAGTCTTCTTTTTTCTTCCAAAGTTTGGAAGATTTTAAGAACAATTGGTATTATTTCTTCTTTAAATGTTTGCTAATCCACTAGGGAATCTATCTGATCCTCGACTTTGGTGTATTGGAAGTTTTTTTTTTTTTAATTAATATTCAATTTCATTTCTTATAATTGATCTGTTCTGATTTTCTAGCTCCTCATGATTTATTTATAGGTTGGATGTTTTTAAGATTATACCCACCAAGCACAATTTGTTGGTGTATAATCTTTCATAATAATCTCTTATGATTCTTTATATTTTTTATATCAATTGTAACATCTCCTCTGCATCTCCTCTTTTATTTTATTTGTCTCTATCTCTCTCTCTCTCTTTCGCATGCATTCTTTCTCTCACTCTCTCTTGTTAGTCTAGCTAAAGATTGGCAAATCATTTTCATCTTTTCAAAGAAACACTTTTAGTTTCATTGATTTTTTAAAATTTCATTTATTTTTTTTAGAGAGAGAGAACAAACAGGGGGAAGGGGAGGGACAAAGCAGACTCCATTCTGAGTGCAGAGCCCAACATGAGACTTGATCTCACAACCCTGAGACTATGACTTGAGCCAAAATCAATAGTTGGATGCTTAATCAACTGAGACACCTAATATCCCTTATTGACTTTATTGATCTTTCTTATCATCTTTTTTCCCCCTTCCTTCCACTAATTTTCTGTTTTATTATTTTCACCCTTTGTTTCTCAAACTCTTCAGTTCCTAATATTAGGTTATTTTTTTTCCTGTTTCTTGAGGTAAACATTTTTTACTATAAACTTCCATCTTAGAACTGCTTTTGTTGGATCTCATAAGTATGGCGTATTTTACTATGCTGTATTTCCATTTTCATATGGCTCAAGGTACTTTATTTCTCTTGAACTTTTCTTTGACCTATGGTTTTTCCACTAACATGTTGTTTCCTTTCTACATAATAGTAAATTTTTATATTCTCTTCTTGTAATTGATTTTTAGTTTCATACTGTTGTGGTCAGGAATTATTTGATTTCCAATATGATTTCAATATTCTTAAATTTATTAAGATTTATTATGTGGCCTAACATATTATCTTACGTGACATATTATCACACTTAGTTGATCCTAAATATCACTTAGGCAAGGCCTCGTCTCTTGTTATAGTGTTTGTTCTAAAGTTTATTTTGCCTCATATAAGCTTTATTTCACTTTACTTTTGATAAAATATCTTTTGCACCCTTTCACTGCTAAATTGTGTGTCCTTATATCTCTAGTGAGTTTCATAGGCAGCATATGAGTGGCTCTTGTTAAAAATTATTTATTTTAGAGATAATGAACATGAGTGAGGTAGGGTAGGGGCAGAAGGAGAGGGGGAGGGAGAGAGGGAGAGAGAAACTTTAGCATACTCCATGCTCAGCCCCCAACATGGGGCACCATGGAGGGCTCTATCTCATGTCCCTGGGATCATGACCTGAGCCAAAACCAAGCAGTGGGCCCTTAACTGAGTTCACCACCCAGGTGCCCTGCCTGATCTTTTTATCCATTTAGCCACTCTATTTCTTTTGATTTGATAATTTAGACCATATATATTTAAAATAATTATTGATAGGTATTTATTCCCATTTCATTTTTTGTTTTCTGTTTTGTAATTCCTCTATCCCATTTGTCTTCTCTTGCCTTTTCTGATTTGATGATTTTCTGTAGAAGCATACTTAGATTGCTTTCTCTTTATTTTTTTTTGTATTTACTATAGGTTTTTGTTTTGTGGTTACCATGTGGGTTATGTAAAATTTTATATTAATAGTTGTTTATTTTACATTGATAACAACTTAAGTTTGAAAGCACTCTAAAGCTCTATATTTTTACTCTCTTCCCACCACTATGTTTTATGTTCTTGATACGGCGTATTACATCTTTTTATTTATAAATCCCTTAACAAATTATTGTAGTTACAGCTGTGTTTACTATTTTTGTCTTTTAACCTTCACATTAGTTTTGCATATGATTAAGTCATCACCTTTACAATATTAGATATTTGGAACTTTACTATAGATTTATTACCAGTGAAATTTATATTTTCAGATATTTTCTTAATACTAATTAACACTCTCTCTCTTCTTCTTCTTTTTTTTTTTTTCAGCTTAAGTTCTTTTAACAGCTTTTGTAAGACTTGTCTACTGGTAATTGATTGCTTTAGTTTTTGTATGTCTGGAATACTCTGTTTCTCCAGTTCTGAATGACAACTTTGGGGTAGCATATTCTTAGTTGGGTTTTTTTCTTTATTTTAGTACTTTGTATATGTCATGCTATTTCCTCTGGTATGCAAAATTTCTGCTAAATAATCTACTGATAGTCTTATTGGGGTTCCCTTATATATAGCAAATTGTTTTTATCTTGCTGCTATTAAGATTTTTCCTTGTCTAGAACTTCTGACACTTTAATTATAATGTGCCTTAATATGGGACACTTTGGGTTCCTCTTATTCGAGTCTCTATGGGTTTTCTGAATCTGTATGTCCTTTCCTTCCCCACCCAGATTAGGGGAATTTTTAGCTATTATTTCTTCAAATAATTTTTCTGTCTCTCTTCCTTTTTCTGGGAACCCTATAACACAAACATTAGCCAGCTTGATATTATCTCAAAGGTCCTTTAATTTATCTTTACCTTTTCTCATTCTTTTGCTACTTTGATTGGATAAGTTCAGCTGTGCAGTCGTAGAGGTCACTGATCCTTTCTTCTATTCATCTAGTCTGTTGAACTTCTTTAGTGCATTTTTCAAGTCAATTATTGTATTGTTAGGTCTGTGCTTTCTCTTTGCTACTATCTTATATTTTCTCTTTGTTGAAGTTCTACAGTATTATATTCTTATTCTCCTGATCTCATTGAGCATCTTTATGAACATTATTTACTCTTTATCAGGTGAATCACTTATCTCCATTTTATTAAGGAGTCTGTCTGAGGTTTTATCTTGTTCTTTTCAGAAAATATTCCTCTTTATTTTGATTCTCCGGTTTTACTTCTCACAGTCTTGAGGAAGTGATCTCATGTATGAGATGAAACTATTTGTTCATCACAGCCCTTACTATTGGTTTTCTATGAAACCTTTGTGATTGTCCAAGCAAACTATTTTATTTTCAGTGGCTCCCAAATGTTGAGGGTGTGATATGACCTAATAGTGTCCCAGAAAGGAAGTTCTTAGCATCTAGATTTTGGCTGATTTGGAGCCAGATCCTCAAGCAAAAGTTTCTGAAGTATGCAAATATATACAGTCCTGTGAGATCATCGACCTAAGTCCCGCAAGTCACCAGAATGGGCAACCTAGAACTGTCCCCTATGTAGCAGCCACAAAACTTGGAGTGCCAAATGAGTGTACAAGTTCCATTCTAAGATATGCCAACAACCTGGAGTGAGACAGATGGAGAGCACAAAGATGGCATCTACCAGCACTGATTTCCCTGAGGTGTATCTTAGTAGGACCCTAGATGTGTGCTATACCAAAAACACTTTCCCCCACACCAAAACTCCAGAAGAGGCAAATAGGCCTTTTCACAGAAAGACTGGGTGTATGTTTTAGTTTACTTTCTATGTAGTGTCCAGGATGGTAGTTAGTCAAGAACTATCTCTCCATCTGTTATAGGTCCATGGCACTCAGGGATATAAGCCTCACTGGCCAGGAAACCAGGTTATCAAGGGGCATTCTCTTGGCAACATCACATAAACTGTGGCAAGAGGTTAAAAAAAATGTGGGGGAAAACCAAACCCATGTACAAGCTTTTCTCTGGGAGATACTGGCATTCTAGATCATTGCTGAAAGAGGATACAAATATAGAACTTGCCCTCTGAGATATTTAGAGAGGATTATATTAGGTCACTAGATATGTGTTCAATTCTAAGCCTGACTCCTTGGTTCATAGCTATGAAGATAAGCTAATAAACTACTTTCAGAGAATATCTGGACATCTCTGTATTTCTGCTTGCTGTACCCTGAGGGATGGTAACCAGTCAAGAACTGTTTCTCCATTTGTCAGTCTCATGGGACCCAGGAATGAAATCCCCACTGGCCACCAGAGCCAGGCAATCAAGGAATGTCTTTTAGGTAGCAGCCACAAAAACCTTAGGCACAAGATGTAAAAATCAAGGCACAAGAGGTATATAAAACTCTCTTCCAGGACACACTAACACTCTAGAGAGTGGCAAAGGAAGAGTGCAAAGATTGCATCCATCCTCTGAGGTCTATGGAAAGAATTACAGTCAGTTCTTAGATGTGTGTTTGATTAGAATTTTACCCCTAAGGTTATGGCAATGTAGATAAACCAGTAGGCCTTTCATACAGAAAGACTGGTATCCTGAGACAGCTGCCTCTTGTTGTGTTCAGTTAAAAACTCTTTCTCAGTTGGTTACAGTCTTGTGAAACTCATGGCTACCAGTACCAAGCCATCTGGACATGTCTCCTGGTGGTAACTGCAAAAATTGTGGTGTGAAATGAGGATAAGTGTATAAGCTCCTTTTTGGAAAACACTGATGAGATGGATCATGGCAGAGGGAAAGCGCAATGATGACGTCTACTGGCTTCTGTTCCCTGGGAGTGCCTCAGTAGTTCCCTAGGTGTGTGCCAAATCAGAAGCCTAACACTTAGGCCAAAGCTCTGGGGCAAGCAAATAGGTCTTTTTCACAGAATAGCTGGAGGTGTGTTTCAGTCTTTTGTCTCCACAGTGCCCTGGTGGTAGTAACCAGCCAACAAATATTCCTGATTTTTATATTCCTGTGGGATCCAGGAATGCAATCAAGTGTGGTATTCCTTGAGAGGCAGTCACAAAACAGTGACACCAGATATAAAAAGGGGATCATCAGACACATTTAAAAGCTCTCTTCTGTAAGATGCTGTTATTCTGATGTTCAGAAGAGGGAGAGCACAAAGATGATAAACACCAGTATACACACACGCACACACATATATTACTGTTGTTATTATTATTATTATTATTACTTAGAAGATGACACCCAATTTTGGAGCTGAGCAGATAGCACAAAAATGGTGTCTGCCAACCTCTACCCCTGGAGAGTGCTCCGAGATATGTGTTAAATTAGATGCTTAAGATTTTGACTGACACTTTAAGGGGAAAAAAAAAAAAAAAAACCAGAAACCAAAACTTCTTTCACACAAAGTCTGGGTACTTTTCCAAAAGACTGCCTAGCACAGAGGTAGTCTTTTGGCTGCCTAGGGGTATATGAGTCCTCACCTAGGTCCATTAAGAATTATTTCTCAGTTACAAAGAAAGGGAGGGTCTTGAGCCCTACTGGATTTTACTTTTTTCCCAAATTTTTATTTAAATTTTAGTTAACATACAGTATAATATTAGTTTCAGGTATAAGATTTAGTGTTTCAACACTTACATACAATACATAGTGCTCATCATAGAAAGTGCCCTCATCATACCCTCATTTATTTAATACCCCCTCCCCCCGACTTCTGGTAACCATCACTTTGTTCTCTATAGTTAAGAGTCTATTTCTTGGATTTCTTCTCTTTTTCTTCCCTCTTTGTTCATTTGTTTTGTTTCTTAAATTCAACAAATGAGTGAAATCAAAAGATATTTATCTTTCTCTGGCTGACTGATTTTGTTTAGCATAATATTCTCTAACTCTATCCACATTATTGCAAATGGCAAGATTTTCATTGTTTTTATGGCTGACTAATATTCCATTGTATATGTATGTATGTCTTTTCATTCATTCATCAGTCAATGGACATTTGGACTGGTTCCATAATTTGGCCATTGTAAATAAGGCAGTTATAAACATTGGGGGTGCATATATCCTTTTGAATTAGTATTTTTGAGTTAATACCTAGTAGTGCAATTGCTGGATCATAGGGAAATTCTGTTTTTAATTTTTTGAGTAACCTCCATACTGTTTACTAGATAGAGTGGCTACACCAGTTTGCATTCCTACCAACAGTGTAAGAAGGCTTTTGCCATCTGAACAAATGTGAGGTAGCATTCCATTGTAATTTTGATTTGTATTTCCCTGATGATCAGTAATGTTGACTATCGTATCATGTGTCTGTTACCCATCTGTATGCCTTTGGAAGAATGTTTAGTGATGTTTTCTGCCAATATTTTAACTGGATTATTTGGTTTTGGGGTGTTGACTTTTAAAAGTTCTTTATATATTTTGGATACTAACCCTTTTTGGATATGTCATTTGCACCTGTCTTCTCCCATTCTGCCTGTTACCTTTTAGTTTTATTGATTGTTTCCTTTGCTGTGCAGAAGCTTTTTATTTTGGTGTAGTCCCAATAGTTTATTTTTGTTTGTTTCCCTTGCCTCAAGAGACTTATCTAATAAGAAGTTGTATGGCTAATGTCAAAGAAGTTATTGCTTGTGTTGTTCTCTAGTATTTTAGTAGTTCTCTGTATCACATTTAGGTCTTTAATCCACTTTGAACTCACTTTTGTGTATGGTGCAACAAAGTGGTCCAGTTTCATTATTCTGCATGTTGCAGTTTTCCCAATATCATTTGTTGAAGAGACTGTCATTTTCCATTGGATATTCTTTCCTACTTTGCCAAAGATGACCTGTTCATATAGTTGTGGATTCATATCTGGGCTGTCTCTTCTGTTCTATTGACCTATGTGTCTATTTTTTGTGTCAGTACCATGCTTTTTTTTTTTAATTTCAATGCTTTATTTAAATTCTAGTGCATTAACATCTATGGTAATTGGTTTCATGTATAGAATTTAATGTTTCCTCATTTATACATAACACCCAGTGTTCATCACAATAAGTGAAATTTTTTTAAAGATTTTATTTATTTATTTGACAGAGAGAGAGATATCACAAGTAGACAGAGAGAGAAGGGGAAGCAGGTTCCCCACTGAGTAGAGAGCCTGATGCGGGGCTCAATTCCAGGACCCTGGGATCATGACCTGAGCCAAAGGCAGAGGCTTTAACCCACTGAGCCACCCAGGCACCCCAATAAGTGATATTCTTAATAGTCATGTCCCATTTATCTCATTCTCTGGCCACCTCCTTACATTAACCCTCAGTTTTTTCTTTAAGAGATTCTCTTATTGTTTCCTTTTTTTTCTCCCTTCTCTTGTGTTCATCTGTTTTGTTTCTTAAATTCCATGAATGAGTGAAACTGTCTTGATCACTACAGCTACGTAATATAACTTGAAGTGCAGAACTGTGATGCCTAGCTCTTTTTGTTTTGTTTTGTTTTCTTTTTGTTTGTTTGTTTGTTTTTTCAAGATTGTTTTGGCTGGGCACCTGGGTGGCTCAGTCAAGCATCTGCCTTCAACCCAGGTCATGATCTCAGGGTCCTGAGACCAACCCCTGCATCAGGTTCCCTGCTCAGTGGGGTCTGTTTCTCCCTAAGCTTCTGCCCCTCCCCACTTCTCATGGTTTCGCTCTCTCTCTCTCTCTCTCTCTCTCTCTTAAAAATAAAATAAAATAAAATAAAATAAAATAAAATAAAATAAAATAAAATACAATAAAATAAAATAAAATAAAAGATTGTTTTAGCTATTCAGATTCTCTGTTGTGGTTCCATACAAATTTTTAACATTGTTTGCTCTAGCTCTGTGAAAAATGCTGGTGGTATTTTGATAGGGATTAAATTAAATGTATAGATTGCTTTAAGTAGTATAGATATTTTAATATATTTGCTCTTCTAATCCACAAGTCTGGATTTTTTTTTCACTTATTTATGTCATCCTTATTTCCTTTCATCACCATTTTAAACTTTTCAGAGTAAAGATCGTTTACCTCTTTACTTAAGTTTATTCCTAAGTATTTTAGGAATCTAAATGGGATTGATTCCATAATATATGTTTATAAAAAATAAAAAATTATATTAAATGGGATTGATTCCTTGATTTCTTTTTTTCTGCTGCTTCACTTTTGGTGTAATAGATTTCTGTACATTGATTCCTGTGACTTTACCGAATATTTTTTATCAGTTCTAGCAAGTTTTTGGTGGAGTCTTTTTATATAGAGTCTTTCTATATAGAGTGCCATTCATTTGCAATTAGTGAATGTTTGACTTCTTCCTTGCTGATTTAGATGCCTTTTATTTCTTTCTGTTGTCTGATTGCTGTGGCTAAGACTTCTAGTACTATGTTAAATAACAATAATGAGAATGGATATCCCTGTCTTGCTCTTCACTGTAGAGAAAAACTCTCAATTTTTTCCTCATTGAAAATGATATTTGCTGTGGTTTTTCATATATGGCCTTTGGGATGTTGAGGTATATTCGTTCACTCTAACCCTACTTTGTTGTCGGTTTTTATAATGAACGGATTTTGTACTTTGTCAAATATTCTTTCTGCATCTATTGAAAAGATCATAAAATACTTTTCCTTTCTTTTATTAATGTGGTATATCACACTGATTGATTTGCAAATACTGAACCACCCTTGGGCCCCAGGAATAAATTTCTCTTGATTGTGGTAAATAATTATCTTAATATACTGCTGGATTTCATTTTCTAGTATTTCATTCAGAAATTTTGTGTTTATGTTCATCAGGAATATTCAACTTTGAATCTCTTTTTTAATGGAGTCTTTGTCTTGTTTTGGTATCAGGTTAATGCTGGATTCATAGGATGAATTCAGAACTTCTCTTCAGATTTCTATTTTTGAAACTTTTTACTCTGCTTTAAATGTTTGGTAGAATTCCCGTTGTTAGCCTTCGGACCCTGGACTTCTGTTTTTTGGGAGATTTTGCTTACATGATTCAATTTCTTTGCTGGTAATTGGATGGTTTGAATTTTCCATTTCTTTCTGTTTAAATTTTGGTGATTATGTATGTGTAAAAATGTATCCACTACTTCCAGGTTGTCCAATTTATTGGGATATAATTTTTCATCATATTTTCTTATAATTGTTTGTATTTCTTTGGTGTTGGTTATGATTTCCTCTCTATCATTTGTGATTTTTATTTATTTGGTTCCTTTCTCCTTTATTTTTGATAATTCCAGCTAGGGGCTTATCAATTTTTTTTCCATATTCATTTAATTTTTTATTTTTTATAAACATATATTTTTATCCCCAGGGGTACAGGTCTGTGGCTTACCAATTTTATTAAAATTTTCAAAGAATCATCTTCTGGTTTCATTGATCTGTTCTATTAGATTTTCTGTATGTTTTTTTTGTTTGTTTGTTTGTTTGTTTTTCAGTTTCTGTATCATTTCTTTCTGTTCTAATCTTTATTATTTTCCTTCTGCTGCTGCCTTTAGGCTTTTTTTTTTTTTTTTTTTCCTTCTAGATCCTTTAGGTGTAAGGTTAAGTTTGACATTTTTCTTGCTTTTTGAAGTTGGCCTTTTTGCTATATGCTTCCCTCTTCAGAACACTTTTACTATATCCTGAATGTTTTAGACTGTCCTGTTTTCATTTGTTTCCATATACTTTTTAAATATATTCTTTGATTTACTTACTGATCCATGCATTGTTTAGTAGAATGTTGTTTAACTTCCATGTATCTATGGTCTTTCCAAATTTTTTCTGGTTGTTGACTTGAAGTAAAGTGGTCATAAAAGATGCATGGTATAGAGACGCCTGGGTGGCTCAGTTGGTTAAGCAGCTGCCTCAGGTCATGATCCCAGCGTCCTGGGATCAAGTCCCACATCGAGCTCCTTGCTCCACAGGGAGCCTGCTTCTCCCTCTGACTCTGCCTTGCACTCTGTCTGCCTGTGCTTGCTCTCTCTCTCTCTCTCTGACAAATAAATAAATAAAATCTTTAAAAAAAAAAAAAAGATGCATGGTATAATCTCAAACCTAAGTCCTTGTTGAGGCCGATTTATGACCCAATATGAGATCTGTTCTGGGGAATGTCCCATGTGAATTTGAAAAGAATGTGTATTCTGCTGATATAAGATGAAATGCTCTGAATAGATCTATTAAGTCCATTTGGTCCAGTGTGTCATTTGAAGCCATTGTTTCCTTGTTGATCTGATTACATGATATGCCCATTGCTCTAAGAGGGATGTTGAAATCTCCTGCTATTATTGTATTATTATCAATGAGTTCCTGTATGTTTGTTATTGTTTTATATATTTTGTGTTGCTCCCATGTTGGGGGCATAAATATTTATAATTATTGGATCTTGTTGGATAGTCCCCCTGATTATGATATAATGCCCTTCTTCATTTTTTGTTATAGTCTTTTATTTAAAATTGAGTTTATCTAAGTATTGCTCCTCCTGCTTTCTTTTGATGTCCACTTGGATGATTAATGTTTCTCCATCCTCTCACTTCCAATATGAAGGTGTCTTTAGGTCTCAATGAGTATCTTGTAGGCACCATATAGGTAAGTTTTTTGTTTGTTTGTTTGTTTGTTTGTTTTTTGTTTGTTTGTTTTTTATCCATTCTGACACCTTTTGTCTTTTGCTTAGAGCATTTAGTCCATTTACATGCAGAGTAATTACTGATAGATATGTATTTAGTGTCATTTTATTACTTGTTTTGTCATTGTTTCTGAATACTTTCTCGGTTTCTTTCTTATCTTTGTCACTTTTGGCCTTTTCTTTCCACTCAAAGAGTTCCCTTTAATGTTTCTTGCAGGACTGGTTTAGTGATCATGAACTCCCTTTGTTTCTGTTTGTCTAGAAAATTATTTATTTCTCCTTCTACTGAATGATAGTCTTTTTCAATGGAGTATTCTTGGCTGCTGGTTTTTCTCATTCAGCACGTTGAATATATTCACGCAACTGCCTTCTGATTTGCCAAGTTTGTTGAGAAATCTGCAGCTAGCCATTTGGGACTTTCCTTATAATTTAGGGATTTCTTCTGTCTTGCTGCTTTTAGGATTATTTATTATTACATTTTACAAACTTGATTACAATGTGTCCTTGTTAGGATATTCTTTTGTTGATTTTGATAGGAGTTCTCTGTGCTTTCTGGATCTAAATGTCTGTTTTCTTCCCCAAATGAGGGAAGTTTTCAGCCTTAAGTAAAATTTCTGTCCCCTTTTCTCTCTCTTCTTCTGGGACTCCTATTCCTATTATATTAATATTATTATATTTGAGGGGGTCTCTGTGTTTCCTAAGTCTTTTCTCATGTTCCATAATTATTCTTTCTCTCTTTTGTTTATCTTCACTGTTTAACATTATTTTCTCCTTTGCATAATTTATCCATTCCTCCACTTCTTCCATCTTTGTGTCCTTTGCATCCAATCTGTTTCAAATCCCAGTCATTGTAATTTTCAGTTCTATTTTTTTTTTTAAACTCTTAGCTCTATGGTAAGGACCTCAGGGAGGTCTTCCATTCTTTTTCTCAGACCCAGAAAGTTCCCTATTGCTTTAAATTCTCCCTCAGGCATATTGCCGATATGTGTTTTGCTCAGATCTCTGGCTATGAGCTTGTTTCATTTGAGATGAATTCCTCTGTCTTGGCATTTTGTGAAAGTTGCTGTCTTCTCTTTGCTAGAAAAGCCTATTATGTTTCCCACTCCTGACAGTAATGGCTTTATGAAGAAGTGGTCATACAGTGCCCAGGGCCTGGCACATTAGAGTGTTTCTGGTGTGTGCTGCCATTGTATTTGGTGGCTTAATCCTTCAGGCCCTTTGTCTGCACAGGCTCTCCTTGACTGCAGTGTGCAGTGTTTAATCCTTGACCAGAGTAAGACGAGTTTTAACTAGATGTGCTCATCTCTGCTTGTTAAATGAGACCTGATATTATTTTACTAGAACTGAAGCCCTGTGTAATTGTCTGGTTGGGAGACAGGATGTGTACAAGGGTTTCTGGTCTTCTGGGGAAGGTGCCCGCTGATGTAGGACTGAGACAAATTTGACTGGGAAAGGAAGTACTTGCAGAGTGCAAAGACATGGGACCTAGTCTAAGCAGATCAGGCAGCTAGTACTTGTACTGTGGTGTTTACCACAAGCTTTGTTTTTAAGCTTGGGAGCATTAAAGGAAAATGGCACTAGTCAATTCTTTGGTCCCCAGAGAGGGGGGTCTCCGTGCTTGCTTCTTCCAGTAAAACACTCCAAGAAGAGTGAACAATCTCCCCTCTGTGTGTCTCAGGCATTCTTCAGATCACTGTTAAAAAAAAAAAAAAAAAATCACTGTTTCCATGCTCTCTGCCTCTGGGTTATTTACCTGTCCTCTCCAGAAGCAGCACACTGTCCTTTGGACTCTATCATAGTCAAGCCTGTTGACTTTTAAAACTCCAAATTTTAGGGACATGGTGTTGGCAGGGGATTTCACTGGTCTTCCTGGGGATGGTCTTGCCATGTAGGGAATGAGGGGGAGGTTGAGGAAGCAGGGCCACCATGCCAGAGCATGGGGTAGAGCAAACAGGCTAGGCATCCAGTGTCTGGGCTGAGCTGTCCTTCACAGCTGGTTCTACCATTGAGGGATGAGGGAAGGAATGGTAGCCACTAGCTCCTTTCTCTCCAGAGAGGTGTCTCTGTGAATGCTCCCATTGGCTTTTACAGGTAGATGCTTTGGAGGCTTGTTTCTCATGTACAGTTCTTAAAAGGTGGGTGTTCCAATATGGGATTCAACTCTTTTGCCCCTCAGAAAGAAGTTCCATATTTGAGATCCCTGCCAATTGTGGCTCACTATGCTGGGGTGGGCTTTATAGGGAGATTGCATTTAGCATTTACTACATTCTTGGGTACAGGTTTTTCCTTGTTTTATATGTAGGAATTGCTCAGCTAGTTTTCTTTCTTGTTTGTTTGTTTTAATAGAGGAAATTGTTTCATATGTAGCTACAGATTTGGTATGCCCATAGAAGGAGGTGAATTCATAATCTTCCTACCTCACCATCTTGAACTGACCATTCTTTGTTTTGTTTTTTTTTTTGTCTTTTATTTTCTTTTTTTTCCCCTTTTCTTTTCATTAGATTATAAGTGCTTGCAAGATATGGCCCTGTTTTATATCACTTATACTTAATTTTCACAAAACATGCATTGATATTTGATTGTCCTAATGATATCAATGATTATGGCAATCATTGCAAATAGGTTGCTGAATTTAGAACCAGACACGGTATTACCTAAGTTATCTATGTGACAGCAGGCCTTCTTGTACTTGAGAAGGTGGATATTTCATTAAGGAATAGCATAATAATAATTAAGATAGCACTGTAATAATGACTAGTCAAAATATAATCTATAGCCAGAGTCTTGCAAAGTAACAAGAAGGAAGAAAATGTCCCATTTTTCTTTTGTTAATATTAATAGAATGGATCAAAGAACAAATTCATTCCTGTAAATAGAATTACTCACTGGGACCTAAAAAATTTCAGAGATTTCAGAGAAGTAAAATTATCCCCTCAGAAGTATACTATTTCTGAGTAAATGAGAATATGTCTCCACCCATGCCCCAAATATGATGGCATTATAGGAATACTTTTATTATGAACTATATATACAATAGGTAATTATGTCTATGTCACAAACTTGATTTTTCTATTCTGAAATATGTGAAAGAAAGCAAAAGGACTTATAATGTTATAATGACAGATGGCTCACAAAATATATCATAGTTCAAATTCCTAATACCTGAAAACATCTATCATCTATCTTCAATCTTTGGGGTCTACAATTTAAGATTTCCAGAACTCATTAAAATGTCAAATTTCAAAGTAATTTTTCTTACTTGCAAAATCTCTGTACTCATTGAAAATCAGTTATTTAGTTCCTTTTTTTTTTAAATGAAGAAGCAAAAGAAAAAAAAATGTTGTTCTTTGAATGTAAATGTACTGTCAAATCACCCACTATATGTTAAGAATGTTGAAAAACTATTTTACTTATGAGGAACATTAAGTAAAACTAGGAGGGATATAAGTTTATAGCAATACATCAGAGCAAGTATTACCTATGTTTTAAAACATAAATTTATGTTTTCTTATACAAAATACCACTTAATATAGGTTACATATTTCTTATACTTTCTGACTTTATCCACATATTATCCATTCATCAGAGAATGAGTTGAAGAAACATTCAATCATATATGCTTTCAAATTATAGAAATTCATTTTAATTCAACTTGTGGTACTGATAGTGGAAATCATGAAAGCATGACTTTATGGTGTTAATCATGACATAAAAATTTAAAATAAAAATGAAACAAGATGGGATTGGGAGGGAGACAAACCATAAGTGACTCTTAATCTCACAAAACAAACTGAGGGTTGCTGGGGGGAGGGGGTTTGGGAGAAGGGGGTGGGATTATGGACATTGGGGAGGGTATGTGCTTTGGTGAGTGCTGTGAAGTGTGTAAACCTGGTGATTCACAGACCTGTACCCCTGGGGATAAAAATATATGTTTATAAAAAATAAAAAGTTAAAAAAAAATGTAGAAACCAACATGATGTTATAAAACTATACACACATACACACACATGCACACCAGAATAAATAATTCCAGGAATTATACAGTGAGTATTTACAGTCCATATTCTTATACATTGAACGTGGATTGGAACAGGAAGCTCCACTTCACATAGAACTCATGAACTATCTTCACATACACAAATACAAGAACACATCAGATAAACTCAAGGTTTTTAAAATTTCTTTTCACATAGTAACAAATGATACTTTTTTTTTAGATTACTGAGGTATAATTAACAAATAAAAATTGTATATAATCAAGATGTACAACTTGATGTTTCAATCTATGTATACGTTGTGAAATAATCTCTGTTATTCTCTATAGTCTCTATATTTAAGCTAATTACCATATCCATAATTTTATATAGTTACTATTTTATTGTTCATTTGCTTTTCTGTGGTGATAACAGAAGATCTACCCACTTATCAAATTTAATGTATGCAATACAGTACTGTTAATTATAGTCATCTTGCTATACATAGATGTTCAGAACTTATTCAGCTTGCATGATTGCAGTTCTGTATCCCTTGATTAATTGCTCCCCATTTCTCCCTCCTCCCATTATATATAATTGACTGGGGCTAGTTATATGGTCTCTCTTAATTATGTGAGACCTGAAAATATAGGATTGCGATATTTAGTATGCATTAATGACTCTGACAAAATAGGCAAAAAAACTGAGAATAAATGAAATTATGTTAACAATGATTAACTCCATCTAGTTAGACTACAGATGATTTTAAAAAAATAGTAACTTTTTTTTTAAAAAAAGTACTTTTTAGTACTTTTAAAATTTCCTAACAGCAGCTATATAAGAACAAGCTATAATACATTTTATTTTTATTATTTAAAAAGTTATAGTGGGGTTTCCACATTGGCAAGCTTATTCATATGTCTGTTCGGCTACTATAAATAACTTAGAATGATTTGTAGGAAAAACACCTTATTAATATTTGAACCCAAGATTGCCTACATTTGTGAACAAACAATTAAGTTGGCTGGAATTGAATTTGCTATGATACCAAAACATAGATGTTCAATAGCTAAATATTATTTACTTAAACAAATATATAGTGCCTTTTCTACTCAAGGTTATCCTCTAACCACTCCTATTCAATGACCTACAAAGTCATCCAATCCTCTGAGCAACTCTCTGAAATAGGTACAATCTCACAGTACCTACACAAGACATAGAGAATGACAAATTGCCCAAGATTATACAGATAGGAGCATGATTAGAATTTGAGGTTTGGCAGTAAGGTTCCAGAATATATTAACCATATGCTGCTGAATCATAAAGTTTGAGAAATGAATTTTTAAAAATCCCATCATATAGATAATATTTTTTTTGAGTATACAGTTCAGAAAAAAAAGTTAACAGTTAATATAAAGTGAAAATGAAATTGATAGTATAAGTAGAGACAACACTTACCTATAAATATGAGGAATTATGTTTTTTTTCTTAAGGATAGAATAAAAGAACAAATGAGAACAAGGCAACAAAAAATTTTTAGGTAAAGACAAAAGATGTGAGTATCCTGAAAGTGAGTGTAGTAGAAGACTTATGCATTTAAGGAAGGTCTTAAAAAGGAGGTCGGGGTACCAGGTGGTGGATATTATTATAGAGGGCATGGATTGCACGGAGCACTGGGTGTGGTACAAAAACAATGAATACTGTTATGCTGAAAATAAATTTTTAAAAATTTTAAAAAAGGAGCCATACAATGAAAAAAAAAACAAATAAACTGATTAAAAATGGGCAAAGTACTTAATAAACATTTCTCCAAAGATTACACACACACACACACACACACATATGTGTGTATATACACACACAAACACACACACACACACACACACACACATATATATATATATAACTGAGGTATAATTAACAAATAGAAATTGTATATAATCAAGATGGTATATATATATACCATATATATGTGTGTGTGTGTGTGTATATATGGCTATATATATGGAGATACATAGGGAAATATATATACACATACAGTACACATATATACACAGCCTTTTGAAGTATCAGCACCACTGTTGAATATATGGCAAGAGTGTTTGAAGGAATAAGAAAATTAGTCAGAAAGACTACATATCAGTGAATTTAAATCTAGGTCTGCTTCAGTTTGAAGTACTTTTAAGTATATTGCACTATAGCAACTAAAAATAGACAAAAGGAAAATATGTATGGGGTAAAATGATAATTAAATAATTTAATGATTGTTAAAGAATGACATAAACTTCATGAACCTAAAATTGTTCTCTGCATGTGATTCTAACATTTGACATGACAATTTCATCTAATGTTGACAAAAACTAAAAGTAATGATTCAAATAATGAGAAATAGTCCTTGTAAGAACTAGTTAAGCCACCAACTGACAAAATGCAGCAAGAAAGTATATTGTGATGGCAAGTCAATACCAACTTTTTTTATATGATCCAGATTCTTCTAAAAACATTTTATGATAGAGGACTTAAAGATTTGGCAATCTGAAATTTTGTGTCAAGATAAATTGAAGGGCTCTCAGCTGGCTCAGTTGGTGGTGTGTGCAACTCTTGATCTTGGGAGTTGTGAGTTCAAACTTCACACTGTCTGTGGAGCACCCCCCCACACACACACAAGTAAAACGGAAAGGTGTTATATTTTCACAAAGTTTCAAAAAGCAAATCAAGAAATACTGTAGATATTTTCTCAGTTTGTATAAAATTAGGCATTAAGTTGTTTTATGTGCTACTGATTCCTGTATTTTTTATTTAATATATAAAAATTCAGATCCTCATATATTTTAAAAGTTCATACTCAATTGAATGCTTATGTGAAACCCTTTCATATTTAATAAGCACAATACAATGCTGCAAAAATAATATTGCTAAAGTATTTTCTATTAAGACTTTTAAAAAATGTTTTTGAATATTTTTTAAGGTATTACTTGATTATTTGACAGTGAGAGAGAGTGAGTGAGAAAGGGAACACAACCAGGGAGCAGGGAGAGGGAGAAGCAGGCTTCCTGATGAGCAGGGAGCCTAACACAGAACTCAATCATGAGCTGGGATCATGACCTGAGCTAAAGGCAGATGCTTAACCATCTGAGTTACCCAGGCATCCCTATTTTAGAGAGAGAGAGAGAGCATGTACATGAGCAGGGGAGTGAGGGGCAGAGGGAGGGGGAGAGAGAGAAAAAAATCTCAAGCAGACTCTCTGCTGAGCACAGAGCCTAATGTGGGTCTCCATGTGAGGCTCAACCTGGGCCTTAATCTCCCAACACAGGGATCATAACCTGAGCTGATATCAAGAGTTGGATGCTTAACTGACTGTGCCACCCAGGCACCCAAGTTTCTATATTTTTAAAAATACATTTCTACACTTATTTGTGTTCCTTCAAATTTATTTTTACAGCATTTACTCATGACAATGAAGGGGCTTTAGAATATATTTATTTATATATCTAGGTTGGAAACATCATTAACAATGAGAAAGTTTATGTACTTTCTGTATTTAAATGATACCATTTATAGTCAAGTAATATATAACATTTAAAAGTACCATATAACAGGCATGCAGTAATTTTCCAAAAATAAGTGAATAGCTTAATGACTTAATTGAACTCCCATATCACCACCATCCAGGTCAAGAAATAGAATATTGCTTTATAGTTGAGACTAACAAATTTTTTTCTGTAAAAATACATTCACTTTAAAACACAACCCTTATGCGAGTTGAATTTAATTCCTCTTCTAAGGAATTTTTGAAATATTGTAGCTAACAATTTACATGAAAAAGTATATAAATTTCAAACAACGTGCATTTACAAGTTCTTGTTTTCCCTGCAGGAAGCCAAAAAAAATTCATTTAAAAAAATTAAAAATTTGTCTTGTTTTCTCTAAGAAAAATATTTAACCTACTGTGGCAGGGAATATACTCCTACCACAGTATTTAAGCTTACCATTTATTATTATATCAGCAGAATTACAGGACAATGATCCCTCAGATCAGTTTTTAATTGTGATTAGAAATTATTCACTAACAGTCACTCAAGTTGCAAACCTAATAGAAATGGATCCATTTTCCATTCCAAATAATGACAAAATTATAGAAGAAAATAATGAAAAAGGAGATAATAAATTTATGCATAAATTACTGAACCCAGGAAATTCTGGAATTGATGATTCTGATGATATTGATTAAAGGGACAGATGAATGGTAAATCTTGTTTATTATTGTTCACTTCTGAGTTCAAATGGCAAGGAATTATCAATGTATTGTCTATGCTTTCTCATATAGTTCTTTGCTGTCAATTGTGTTAGACTACTCTCTTTGCTTAGAAAATATTTCATCAATTTCATCTTCCCCTTTCCCCTTTCCTTATACAACCTTTAGATCAAAATATGTTAATCTAGTCTCTATAGTCTTGATGTGCTTTTAAGTCATTTTTTTTCAGGTTTTCTATTTTTTTTTTTAACATATAATGTATTATTTGTTTCAGGGGTACAGGTCTGTGATTCATCAGTCTTACACAATTCACAGCACTCACCATAGCACATACTCTCCCCAATGTCCATCACTCAGCCACCCCAACCCTCCCACTCCCCTTCCCTCCAGCAACCCTCAGTTTGTTTCCTGAGATTGAGTCTTTCATGGTTTGTTTCCCTGTCTGGTTTTGTCTTGTTTCTTTTTTCCCTCCCTTCCCCTAGGATCTTCTGTGTTGTTCCTCAAATTTCTCATATCAGTGAGATCATATGATAATTGTCTTTCTCTGATTGATTTGTTTTGCTCAGCATAATACCCTCTAGTTCCAGCCACATTACTGCAAATGGCAAGATTTTGGTGGTGGTTGTGGTTGTTGTTGTTGTGATGGCTGCATTATATATATATATATATATATATATATATATATATATTTATATTTATATTTATATTTATATTTATATTTATATAACCAAAAACATTTGGTTAGGTTTGACTTTAAAGTAGAAAATAGATCCAAAATAGCCAAACTATGGCAAGACCCTAGAAGTCCACCAACAGAGGAATGGATAAAGAAGGTGTGATATTACATATATACACACACACACACATATACACAATACATATATATATATAATATATATATACACAATACATATATATATTTTATATATATATATATATACACACACATACTTATAAAAACACACACATGCATACATATATGTATATGATATGTATATGTACATATGTATTATATATTGTTGTGATGGCTGCATATATATATATATATATATATATATATATATGTAATATCACACCTTCTTTATCCATTTTCCATTCCTCTGTTGGTGGACTTCTAGGCTCTTGCCATAGTTTGGCTATTTTGGATCTATTTTCTACTTTAAAGTCAAACCTAACCAAATGTTTTTCATGGTTACCTGCTGTTAGATTGTTTTTTGTTTACTATTCAAATAGACTATCTTTTATTTTATTTTTAAGTCTCTTCCTTATACTTTATTAATCTGCCATATTATTCCCATGTATCCATTTTAAAATTTTGATTTATGTGGTTTACATTGCCTTCTAGATGATATATATCATTCAATCCTTCATTTTTAACTGTTGGCCATCTTTTACATCATTAAAATATTCATTGAAGGAGGAACAGAAGAGGTTTACAGAAATGAATTCAATGGAAAGTAATAGAGGGGTTAAGTGGTTGACATAAATTCTTTTTAACTGGCAATAATAAACTTAATTGAGTTAAATATCAAACAAATGCAAACTATTATATCAGAATGAAGATATACATTTATGTTTAAATTAGAAAAGTCAATTTTGTAAATGAACAAGGGCTTAAAGTAGTGGTTATACAACATGGTTATGACCAAATGATAGTAAATATGTAGCATTTATTACGATTTTTATCTCTGAAAACCCTATTCATTTTCAATTCAGTTTCTTGCTGGTACTAAAGAAATCCTTATGAAAAGCAAAACTGATAAGGTTACTTCAGCGTAATCCCAATGTATATATTGGGAAGCTCTATTTTTAATTTCTTAAGGAATCTCCACACTCTTTTCCAAAGTGGCTGAACCAACTTGCATTCCCACCAACAATGTAAGAGGGTTCCCCTTTCTCCACATCCTCTCCAACACATATTAAAACTGTTTCCAGGTGGTTTGTTGACCACACTGGAGAACAGAACATGTCAGATGGTCACTAACAGGCATTCAACAGTGACTATAGACAGAATGTGAAGCCCTTAATGAATAGACATTCATGTTTCTGAACCCATGCACTGCCATTTCTGCATTTTTTAAAAGATTTTATTTATTTATTTATTTATTTATTTATTTATTTATTTATTTGACAAAGAGATCACAAGTAGGCAGAGAGAGAGGGGGGAGCAGGCTCCCTGTGAAGTAGAGAGCCTGATGTGAGGCTTCTTCCTAGAACCCTGAGATCATGACCTGATCCAAAGGCAGAGGCTTTACCCACTGAGCCACCCAGACTCCCCGATTCCTGCATTTTTTAATGAATCTATTCCTGAGGATTGAATGGTTAGGGAAAAAGGTGGATTGTTGTCCACAATAGAGATCATCTGGTACACCCTGTTTTGTTTGTTTGTTTGTTTGTTTGTTTTTTAAGAGTCTCTTCTGCTGAGATGCTTTTTGTTGATTATTCACTTAATATTCAACAAATAGGGGTGCCTGGGTGGCTCAGTCTGTTAAGAAGTGCCTTCAGTTCAGCTCATGATCCTGGGGTACTGGGATTGAGCCCTGCTTCAGGCTCCTTGCTCAGCAGGGAGGCTGCTTCTCCCTATGCCTGCTGCTCCCCTTGCTTGTGCTCTCTCTCTCTCACTCACTCCCTTTCTCTCTGTCTCTCACAAATAAATAAAATATTTTAAAAATAATAATATTCAACAAATATTTTGGGAAAAGAAAAATTTTTCTTTTTTTACACCTTTTTCAGTCTAACCACATTTTCCTACTAAAGTTCTAATCACTTTTCTCTGAGGTCCCTCATCATCCAGTCATACAGTTAGCCACTGTCCATGAACAAGTATAGATCTGAATCTTCAGGTTAAAAGGAAAAACATCTGCCTGTGAAGCTGATTTGCCTTCACCACTGTCTTTAATTACCACCATGGTAAGACTGTAGTGCTGCAGATGATCTTTTTGGTGATGTCACCATATCTGAAAAACCATCAATAAACAAGCTTAAATTGTTTCATCCTTTGTAATTTATTTGAAATCAGTTCCTATTGAAGCAATAGGTTTAAGTTGAGAAAGAAAAAGCAAGGTATCAGGAATAGCTGTCATCAACATTTGGTCCTCTCTTTTATTATTATTATTATTATTATTATTATTATTATTATTTTAATTTATTTTATTTCTTTTCATTGTTCCAGCTTTCATTGTTTATGCACCACACCCAGTGCTCCATGCAATATGTACCCTCCACAATAACCAACACTAAACTCACCCCACCCCCCACAACCCCCTCCAAAACCTTCCATTGTCTCTCAAAGTCCAGTGGCTCATGGTTTGTCTCCCCCTTCAATTTCCCCCAACTGACTTCTCCTCTCCATCTCCCAAAGTCCTCTGTGTTATTTCTTATGCTCCACAAGTAAGTGAAACCATATGATAATTGACTCTCTCTGCTTGACTTATTTCAATCAGCATAATCTCTTCCAGTCCCATCCTTGTTGATACAAAAGTTAGATATTCATCTTTTCTGATGGAAGTATAATACTCCATTGTATATATGGACCATATCTTCTTTATCCATTCATCCGTTGAAGGGCATCTTCATTTTTTCACAGTTTGGTGACTGTGGGGATTGCTGCTATGAACATTGGGGTATAGATGGCCCTTCTTTTCACTACATCAGATTCTTTGGGGTAAACACCTAGTAGTGCAATTGCAGGGTCATAGGGAAGCTCTATTTTTAATTTCATAAGGAATCTCCACACTCTTTTCCAAAGTGGCTGAACTAACTTGCATTCCCACCCACATCCTCTCCAACACATGTTGCTCACTGTATTGTTGATTTGGTCCTCTTGTTTATGTAACTTATTCATAAAGTCAGGACCTGCTTGAATGTGATACTGGTTGCTCTGCATGTCCATCTTCATGGCTTAGTTTATCTAACCACAGAGTTCATGATGGGCACTTAAAGTTGTATAGAACCCTGGTGGTTTATTGTCATACATTCAGTCCACTCTCAATTAGTAGCTAAAAGATGTTTCTCAAAAATAGACTAATCACCTGCAGAAGATGGCATAGCCTTTTTTCAAAATCCTAAAGACCTATGGAATTAATTGTGAACAACTACAAAAGGAAGCAGTGGTTTGTAGGAACTAGAAGGGATGCTATATGATTCAGCTCTTGCAGACTTATTTTCTATAGCCAATGTAAAAATTATCACAAACTTAGTGGCTTAAAAAACACAAATTTATTTTTTACTTATAGTTTTAAAAATCAAAAGTCTGACATGGGTCTCACTAGACTAAAACCATAGTGGCATCAGGACAACATTTCTTCTGGAAGCTTAAGAAAAATATCTGCTTCTTTCATTTTTGAGATAATACTCCCATGATTTCCTTGGACTTTTGTCACATCTTTATCTTTAAAGTCAGAAAGAGTTGAGTCCTCTGCCATTACATTTTTGGATCTTCTGCTGTTGTCACAACTCTCCCTGAAGGAGAGCTTCAAAGACTAAAGCTTCATGTGACTAAATTGGGCCTACTTGGTTAATTCATACCAACCCATCTCAAGATCTCCACCCGTCTCAAGATCTATAATCTTTAACCACATCTGCAATGTTCCTGTTTCCATGTAAAGTAAAATACAGGTTCTGGGGATTAGGGTGTAGACATTTTTGGGTGGCCATTTTGTGTCTACCTCAATAAAATTTATATAAAAGATCATGATGTTTAAGAAAAAACTTACAGGATTTTATATTTAGTGCTTTTGCTTTCACTTCTTATCAACAAATGGAGAAAAGCCATTTCAAGACTTTTCATAGCAAAAACTCATTTTTCTTGCTACTTCAGAGAAATATTGTTTCTGGAAAATGTGTTTGTTTTTATAACTCTTTCTTTCTTTCTTTCTTTCTTTCTTTCTTTCTTTCTTTCTTTCTTTCTTTCTTTCTTTCTTTCTTCTCCTTTGTTTTTCAGATTCTCAGATCCAGACCAGATCTGGGGAAGCTGTATTGGCTGTCCATGTATCTCATTCCCACTGTCACTAACATAGGACCTGGGTATTGGCTTTTATCTAAAGAGACAGAATTTGTAGGCTCTTTCAGAGAGCCATAGCCACAACAACATCTTCCTAGTGTTGGAGGCCCCATCCCTTCCAGAAGAGCTCCTTTATTTTACCTCCTTTTCCACTAATAATGACAATTTTCATTTTGTCTCTCATACTGTGTTGATTGATTGATTTGCAAATCCAACATGCTGTTTTATATAATCTCTACACTTAAACTCCATACTTGCTGTTAGATACTACCTCCAAACTGGTATAAACTGGTATACATCCAAAAGGTATAAAATAAAAATAAAAATAAAAATGATCTTTTGTCACAGGTATATATCAGCTCTTTGAAAACAAAAAAGTAAAAAAGAAACCCAATATAATTATTCCTGGGGACATTTTGGACATGGATCAGAAAGAGATTCTGTTGGTCATATTACCCCTTTCACTCAGAGTGTAGAGTTTTCAGTATGTGAAATAGAGTCTGTTAAATCTCTCTGGTTATGGGTCTCATTGTAAATCAATTTCCCCTGCAAACTGAAGTAATTCATTTAGTAACTGACTTTCAATTCTCTGCTTCAGTTTGAATTAGTGTAAGCAAGAAACCCTTAAACAGATAATTTTTTTTTTCATGATGCCCATGCAAGTATTAGTGTGACAGCCACTAGTGGGTAACACTTGATATAGTGAGAAAGGAAAGGGGAAACCATAGTATGTTTTATAAATTCTCAGAAGTGTATTTTCAGAAGTTCCAAGTGTATGATTTTAGGGCTGTGCCTATTTGAATAGTATCTTAAAAGACTGCATTTGAAGATAATATTTCCTATTAAAATCATTGAACATAGATGTCCCATTTAGCTTTAACAACTTTTGCTATCTTGGGTCAGAAGAATAATACTTATTTATAGGAGGTGTTCTTTGCCTTTGCATACATTTTCTCATCAAAAAAAAATGTACATAGTGAGAAGAAAACTAAATTACAAAAATATTCCCTTTTGGTATAGCTTAAAGAGTGACAACACCTGCACTTAAAAATAGCCATAATAAGGGGTGCCTGGGTGTCTCAGTCATTAAGCATCTGCCTTCAGTTTAGGTCATAATCCCAGGACCCTGGTACCAAGCCCAGCAACCAGCTCCCTGCTCCATGGGAAGCCTATTCTCCCTTTCCCACTCCCCCTACTTGTGTCCCCTCTCTTGCTGTGTCTCTCTCTGTCAAAAAAATAAATAAGAACTTAAAAAATAGCCATAATATATCAACAAGTGCTCTAGGACACTTATTTTTTTAGATTACAGTCTAAGACCATTATTTTTTTTTTCCAAGTTATTCCAGGATTGACCTCTGGCAACCCTTTTATGCTGATTCTTTTTTTCATATGCTTTCTTGCTTTCTTCTTTTTCTTCCTCCTCCTTCCTCTTCCTTGTCCCATCCCCCTCCTTACCCTCCCTCCTCCTTCCCCTCTTCCTTCCACTTGATCTTGTTCTTGTTCTTCCTTCTTCCGTCATCTTTCATCTTCCTGCTCCTCCCTTTTCTTCTCCCTCTTTTTCTCTGTCTTCTCTTCCTCTTCCTATTTTCTGGCAATTCAAGGTACAGTTGCTGATTTTGTATGCCTCTAAGGCTCTTTCTGTATACAATTAGATAATATATGAATTTATATATACTATCTTTTTTACAGATACTGGTATGCATTCCTATATCTATCTGTGTGTGTATATGCATCTTTGTAGGTATGTGCATGTATATATATTTATAAAATTTATAACATCATCAATCTAATCTTACCGCAGTGATAATTCATGGTAGTCTTACTTCTCCTACCCTTTGCTTTTTTGTAGCTTCTTTCTCTGTCAGTGGCATACCTGGCCATTATTACCTCCAAAATCTTTAGTTATTCAGCTCTGTAATACATGGGAAGTTAAGTGCAGAATTATATGCATATATCTCTGTAATACATAAATTTTCCTAACTACAGAATAGCATGTGTGTGTAGTTCTTGTTGTCTTTGGCTTTAGGAACCCACTCAATACTTTGTTCTCCAGAGTGCTAGCACATTTTGCCCTACTCTTTTCAATTGTGAATTTGTCATTGGTTTCATTTGTCCCAACCTGCATCCCATCCTGGAATTCCTTGATACCTTGGCAATATTTTTTAATATGCATAAAATGTTTAATATTTTTATTTATAATATATTTATTTATGTAAATACATTTATTTACGTAGTTTTATGTGTTTTGACCCATAATGCATACAAGCATGCATCCACACCACAGTCCAAGTTGTCTCCCCTTAAAAATTTTATATTGTGCAAGAATGTAGACCATGATGACACCTATCTTAAAGAGATACTGATGAATGTTGTCTGACTAAATGCCTACATAGAAGGAGAGGATGGCAAGAATGGATGCTATTGAGTAGTAGTTGGCCCTACCAAAAACACTTAATTATTTTTAGAATATAATCTGTTTTTTAACTCTTTCTTCTCTTACCTTCCTTCTCAGATAACTGCAAAAATAAGAGCTCACTGAAATTGTATTTATATAACAGACATACATTTTAAACATTAAAAGCAAATATAAACAAATAAATGAATATATACATGACCAAATAAATGTTAAATACATACATATTCAAGGATTCACATACATTTTGGTTAGAGTAAAGTAATGTGAAAAGAATGGTAAATCAGTCACTTAGACACCAGAAAAGATTAGTCTTCCAAATTTAATATAAATTTTACTTATGGTTTATAAAAAATTTTACTAGTCCAAATAATGTGAAGGAGAAATATATGTATTCATATTACACACACATAACACACACATGCACGCGCACATGCACACACACACGTATAATAGAAGAGCCAGATAATCAAGGAGGATTCCTACAGAAATGTAGCACAGTTAATGAAAGATGAAAAATAACAGGAAGGATAGCCTCACATATAATTTTTTGCAGTGTTTTCCTACTGAAAACAGGGCATGTCTCCCTAATGCTTGGATTTTGGACTTGGCCCTTTGACTTTGATCTATTGAACGATGTGGGTGGACGAGCAGCTATGCTTTTGTAGAGTATCAGTCTTAAGGGGCCTTTGATGTTTCCGGTTGTTTTTGTTTTATTAATGTCTCTCTCATCTCCCTAAGATTTTCCTGGTGGGCTGCTTTTCCTTTGACCTGGCCACAGAATGACTGCACGTAGAACAAACATGAGCCTATACCTCACTGAGGACCTGTACTCAGATTCACAGATTAAAGTTCAGCAGCCTTGCTACTCACCTCAATTCAGCTGTTCCTCAGGCAAACAGAGTAGTCATAAGTAATTAGAGCAAATATTGCTTTAAGCCAGTCACTGAATTATGGACAGGTTTGTCACACAACAATAGCTAACTGACCAAATCAATGTTACCATCATCCAATTGTTTGGATGTCTGACCCTGTGAAGAATTATGTCAGATATGCTACTCATTACCCAGCCAAGTTCACAGTTTACTGAAGTCCAAGCATACCAATTGCATGGCTCTACACTTACAAAGATTTTATTACAATTACAATTAAAGACACAAGCTTCCCCCCATATAACCTTATTGAGACCTACTGCTTTTCCTAGTGCTCTGACCAGAAATTTTTCCCCCTCTGTGAAAAGAATGTGTTTGTTGTTGCTGTTGTTGTTTGTTTGTTTGTTTTTGTTTTGTTTTGTTTTTTGCTATTCATGTTCACTGGGCAACTCTACTCTGGGACCACCTTTGAGTCAGCGAAGTGTTCTTTTACTTATCTGTGATTGTGAGTTGACGTCTTAGGTATTATTTTGTATTTTGCAAGGACCACATCCTCCAGGTTCTAAGAAATGTCCAATGCTTTAGGATTTTAAATTCGCTTATATAATACATCATCGTGAAAATGGTTTTAAAGTAGGAACAGAAGGACTTGTGACTCTCAATTCCTAAATGGGAGGAAACGCCTTATGCCAAGAAATGTAATACAGTGAAACTGTCAAAGAATGTGTTATATGATTTATGTAAATTGAGAAGGACATATCATAATTCTTGTTGATCTATGACAAGGTAAATATAACAAATCTTTAAATATAAAACTTAAAAATATACAGGAATTCAGTAAAGTGTCAGGATATAAAATCAATGCACAGAAATCAGTTGCATTTCTCTACACCAACAGCAAGACAGAAGAAAGAGATATTAAGGAGTCAATCCCATTTACAATTGCATCCAAAACCATAAGATACCTAGGAATAAACCTAACCAAAGAGACACAGAATCTATACTCAGAAAACTATAAAGTACTCATGAAAGAAATTGAGGAAGACACAAAGAAATGGAAAAATGTTCCATGCTCCTGGATTGGAAGAATAAATATTGTGAAAATGTCTATGCTACCTAAAGCAATCTACACATTTAATGCAATTCCTATCAAAGTACCATCCATCTTTTTCAAAGAAATGGAACAAATAATGCTAAAATTTATATGGAACCAGAAAAGACCTCGAATAGCCAAAGGGGTATTGAAAGAGAAAGCCAACGTTGGTGGCATCACAATTCCGGATTTCAAGCTCTATTACAAAGCTGTCATCATCAAGACAGCATGGTACTGGCACAAAAACAGACACATAGATCAATGGAACAGAATAGAGAGCCCAGAAATAGACCCTCAAATCTATGGTCAACTAATCTTCGACAAAGCAGGAAAGAATTTCCAATGGAAAAAAGACAGCCTCTTCAATAAATTCAATAAATGGTGCTGGGAAAATTGGACAGCCACATGCAGAAAAATGAAATTGGACCATTTCCTTACACCACACACAAAAATAGACTCAAAATGGATGAAGGACCTCAATGTGCGAAAGGAATCCATCAAAATCCTTGAGGAGAACACGGGCAGCAACCTCTTCGACCTCTGCCGCAGCAACATCTTCCTAGGAACAACGCAAAAGGCAAGGGAAGCAAGGGCAAAAATGAACTATTGGGATTTCATCAAGATCAAAAGCTTTAGCACAGCAAAGGAAACAGTTAACAAAATCAAAAGACAACTGACAGAATGGGAGAAGATATTTGCAAACGACATATCAGATAAAGGACTAGTGTCCAGAATCTATGAAGAACTTAGCAAACTCAACACCCAAAGAACAAATAATCCAATCAAGAAATGGGCAGAGGACATGAACAGACATTTCTGCAAAGAAGACATCCAGATGGCCAACAGACACATGAAAAAGTGCTCCATATCACTTGGCATCAGGGAAATACAAATCAAAACCACAATGAGATATCACCTCACACCAGTCAGAATGGCTAAAATCAACAAGTCAGGAAATGACAGATGCTGGTGAGGATGCGGAGAAAGGGGAACCCTCCTACACTGTTGGTGGGAATGCAAGCTGGTGCAGCCACTCTGGAAAACAGCATGGAGGTTCCTCAAAATGTTGAAAATAGAACTGCCCTATGACCCAGCAATTGCACTATTGGGTATTTACCCTAAAGATACAAACGTAGTGATCCAAAGGGGCACGTGCACCCGAATGTTTATAGCAGCAATGTCCACAATAGCCAAACTATGGAACGAACCTAGATGTCCATCAACAGATGAATGGATCAAGAAGAGGTGGTATATATACACAATGGAATACTATGCAGCCATCAAAAGAAATGAAATTTTGCCATTTGCGACAACATGGATGGAACTAGAGAGTATCATGCTTAGCGAAATAAGTCAAGCAGAGAAAGACAACTATCATATGATCTCCCTGATATGAGGAAGTGGTGATGCAACATGGAGTCTTAAGTGGGTAGGAGAAGAATAAATGAAACAAGATGGGATTGGGAGGGAGACAAACCATAAGTGACTCTTAATCTCACAAAACAAATGGAGGGTTGCTGGGGGGAGGGGGTTTGGGAGAAGGGGGTGGGATTATGGACATTGGGGAGGGTATGTGCTTTGGTGAGTGCTGTGAAGTGTGTAAACCTGGTGATTCACAGACCTGTACCCCTGGGGATAAAAATATATGTTTATAAAAAATAAAAAATTAAAAAAATATATAAGGAAGATCCTGAGTACATTGGTGTAAATCAATGAAAATAACAGTTCATTTATGATATATTTGGTTGATATTTTTCAGCCCCCTATATTGACTCTCTCATTCATTTATCTAAGTTTATCTATCTTAGTTTAGACTGCTATAACAAAATGCCACAAACTAGATAACTTAGAAATAACAGAAATTTATTTCTCACAGTTCTGAAGGCTGGAAGCCCAACATCAGGGTGCCAACATGGTTGGGTGATGGCCCTCTTCAGGTTCAGACTTATTGTATCATCACATGAAAGAGGGGCTAGGGAATTTTGTGAGATCTCTTTTATAAGAGCACTGATCCCATTTTTAAGGGCTCTATTCTCATGAAGTAATTACTTCTACTTCCAATTACTGCCACCACCACCACACTGGGCATTAGGATTCCAACATGTAAATCTGGAGGGAAAACAAACATCTGGACCATGGTGATCTCTTTATCTCTCAATAGTAAAATCACTATTCTATTTTGCCATTTGCTATTTCTCATACAATTAATTCTATTTCCATTGCCTTAATAACAATAATCATTCAAAATTACACTATAATAAACCTCTGTATTATAATGCACTTTTACAGAATGTTCATGAGTTTCTTAAATATGATGGTGTTTGAATGTAGTCGCTAATTTTTTAATCTTTATCAAAAGTTAATCAGAATATATCTAGTCCCAATTTAGATATAGAATGTGATATAGCTCAAAGCCAGGAACCTCAATCCTTTTAAATTTGTAAATATAAGTAAATGAATATTACATAATATCACCCTTCTAAATACCTAAAATATATGGCTGGAATATATTATTATAAGTGATAAAACACTCAAATTCATATAAAGTTAAGGTTAACATTCTGTAATAGCTCAAGAAGTTTCTAGTTGTCAAAAAGCTATGGTAAAATTTATACAGAAGCAAATTACATTTTACTTTATTTTATTGTTGAGAGAGAGAGATAGGGGAGTGGCAGAGAGAGAGTGAGAGGGAATATTAAGTAGGCTCTATGCCCAGCATGAAGCCCAGCATGTGGCTTGATCTTAGCTCCCTGAGATTATGACCTGACATGAAATCGAGAGTTGGATGCTTAATTGACTGAGCCACCCAGGCACTCCACAGTTGCATTTTGAATAGTTGAAAATGTGTTTGTTTTCACTGGAAAATACTGATTTTCCAGTGAAATTGGCTGATTAATTTGCTTATTTGAAATGAGTTTAAAATATTAAATTTATAAACATCAAATTAATTTTTGAAAAGGTTTTATAAGGCACTATTTTATGTTATTAACATGGTATTAATCTGTTTGTTAATGAACAGAAAAAAATGGAGTAATTTGATAACAGAAAATAAAGGTTAATGCATCTTTCAGGAATCAGCATTATAAAGTTATTTGTATTAATAATTACAAAGTTTAAATTAAGTAGTTGAAAAACAATCCTTACATTTTCAGGACATTATAAGTATGGTCCACATGGACTCAGTGTGTTAGGCAGAAAAATGTCCCCCTCCCCCTAAAAGTATCCATATCCTAACCCTGAAGATTGAGTGGGGCATAAGCCAAGGAATGCTGGCAACTTCTACAAGACAGAACAGGCAAGGAAAAGGCTGTTCTGTAGAGCCTCCAGAAAGAACACACCACGTTGACACATTGGTTCAGGCCAGTATGACTAATTTCTGACTTCTAAATTCTGGCACTATAGGCTAACAAATTATTTTTAAGCTACTAAATTTGGGGTAATTGTTTTTTACATTGGCAGTAGGAAACCTTGCATGTGCAATGGCAATTAAAAACAGACACCTTTGACAGTCACCTAATTGCAAAATAGATTTTTGGTTTTCTTTGATATTTAAAAGAACTAAGTATTAAAAAAAAAAAAAAACCTGCATAGAATCTCTTTTGATTTCTATTAAAGGTGAAGCTAGAACTCTAATAGTGCCATGGACATCATGGAAAATTTGATGTAGCTGTCATAAAATTTTTGGGTAAGACAGGAATTTTATGTTTTTTTTTTTCAATTTCATTGTTTTGTAAGAAAGTAAAAGATTTCTGAAGTAGTTTGTGTTTCTATTTTAAAGCCTTATTATATATTTGAATTGAATTGAACATTTAAAAAATATCTCTGGGAGTGCCTGGGTGGCTCAGTGGGTTAAAGTCTCTGCTTTATATTTATATTATATTTATATATATATTTATTATATATTTTATATATATATAACGTGCACATTTATTATATTATATTAATTCACTACGTGCATATTATCTCAATGGTACTATTATAAAAGATTAAATTATAATCTAAAACTAATTTTATTTAGAAAAGTAATGCTTAAAATGCTTAAACAATTTATAGATATACAGGGAAAACAAAGTTGGGTGTTACTAATTCAACACAAAGTTAACATCATTTAAAAACTACTTTGTATTAGTGGTTTCAGCAATTATTTTTCTTTTTTTTTTTTTAAGATTTTATTTATTTATTTGACAGACAGAGATCACAAGTAGGTAGAGAGGCAGGCAGAGAGAGAGGAGGAAGCAGGCTCCTTGCTGAGCAGAGGGCCCGACATGGGGCTCAATCCCAGGACACTGTGATCATGACCTGAGCTGAAGGCAGAGGCTTTAACCCACTGAGCCACACAGGCACCCCAGCAATATTTTTGTTTTAATTAAAATTTCATAGAATGTTCACTTAATCTAAAAATTTTAAATTTTCATTGGTTTACCCAATGACTGGTGATATTTCACAAAGATTATTTTTAAATTTGCAGAGCATAAACATGTTCCTATCTGGTTGCATAGAAGAGACATGACTATCTAGCATGAGTTTCTATGATCACTAGGGGAATAAAAGCTGATAAATCCTGAAAAAGTCACTGAAATTTTGGCATATTCTATCACATTGTGATAAGATGTTTACTACTTCACTTAAACAGTTTCATATATAACCACTTTATAATTTGGTATTTTTTCATTTTTCAAACTTTTACTTATCTGTGTTTCTGAGGCCTAAGAGTTCACAGTATCTGATTTATTTTAGCGAAAATAAAGTGAATATAATTTTATAAGAAAATTTTTATTTTAGAAATAAAATGAATAAAAAAATAACATTTTGAAATTATCCACATGGCATTTGCTATAGTTTTCAGTGGTTACTTAAGGTCTGTATCTATGAGTGAAATACTATGCCACATTAACTTGTACCAATTTCTCTCACTCTGGAAAATCTGTAGCAGATTCAGGTTTATGTGAACATACTATTTTATCCTTTATCTGCATTAACATTTTTGTTCAAAAATTGTCACATTATAGGGGTGCCTGGGTGGCTCAGTGGATTAAAGCCTCTGCCTTTAGCTCAGGTCATGATCCCAGGGTCCTGGGATCAAGCCCAGCATCAGGCTCTCTGATCATGGTGGAGTCTGCTTCCTCCTCTCTCTCTGTCTGCCTCTCTGCCTATTTGTGCTCTCTGTCTGTCAAATAAATAAATAAATAAATAAATCTATCTTTAGAAAATTGTCACATTGTAAATCTGGTTATTTTTGTCACTAGTTACCAGTGGGATTATTGATGGCAATTTTGATCCCCACCTTGCATTCCTCCGGTTTATTATTATTATTATTTCTTATAGTTAGTACTTCTAGTCTTAAATACTTTTTTTTTTAAGATTATTTGTTTATTTATTTGACAGACAGAGAGCACAAATAGGCAGAGAGCGGGGGAAGCAGGCTTCCTCCTGAGCAGAGAGCCCAATGCGGGGCTTGATCCCAGGACCCTGAGACCATGACCTGAGCCAAAGGCAGAGGCTTTAACCCACTGAGCCACCCAGGCGCCCCTAGTCTTAAATACTTTTTAGCTGTTTTAACTTTTCTTTCTGCTTCCATCTTTTTTTTCCCCTTCCTTTTACCTTATTGTTCTGTCTCTCCCTTATTCCCCCATCCTCTTCTCTCTCCCCTTTTCTATTTTTCTGAATATTTCAAATGCAATAACATATTCAAGTTAAGACTTATTTCAAAAAGCCTTCATTTGCACATTACATCAGATTTGTCATGATTTAACAATGTAGCTAAGATTAAAATATTATTTTGGATATGAATGTATTCAGCTCCATATCGAATGAATAATAGTAACTTCATGATTCTTTCTTGTAATTTCCCTCTTTATATTACACTTCAAATTGACCTTTGTTCTCAAGTGGTTTCTGGATGATATTTCAGTGATATCAAGGCCACTATCACCCAAAGTATATAGGGAAAGAAAAGCAATGACGAGATTGCTCTGATACCTTAAGATTCAGGAGAAAAATTACATTTCTCTGTGATATTTTTGCTACTAATTGCTAACAGTGCTAGTTTGGGTTGTCTACTAAGTCTTGTGTCCCACTATTGTAAATTGTGAATAGAAACCATGCTTCTCATAAAACTGCAGTTTTATCTCCCCAGATTTATGATAATTTAAATATTTAGCTTTTGGTCTTTAGAGGGGTCTATAAACTTAGGTAAGAGTAAAGAGCAAAACCAGTTTTAAATATATAATTGCTGGGCTCTATGTACGCAGAAATGCTTCCTGGTTATTTTTAAATGGAAACATTGTGTGTATACCTGTAGTTATTTCATATTTAGCAACCTCTTTTTCAACAGCTTCCCTTTTTTGGAGCTCATTGACCATTTTTACTTAGCTGGTTCTCTGGGCATTATGCCCAGCTTGGATTAATGTTTGTTTATTATAATTTACATTATCCAGGATAGTGTTTTTTGCTGGGCACCTTAGAAATTATTATAATTAGGCAGCAAGGAATACATCTATTACATACATAAGTACATTAGGTTATCAAAGATATTTTTCACACATCAGTTCAAATAATAGGTTTATATTTAAAGTATTTTGTGATCTTGTAGCCTGGTAACCTTTTGTCTTTAAGCCAGTTTAGATTGTTTCATGTCTAGATGGATTAACTTCATTTTCTTTTTATTTCTGGAGCAACCATGTATTAATATCCCTTCCTATTTCACACTTTTAAATAAAAAGGGAGAACATGAGCATTAAGTGACATGTACTCCAGATAAAAGAAGGTGATTAGATGGGTACAAGCTAAAATGAGATGACTTAAGTACTTATTAGTTAGGATTTGCTCAATAAAACAGAAAATACCCTCAAGTATAGGAGGAACGGATGTAGTATAGGGAATTAAAAGCTTACACAGCATATGCTGAGTAGAGAGAGAAAAGATCAGGAAGTACCACTCCTGGTGTTCAGAAAGTTCAGAAAGTGAGGAAAAATGGAGAGAGAAATTGCAACAAAAGTTTTATGTATACTCACACTCACAGCATGCATATATATATATATATATATATATATATATATATATATATATAATTTCAGTGATATCAAGGCCACTATCACCCAAAGTATATAGGGAAAGAAAAGCAATGACGAGATTGCTCTGATACCTTAAGATTCAGGAGAAAAATTACATTTCTCTGTGATATTTTTGCTACTAATTGCTAACAGTGCTAGTTTGAGTTATCTACTAAGTCTTGTGTCCCACTATTGTAAATTGTGAATAGAAACCATGCTTCTCATAAAACTGCAGTTTTATCTCCCCAGATTTATGATAATTTAAATATTTAGCTTTTGGTCTTTAGAGGGGTCTATAAACTTAGGTAAGAGTAAAGAGCAAAACCAGTAAAGAGCAAAAACAATATATATATATATTGTTGCTAAATAGTTGAACTATTTCCTCAACTGTTAAGAAGGAATATGTAGAGCAGACTGTAATCTGTAGTGCTGTTCCACTTCAGGAGAATACTACAAGTACATACAGCTACCCTGGGGAGAAATTTTAAATTTAAACCAACTATCAGAAACTACAAAATATAAGGGCAGACATTAACACAAAAATTACACACAATGAAGAAATAGTTAATGAAGCAATATAAGTAAAACTTCAATAATTGGTATTCTAAAGTAAAGAAGCTAGGTTACTACAGAAAAATTTCTCTGAAGTGAGTAGAAAATCAAGGAAAGGTAAAGTAATTGCCAATAATATGATAAATATAAAGAGCATAAAATGGAAATTTATTGCTATGTTTTTTAATTATGAACAGATATCATGTAGGTCCTCCCTTAGATTTGAGTCCATTTTTATTGTCCATTATAATGCCGTGCTATTTTTCATAGAGTCCATGTTATTTTAAAATATAACAAATGAAATAATTTTCTGAACTTAGCCTTGAATTCTCTAAAAATAATTCAGCATAAGCAAATCAGTATAGATCTAATGCCTGTTTTATTTCAAACATTTTATTAGCCTAATCTTGACTTGAAAACATACAAAAGTTAGGATACAAATGAAAACTGTCAAGATTGTTTTATATCTAAAATTCCCTCCTCAAGAAGTCTGAAATTCCGGGCCGACTTAAAGGGAAGATACCAGGACAAATAGACTGCAGAGTGTGTTATAAAGAAGATGTGGCCCAGTTATTTTTCAGCCAGATTTTATTTTTATGTCGTTATAGCAGTGGATAAAACAAGCAATGCACAACAAGCTGAGTTTTAGGCACAACCAGTTTAAAAACCCCTTTATTAATGTCTCCCCAGTGTTCTTGAACATGGAGTTCCAAGTAGATTTTGGCTTTAATTTATGTACTACTTTATTCAAGTTTTTTCTCATTCAAAGATCATTATCATATTTTGGGTCTCCTTGGTAAGGAAACTAGAAACTGCATTATCTGTGGGCTTTATGAAATTCCATCTCTTCTTGCACAAGCCACCTCATAGGTACCAAATGTTTGCTAGTTTTTCCTCTAATTTTATGACCTGGCTTTTCTAATAGTAACATAATTACTTTTATTTCTATAAAATAAGATTGATACAATTTTTTTCCTTTACTTCGAAGTATAAAATACATTTCTAGATTTCAAATATAAATTGCTCCCTAATCAATTTTGACCACTGAAAAATTATCCCATTTATGAATATAGAACACATATCTAATAAGCATCATCAAATAATTGTCAGTATGTTAACAAGAAAATATCTTCCTTAATTCTAGAATTTATATCAATATTGAGAAATATATTGAGTGTTTTATATATTACATCAAGAAAAACAATATACAAAAGTCATTTGAAAAAATAGATATTAAACTGTACTAATAATTTTTGTTAGAATATATTGAGTACTTATGCCATTAAAATTACATATGCAAATTTGTACAAAACTTCCAAATTTTCCTAAATTTTAAAACGTAAGTAATGCTCTAGTCAGGAATGAAACAAGGCTACTCATTTCTACCACTCATACTTGGCTTTGTTTTAGGTAGAGTGGGCAGTAGAAGTAGGCAAGAAAAAAAGTATAAATATTAACATGCAGTAATTTAAAATTTTCCTCAGAATGCATTATTTCTTTTGAAAATCCCCAACATTGAAAAACTATTTGAAAAGGAACATTTAATAAAGGTCACTATTTTAAAATAAAGTAGCTAATATTCTTCTTACATAAAAATGACATAGATTCTTAGTAATTTGATAATAAAATAAGGGTCATTCTATTTCCTTCCCAGGACTTTTAGTATTGTAAAGATGCTAATTTACCTCAAAAGAGACTGCAAACTAAGTATCATGGACCTTCTTCTTAGCACTTTCTTACATTATCATTTTATAACATTTTTCAGTTTTATATTTTCACATTAGGCTTGCTTTATTCTTTTCATGGTATGACAATCCACCCTCTGTCAGTATCTTTCTGTTCTCATCTTGGCCAGGCTTGCAAGTGATTTTCTTTTCTTTTCTTTTTTCTTTAATTTTTATTGTGTTATATTAGTCACCGTAAAATACATCATTTGTTTTTGATGCAGTATTCCAAGTTTCATTGTTTATATACAACACCTAGTGGTCCATGCAATACATGCCCTCCTTAATATCCACTACCAGGCTTGCCCAACCCCCACCTCCCCTCCCCTCTAAAACCCTCAGTTTGTTTCTTGGAGTCCACAGTCCCTCATGGTTCATCTCCCCCTCAGATTTCCCTACTTCACTTTTCCTTTCCTTCTCCTAATGTCCTCCATGTTATACCTTATGTTCCACAAGTAAGTGAAACTATATGATAATTGACTTTCTCTTCTTGACTTATTTCACTCAGCATATTCTCCTCCAGTCCTACCCATGTTGATGCAGAAGTAGGGTATTTATCGTTTCTGATGGTTGAGTAATATTACACTGTATATATGGACCACATCTTCTTTATCCATTTGTCTGTTGAAAGGCATCTCAGCTCTTTCCACAATTTGGCTACTGTGGACATTGCTGCTATGGACATTGGGGTACATAAGCCCCTTCTTTTCACTATATCTGTATCTTTAGGGTAAATATTCAGTAGTGCAATTGCAGGATCATAGAGTAGCTCTATTTTTAATTTTTGAGGAATTTCCACACTGTTTTCCAAAGTGGTTACACCAACTTGCATTCCCACCAACAATGTAAGACAGTTCCCCTTTCTCCACAACCCCTCCAATATTTTTTTCCTGCCTTGCTAATTGTTGCCATTCTAACTGACATAAGTTGGTATCTCCATGTGGTTTTGATTTAAATTTCCCTGAAGGCTAATGATGATGAGCATTTTTTCATGTGTTTGTTAGCCATTTGTATGTCTTTGGCAAAGTGTCTGTTCATGTCTTCTACCCATTTTTTGACATGCTTATCTGTTTTTTGGGTTGAGTTTGAGTTCCTTATAGCTCTTGGATAATCAGCCCTTTGTCTGTAGTGTCATTTGCAAATATCATCTCCCATTCTGTCAGTTACCTCTTTGTTTTGTTCACTGTTTTCTTTACTGTGCAGAAGCTTTTTATCTTGATGAAGTCCCAAGAGTTCATTTTTGTTTTTGTTTCCTTTGCCTTTGGTGACGTGTCTTAAAAGAAGTTGCTTTGGCCAGTGTTGAAGAGGTTACTCCCCATGTTCTCCTCCAGGATTGTGATGGATTCCTGTCTCACATTGAGGCCTTTCATCCATTTTGAGTTTATCTTTGTGTATGGTGTCAGAGAATGGTAAATTTCATTCTGTACATAGCTGCCCAATTTTTCCAGCACCATTTATTGAAGAGACTTTCTTTTTTCCACTGGATATTTTTTTCCTACTCTGTTGAAGATTATTTGGCCATATATTTGAGAGTCCATATCTGGGCTCTATACTCTATTCCATTGGTCTATTTTTGTGCCAGTAGCAAGCAATTTTTCTACTGTGTTAGTTTATTAAAAAAAAAAACAACCCTCAGTTTTAGATTCATATATTCTACTTTAAAAATCTGTGTTGATATATTTTGTTATTTGGTCTCTAAAAAGTGATTATAGTTCTGTTTTTGTTTTTGTTTTGTTTTGTTTTTCAAAAACAAAGATTTAGAACTATAAAATTTTCTCTAATTACTTCTTTTTTTTTTAAGATTTATTTATTTATTTGACAGAGAGAGATCACAAGTAGGCAGAGAGGCAGGTAGAGAGAGAGAGGAGGAAGCAGGCTCCCCGCTGAGCAGAGAGCCCGATGCGGGACTCGATCCCAGGACCCTGAGATCATGACCTGAGCCGAAGGCAGCGGCTTAAGCCACTGAGCCACCCAGGCGCCCTCTAATTACTTCTTTACCTTAGTTTTTCACACCAAGTATCTCTGTTTCTATTTTTGAAAATTTTACTTTATTTTTTCTATTTGGAATGACCATATTCTAGTTTATTTCAAGCTCACACTCTCCCGTACCTCAAATCCATTAACACTTGTATTGATCAGTACTTAAAAAAAAAAAAATCACCACTTTTTCATCCTCTCCCATCTCCTAGACATCACTTGTTCTACAGTCAGGCTATTATAATCTCCCTTATGCATGTATCGTCAGCTGCTTTATGTATTTTTTCCTGGCAATTTGGCCTTTGCTAAATTCTGAGCCTTATCTATTCCACTTCTAACTGTAACTGGAGAAAACCAGCCCTATTGAGTGTGCTCCTTTTAAATTCATGACCAGTACTCTTAGGTATGTCCTTATTTCTTTAACAGAATAATGTTATTTTTAGAATAACCTTGAAACCTGTGAAATCTTAGATATGTTTCTTTGTTGTTTCTCCATTCTTGTACCTTGTTTTCTCATGTATAAAATGATTTTCTCTGCCTTCTTGTGCAGATACAGATGATTCTATTATTTGTAAAAACATAGAACTACTTCTCCCTTTCAGGTGACTGACTTCACACAAAGTATTGCTCTAGCTCCCGCAAGCTATATACGCACAAAAAGATTAGATGGCATTTACTTTCCCTCCTCTGATTTCACCTTTGTTTCTTCAATGAGGTTCTTGGAAGATTCCCCGTAACTCTTCTTCCTCAACTCCTATTTTGCTAAGTTAGTTATATATTTACTATAATTTTATGTTTACTTTTCCCTTTTATTTATATAACCTTGTCACATATTTGCTATGGCTGTAGAAAGATATACAGATACTCACTTGTTATCAAGATTCAATTACCACCATTCTTGGTTCTTCTGCTCATTTTTTTCCACTTTTGAAATCTTCAGGGTTCATTTGTTGTTTTATTATTTTATAAAACTTGCCTCAGATCAGGTACTTGATTAATATGAGCTCTGACTCCATGCCTGTTACCTGGTTTCTTTAGTTCTTCCTAATAGGTTAACAATGACCTTGTTAGTCATGATTTTTATGACAAATTATTTTATCAGGATATAGAGCTGACTTACCTTTATTCCACCTCTCAGTGTTGCAGGTAGAAGTCTAATGTCAAAAAGAAAACAAAACAAAAAACAAAACTTTTACTTTGCTGATAACCTCTACTTTCTACCTAGAAGCTTGTATGACTTACTCTTTATACGTAGGGTTTATAAAACTTTAACAGAAATGCCAAGATTTATCTTTTTTTTATCAGAGCTTCTGATAAGAGCTTCTGTCTTGAAGCTTCTGATAAGAGCTTTATAAGAGCTTCTGTCTTGAAGCTCTTAGTGAGTACTATCAATATACCCTGAGGTATTTTCTCAGGTCAACACAATATTATAATAATATTTAATTATTATTTCTTTCCTAATTGTTTTATTTATTCTCCTAGAAAACCATATATTCTAATTTTCTCTGATTTCTTTTTTATCTTCCCCATTGACTTAAAGGCATGGAATCAGGATGAACATCCATAAGAAAATTCTAATTTTACAAGTGACAACAGGTACAATCTCTAAGGGCCCTCCCTGAGGGGAAAAGAGTATGACAATCTGAAAGATTTGCCAGCCGCACTGGTGAATTCTGACAACGCTGCTTTTGTTGATTCTCAGCAGTGGGTGACTGTCCCATATTGTCAGATGTTGTGCTTCAGCAAGCACTTATGATGAGCTGAATGGCTGATGCTCTTAAGTGATCCCAAATAAGTTACACTCTACAGAATTTCTTCTTCCTTCTTGCTGATATCCAGACCAGTCTACTTATTCTCATCCAATACATATATCATTAGAAAAAATATAACCATTATACTTTTCGACTATGGATAAACTCAAATAGTTTTGCTGACAAGCTGACATTTAGATTATTTGGAACTTTGTGAATGTGATAATTTTAAATGCCTTTTGCATATAAACTATCAAAATAAATCATGATGAACCTAAAATGTTAAAATGAGCCAAGAAGCTATTCCTTTAAGCAAATTTTAACCTAATAATGTGGGTATTTTGATGAGAATAACATACTTTTACTGCTATGGAGACTTGTACATAAGTGTTCAATGAACCAAAGAGTCTAAACAATGAGATCATATAACACATACTACTGTTCTTGTCTTCAACAGTGTTTAAACATAAATATTTCTGATTTTAGAAAACCCACCAAATCTATATGGGCCCCACATTTTTATGTTTTTTAGATTCTCCTTATATAAAAATAGTAAAAGCAATGCAATAGCATTAGTGACTATTTTAAATCTTAAAAAGGGATGAGCACTGGGTGTTGTTTGTGATGAATCACTAAATTCTATAACTGAAACTAATATTACACTGTATGTTAACTAACTGGAATTTAAATAAAAATTTAAACTACAAAAAATAATACAGTGTTAACAAATAATCATTAGCTAAGCTTTCAAAAAAATACACGTCTATTTAGTACTTAATGTCAATTTTTTTTTCCATATGACATCATATTTAAGAAGTAAACAAGACATGGCATGGGTAGCAAAGTGTTCACAAAGAATATAGATGACATTATCATAGCTTATCTTATTAAAGATAATGAAAGAATTGTGCTTAAAATATTTCACTTAATGTAGAAAAATGTGAAAAATACTATAGAGGACAAATAAAAAAGGTGAACTAGTTTTTATTCTAGACATGTTAGAAATATGAACAAATGTGCCTTTTATCAAAGCAATCTCGGCCTATTAATAAAATGTCTATTTTGTAGAAAAAAAATATGGCTGCTAATTACTTTAATTATAGGCAGGTTAATACTTAAAGGCATATGATACTGACAATTTCAAAATCTCTCTCTCAAACTCTTGATTTTTTTATGTCTAAACTGACCAGTGACTGAAAATCTGAAACTTCAGTATTATATATAATTAAGCTGAGAATCTTTTCAGCTTAGATCCAGGATGATAATCAATTCATTTGTTTTATATATTTAGCTGATAACTGTTTCATTTAAGGCTCATATTTTTGTATATTGGGACTCATAAAATATTGGTAAGAGTGCTAATTTTATTTTATAAAGCTTTTGTTTTAATTTAGCATACAGTGCTATATTAGTTCCAGGTGTATAATATGGTGATTTAACATTTCCATATATCATTTGGTGCTCAACATACAAGTTCACTATACAAGTTCACTTCTTCATCCCCATCACCTATTTAGCCCATCCCCGATCTACCTCCCCTCTGGTAACCATCAGTTTGTTCTCTATAGTTAAGAGTCTGCTTCTTGGTTTATCTCTCTTTTTCCCTTTACTTATTTGTTTTGTTCCTTACATTCCACATATGAATGAAGTCATATGGTATTTGTTTTTTTCTGACTTATTTTGCTTAACATTATACTCTATGTTGTTGCAAACAGCAGGTTGCTATTCTTTGTTATGGATGAATAATATTCCATTCAGCCATTTATACACCACCTCTTATTTATCCATTTATTTATCCAAGTCAGTGGAGACTTGAGCTGCTTCTAACTCTTGACTATTGTATATGCTCCTGCTATAAACATAGGGATGCATGTATCCCTTTGAATTAATGTTTTTTTGTATTCTTTGGGTAATTAACAAGTAGTGTGATTGCTGGATCATAGATAATTCTATTTTTAACTTTTTGAGGAACCTCGATACTGTTTTCGTTCATGGCTACACCAGTTTGTATCCCCAATAGTGCAAGAAGACTCATTTTTCTCCATATCTTTGCCAACACTTGTTATTTTTGTTGTCATTCTGACCGGTATGAGGTGATATTGCGTTGTAGCTTTGATTTGAATTTTCTTGATGTTCAGTGATACTATTTTTAATGTTAATTAAGTGTTCTTCTTCACATTTAAGACAGCTGAAATTTTATTGTATCAAGAACTGTTCTGATTTTATTACAATCACACCTGATAAACCCTGACATAATTTTCATTTTCACCTATATTTGCTTTGAATACTAATATTTTAAAGAACATAAACTTTTGCCAATGAAATACCCCTAACATTAACACAGACATTTTCATTAACATAATGGCAAGACAAAATAAACTGAAAATTTGAAGCACATTAAAATGTAAATCTTTGAATTAATTTACTTTGGAGAAAGGTTTTATCTCCACTAAAACCATCCCTGCTTCTAGATCTTTATATAGAATCATTCATATACAAGAAATCTTAAAGGCAACCAGAAATTTTGTACATTATACTTTCAATTTTTAAAATTCTGCTTACATGCAGCATGATTTTTATCAGAATGTTCTATTTTAATGTTCTATTTTAAACTTGAAATATGCAACCTGCAGAGTCATTTTTATAGTTTGGAGGCAATGTGGGGTTTAGCAAGTACTTGTCTAATAGTTGTTATGAACATTTCCCTTTGAGATTTTCATATCAAAGATCATTGGCAATCACTTGTATGTGTGTCTGTGTGTGTATGTGGAATTGTTTAGATATTTCACAAGTTAATGGAGAAATTCTTCCTTGTAGCAACTGTCAAGCAATCTCATGTATGACAGCTTCTGTTTTTCACCCCAGAGAAATACAGTACTGCTTCTTTTTTGAGAAAGACCTTACACTGTTTTAAAGGAATGCTTTTATATGACTGTTTAGAGTCACTTGATAAACTTCTGAAATCACAGATCTGTTGGTAGCACCCTTGAGATTCCAATTCAGTAGGCTTTCTGTGGTCCTTTCTGTAGCAAACCAGAAATAATTATATTTCTGCTTGTCTGAGATGTTAAACACACCTAGAAGTAGCTAGAGCATGGTTTGTAATTCTGCTGCCTTAATTTTTAGATTTGATAAATGTATTTCTTTGTAACAGGGCAATAAGCCTTAAATGTAATTATGGGACCAGCATTGTTTATTATAAAGGTTATGAACTAAGTCCCAGGCTTCCCAAAATTCTTGGGAACTATATATTCCCTCAAGATGCATTGACTTCTTGCCCAAGTTTATAGCTCACCTCCCCTCATAAGAGACATGCTCAGCAGGAGAATATTATTCTTTTCCACCGGTCAATTTTTACAACTAAGGATCCTCATCCCTTCCCAAAGGTACTTCACCTTCTAACCCTCTGCCCACATCATATTCACAAGGTAAAATATAGCTAATTAAAATGCAATGTCATTTCATTGTGTAATGATTATGATCACAAATTCTGAGGAAGATTGTTTGGACTCAAATTCCAGCTCTGCCAATTCTAAACTCAGTGACCTTGGGCAGCTAACATTTATGATTTGTGTTCAGAGTAATTTGCTCTAAAATAGGCTTGAAAATAATAGTACCCATTTCCTAACTGAAATTTTTGAACAACTTAGTTTTATTTTATATATATATGTATTTATTATATATTTATTATCATTTTTCCTACATCTTTTTTTTTCCAGTTTGAACAACATTTTGACATGAGGAATAGTCATGATTTACATGATTTACACCGTTCTGGTCTCCACTTGATTCTATTTGAAAATCTTTTAACATAGGACTTTACAACAAAAGATTGTTGTTGACTTTTTAAGATTACCCTATTATATACCACATCATAGATTATAACATGTTCTTAAATACAGCCAATCCTAAAATATAGTGAATGACTTCTGATATAATAGAAAGTATGTATTGCTCTCTGCCCCTGCTTCCTGACACAGAGATCTTAAAACCTTATTATTTTCTTGAATTATAGTATTTTTTTTTTTCTCAATGATGTAGATCTGGATGGCTCCTGAATGAGAGTAGTCATAGGAAAAGCCAAGTCATAATTAGAAGTTTGGAATTTTCATCTCCATAGCCCCCCATATTCTGGAGAAGGGCTGAAAATAGAGTTAATGATCAAGCATCCCTATATGGTTAGGCCTCAAAAAACAAAAACAAAATCAAATTATAGTGGGTGCCTGGGTGGCTCAGTGGGTTAAAGCCTCTGCCTTCAGCTCAGGTCATGATCTTAGAGTCCTGGGATTGATCCCTGCATCAGGCTCTCTGCTCAGCAGGGAACCTGCCCTCCCCGCCCCCCGTCTGCCTCTTCGCTTACTTGTGATTTCTGTCAAATAAATAAAATCTTTAAAAAAAACCCCAACAAATTGTAGGATTCAGAGTGCTTTTGAGTTGATAAACATGTAAAAGTGTTGAGAGAGTGGTATAACTGAATAAGATGTGGATTATCCACACTCCTTCCTACATACCCTGCCCTCTTCTATCTCGATGTTTATTTGCATTCTTTATTACGTTCTCTAGATAAGAGTAAATATAAATTTTCTCCTGAGTTCTGTGACCCCTTCTAGCAAACTAATCAAATGCAAGGTGGGGATAAGGGGAACCTCTGATTTATAGCCAAGTGGTAGAAGTAGAGCTAACAACTAATTTAGAAAAGGTGATTAGAACCTCTAATTTGTAGCTGGCCAGTTGGAAGCACAACTTACAGCTGGGGCTTGTGACTGGTATCAGAATTGGGGTTAGGTTAGGTCCTGTATGAGAGTTAGGTCCTGTATGACTGAATGCTTAACCTGTGGAACCTCCAGTACATAGTGTCAGAATTGAGTTGAACTGTAGGATACCCAGTTGGTGTCAGAAGTTGCGTGTTGGTATAGGGAAACCACCTCCTATATGTCATTGTAAATGACATATATAGATGTGAGTACAATTATTTCAGCTAAGAATTCAATTGATCTATTGATCAATATGAAAGTAATATCTTTGGCCCCCTATGGATCCTCAGTAATGCATATTAATTACTCACATTCAAAGCAATATGTGCTGTGCATGATGATAATCTCTTTGATTAAAAGAGATTTTTGTGTCTAGGAATTCACACTGGCAACATATCCATATTTTGAAATATATGGAACTCACAACACTTTGAGGAATACCACTTACCACTCCCCAAACATAGAAACATATGTAATTTCCATTTCTTTACATAATGCTGTATATTGTATAGATTGTGTCACTATAAGCCCATTATTCCATTAAAAAATCATCTTTAGGTAGTTTAAATAATGATTTTTAGATAGTTTAAAAATCTTTAGTTTAAATAATGATAGTTTAAATATTATTAGAAATTAGCAAATATAATCATATTAAATCTTATATTTGATGAATTAAAGTTTATCAAACAAGCCATAACTAATTAGTAGGGATCCAACATTTTAGAAATATATGTTCACTACTAATGTTGCAGCCTTAAGTACACAATCTATGAAGACTAAACATTTTTTTAATGCTTGGTATTGGAAGGAGTTATGCTCCTTATAAATTAACTGAGCCAAAAATCATACAGCACTTAACTTTAAAGATTAATTTTGTTTTAGCTATGCTGTTTGTATGATAGAGATTATTATTTCTTTTTTTTTTTTTTTTTTTTAACTTTTTATTTTTTATAAACATATATTTTTATCCCCAGGGGTACAGGTCTGTGAATCACCAGGTTTACACACTTCACAGCACTCACCAAAGCACATACCCTCCCCAATGTCCATAATCCCACCCCCTTCTCCCAAACCCCCTCCCCCCAGCAGCCCTCAGTTTGTTTTGTGAGATTAAGAGTCACTTATGGTTTGTCTCCCTCCCAATCCCATCTTGTTTCATTTATTCTTCTCCTACCCACTTAAGCCTCCATGTTGCATCACCACTTCCTCATATCAGGGAGATCATATGATAGTTGTCTTTCTCTGCTTGACTTATTTCGCTAAGCATGATACGCTCTATTTCTATTCTACCATATTTACCAATAGATAATCATGGGGACTCAAAATGCACTGGCAAAGTGTTACCGTAAGTAGTAACTTTGATTATAAATTACAATCATCCTGTGGGAAGAAATGTTGGTCCTTGAATGTGATTGACATAGGACCAAAATATAGAGAAATTGTAGGTGGATATATAACACAAAAGGATAACACAACTTCCTTTTAGAAGTTTTGTATAAAAAGCTCCTATGCAGAGAATACTAATACAAACCTAAAAATAATGAAAATACACTGTATAAGTAAATTAATCAAACTGATCTAAAACCTTACTTTAAATACTGTCCATTGTAATCAGACATATATCAAAGTTTTTTCTCTGACTTCCATTTTAATGAAATCAGCCACGTTTATTTGATCAATATCCTCATGTAACAGCTTTTCCCATGTCCATTATAAAAAGCACATCCTCATAATTTGTAATGAAGTGATACTATCAATTGTCCTTTGTAGCCATATTATTTATTTTTCTTTGGCTCTGTTGTCCTTTAATATCTGGTTATCAGAAATATGTTAATTATACCTTCACTTTAATCCGCATAGTAAATATTAGCTGTTTTCCTATACACAGTGCTATGGTCCACAAGGTAAATTTATTTGCTGAGTTGATACAATCATTCTACATGCTTTCTTTCATATCCTTCAAAATGAGCATACTAATATAAATCGCTGAAGAACCAGACACATTTTCTCCAAATTTAATAAATCATAAAGATGGAAAAAATTTAGAGTAGCACACATAGTCAATAGAAATATGGATTTTCTTTGTGACAAAAACAGGTACATGAGAATGAAGAAAGATATATTTCATCCTTATAGAAATGTGTGTTTGAAAAAAATACCTCCTAAGACACTGTTTTATAACTTCAAAAGTTAATATTCAAAACACTTCATAAAATATAAAAAGAAGTACAGCACTAAAGATACATATTAGACATATATTGCTAAACATTTTGTAAAATAGAGATTCTTGAAACTCTGGTGATTTATAGTTTTCTGCATTTCTGTGATACATTAAATCACATAATTATTTTACAATGTTTCTCTCAGTTTGGGAAATGGCTGGAACATTTTCTGTGAAATATTTACTTCTGCTTAAGTGTTTCAGATTTCCAAATGTAAATTTAAATTTATGTTATACAATATATAAGCATTTGAGTAGAGTAAGCATTAGGCATTAAGCATAGAGTACTGTGGAAATCTAAATCTGCATTATATTCTAATACTTCAGTTTAACTTTGATGGAAGTTATTGGAGAGAAAGAGGTGGAATGAGTTTAGGCAAGGTGAAGATAAAGAATACTCTGGTTTCTAAGTAAAGAACAGACTACAATGCAGCAAGGGTAGAAGTAAGGTTAAGAAAAATTACATAAGCTTCCAGTTACTGTGTAAAAAAGAACAGAAAATTAGTATTTAAAATAAACTGATAAAGGAAAAACACTCACAATTATTTAAATAGACACAGAAACTACCACAAGATATTTGAAACAACAAAAAATTTATACGTATTTAAAAAAAGGAAGTCTATAATAGTTAAGCACAGTCTTTTAAAACACAATAGGTTCTTTTTTTTTTTTTAAGATTTTATTTATTCACTTGAAAGAGAGAGAAAGAGCATGAGAGGGAGAGGTCAAAAGAAGTGGAGCTGGGAGCCCAACGTGGGACTGGATCCCAGGACTCTGAGATCATGACCTGAGCCAATAGCAGTCGTTTAACCAACTGAGCCACCCAGGTACCCAGGGTTCTAATTTTTTAATGAACATTTTAGTTGAACAATTGCTTGGGGCTAGTTGTACAATGACAGGGAAAATAATTAATGTCAACCTTGGAAGACTTATTGTTTGATGAGACTCTTTTTAATTTAGAAGGTTATTCAAAGGAATGAGTCCACTGCTAATTGTCTTACCTTTAAAACTTTGAGTCTGTCATTGATTGGTTGGTTTTTAGAGTTACATGTACTGCAGCAAGTTTGTCATTGATCAATTAAATTTAGATGTCTTATATTGACATACTTAAATCTAATACTTTTTTATTTCCTTTATCCATAAACTTTTCTGGAAATACTATTATATACAAAATGCATTTGTTAAAGGAAAAAAAAAAGCTGGCAAATGAGGAAAACAAACTTTCTAATGTGATAGTATTTATGGGCAATGCCCAGTTAAATCATTACTTATTGAAATATTAATATTGTTTCTTGGCCTTTGGGCTAAGAGCAAGTGAGATATTGATATATTTTCCCTGAGCTAAGAATGAGAATAGCTTCTTTTCAATATTGCACTTTAGTTCTGAGCCAATGTAATAAACCAGGAAAAAAATACATTTACAAATACATACACAGCTCTGTATATGCATACACTGCAATGACTATTGTTATGTCATCTATAGAGCCAAGTTGAACCCTATCAAATACACCGAGAGGTTTTTTGTTTTGTTTTGCTTTGTTTTGTTTTCAAGAATTTAAAGAATGTTCATACTTTAAAAGCTACTCTTTGAATGTCTGGCTTCCAATCAGGCTGAACCTAGGTGCTGAGTGACATCTTTTCCTTTGGGACGCTGACAGATTTTGGTACATACTCAACTACCAATATGGTTATTAAAAATAGAATAAGCTTCCTGAGCAATCACAAAGGTTTCAAAGATAAGAGAAAAGTGCTAAGGCAGAGTTGAAAGATAAAGATTATCTCTTGGGCACCTGGGTGGCTCAGGGGGTTAAACCTTGCCTTCGGCTCAGGTCATGATCTCGGGGTCCTGGGATCGAGCCCCGCATCGGGCTCTCTGCTCAGTGGGGAGCCTGCTTCCTCCTCTCTCTCTGCCTGCCTCTCTGCCTGCTTATGATCTCTCTCTCTCTGTGTCCAATAGATAAATAAAAAAACTTAAAAAAAAAAAGATTATCTCTTACACAAGACCAACCTTCAAAACAAGAAGAGGTAATTAACTTTTTCTGCTGAAAGATGGAAAACATACAACAAATCAAACAAAATGAGAACACAGAAGAAGAATATATTCTAAAAGAAATACCCAGATAAAGCCTAAGGTGGGGGGAATAAAATGGAGATAAGTAATTTACCTGATAAAGGGTTCAAAGTGTTGATCATAAAGTAACTTACCAATATTGGAAAAAGAATGGATGAACACAATGAGAACTTCAACAAACTAATATAAAATATAAGAAAGTACCAAATAGTCATCACAGATCTGAAGAATGCAATAACTGAAGAGAAAAACATACTGAAGGGGTTCAATAGCAGGCTAGATGGAGCAGAAAAAAGGAACTCATCCAATCAGAGCATCAAAATAATATATTTTTTTTAATGAATATAGCTTAAGAGACTTACAGGACAACATCAAGTAGATTAACATTTTCATTAAAGAGATAAAACATAGAAAGAGACAGAAAAATTACTTGATAAATAATAGCTGAAAACTTCCCTAACTTGTGGAAAGAAATAAACATCCAGATCCAGGAAGCCCTAAGAGGCTCAAATAAGAGGAACTCAAAAACACACACCAAGGAACATTATAATTAAGATGTCAAAAGATAAAGACAAAAAATCTTAAAATCAGTAATAAAAAACATGTTATATACAAGTGATGAGGAAGCAGAAGGCAAGCTGAGGACAAAGCACAAGCTGACACCCTGCAACCTCCTCCCACCCCTAACTCCTGGGTGGGATGCGTGGGACATTTTTCCACAGAGCTCCCAACTAAATTTTAATACCTTGCTAGAGGGGAAAACAACCTTAACGTGACAATGGCAAGACCTCTGATATCTTATAAATATCTTGCAGTTCATCCTCTTTAGCATATGAACTTCTTTGAAACCTCCCTTTTCCTTACTTTCCCCAACTCCTAGGTATATAATCAGCCACTCCTCAAGAACCCCAGTGTAACAGCTCTTTCTGCACATGGGTCCTGTTCCTGTGCTTTAATAAGCCATCATTTTGTACCAAAGATGTTTCAAGAATTCTTTCTTGGTCATCAGCTCCTGAACTCACCCCACAGAACTTCACCCATATTCCAAAACCACAGAAGGGATTGGCCATAAGACTATCAGCACATTTTTCAGCAGATATTTTGCAGGTGACAAAGGAAGGGCATCATATATTCAAAGTGCTGAGAGAAAACAAACAAACAAACAAACAAAAACTAAAGAAAAAAACTCTGGTCAATAATACTCTACCTAGAAGTTATCATGCAGAACTGAAGGAGAGATCATAAGGGAAAAAAGGGAGGCAAACCAGAAAACAAACTGAGGGTTTCTGGTGGGGAGGTTGACAGCAGGATGAATTAAATAGGTGATAAAAATTAAGGAGAGCACTTGTGATGAGACCTGGGGAATCACTAAATTCGACACCTGAAACTAATATTTACACCATATGTTAACTGGAATTTAAATAAAAGTTTTGGGGGAAAAAAAAAGAAAGAAAGAAAGAATGAACAAACTGAAGGATAGATCAAGAGTTTTCCACACCAGCAAAGCTTCAGTTCACTATTACTAAACTGGCTGTACAAAAAATGCTAGAGTATTCTACAAGTTGAAAAGAAACGGTGCTAATTAGTAATAAGAAACATCAAAGTATAAATCTCGCCAGTGACGGTAAATATGTCATTAAGATAGTGGATTGATCAGTTATAAAACTAGTAGGAAGGATAAAAGACAAAAGTAGCAAAAATAACTAATAGTTAGAAGATACATATAATAAAAAATGGCAATTGTGACATGCAGAATATTTTAAAACATGGATGGGGAGAGTGAAAATACAGAATACATTTTAGAATACATTCATTTATCACTTAAAATGGACTGCTCTAAATACAGGTTGTTACATGTTAGTCTCATGATAACCACAAAGCAACAGCTATAAGAAATACACAACAGATAATGAGAAAGTAATCTAAGAGTACCACAAAAGAAAGTCATCAAATCATGAAGCAGGTGAACAAGAGAAAAAGAAACAGAACATCAAAACACCCTTAAAAACAATTAACAAAATGGTAATAAGTACATACCTATTAATAATTATCTTAAATGTAAGTATATTAAATTCTCTAATCAGAAGACATAGATTGGCTGAAGAGATTAAAACAAACAAACAAACAAAAAAACAGAAAATAAGACTTACCTGTATATCACCTACAAGAGACTGACTATACATTCAAGAAAACACAGAGACTGATATTGAAGAGACTGCTTGAGGAGAGGGAAGGAATTACTTTGCAAAAAAGAGAACCAGGGTGACTATACTTATATCAGACAAAATAGACCTTAAAACAAAGACTATAAGTGAAAAGGAAAATTATCCAGAGCAGGCCCAGTCTGGCAGGCCCCAGAAAATGGAAGTTTACTAGCAATACTAAGAGGTAACCAGGAACCCTGCTTGAGCAAGAGATAACTAGTTGTTTCTGCTTCTGTATACAAGCTTCCTGCCTCTGTCCTGACCGATGTTCCCACCTACCACAACCCTCCCAAATTAAATCCACCTATCAGCAAACAGCACAGACCTTGTAACCTGAACCCCTGCCCTTCTCTATAAAAACTTTGTAACCGTCTTACCTGGGGCCCAGTATGTTGAGTGTGAGCTCCTCCGGGTTCACCCTTGTAAAATAAATCCAAGTTCTCCTACTTCTCTAAATGTTGTTTGGTTTCTTAACCAGTCTGTAACATAAGAAGAGACAACTAAGGGTATTATATAATGATAAACAGATCAATCCAACAAGAAGCTATAATATTTGTAAGTATTTAAGCACTGCACATAAGAGGACTTAAACATAAAAGGAAATATTAAGAGACCTAAAGGGGAAAATAGATTGGGATTCAACAATAAGGGACTTTAACATCCCACTTTTATCACATGAGAGATAATGTAGACAGAAAATTCATAAAGAAACATCAGCTTTAAATTATTTATAATAATTTAAATAAATAATTTAATTTACAGAATGTATATATTTTATATAGAATATGTATGTTTTATATAGAACATTCCACCCAAAATGGCAAGTATACACATGAAACATTCAACAGTACACAATATATTTTAGGCCACAGATCATAAGTCTAACAATTTAAGAAGACTGAAATCATATCAAGCATGTTTTCTAACCACAAGGTGTAAAACTAGAAATCTATTACAAAAAAGTAAAAGAAAATTCAGATATGTGTGAAGATATGTGTTGTACTAAACAACAAATGTGTCAACAAAGAAAAAAAAAGAGAAATCAAAAAAGACCTTGATAAATGAAAATGAAAATATAATAAAATTTATGGGATGCAGCAAAATCAATTCTAAGAGGGAAATTAATAGCAACATATACCTACCCCCAAAAAACAAAACAAAACAAAATCTCAAATACTTTAAATTTATACTTTAAGGAATAAGAAAGAACAAAGCCCCAAATCAGTAGAAATGTGGAAAAACTTAAGATTAGAAATGAAATAAATGTAATAGAGACCAAAAAGACAATAGAAAGAATCATGGAAACTAAGAGCTGGTTCTTCCAGAAGATTAAATTACCAAAACTTTAGCCAGGCTCATAAAGAAAAAAGATGGTCTCAAATAAAATTAGATATGAAAGAGAAGATGTTAAAAATGATACCACAGAAATGCAAAGGATCATAAGACACTACCATAAATAATTATACGCCAATAGGACAATATAGAAAAAATGAGTAAATTCCTAGAAATATAAAACCTACGAAGACTGAATCATGAAGAAAAAGAAAATCTGAACAGACTGATTACCAGTAAGATTTCATCAGTTATCCAAACCTCCAACAAAAAAAAAAAAAGACCAGGACCAGATGTTTCACTGAGGAATTCTGCCAAACATTAAAATAATTTAGTACTAATCCTTTTCAAATATTTCTGAAACATAGAAGAGGAGGTAACACTTCCAAACTACTTTTATGAAGCCAGCATTGCCCTCATACCAAATCCAGATTGAGGACACAAGAAAAGAAAATTAAAGGACAATTTCCCCAATGAGCATAAAAGCAAACATCCTCAACAGATTAATAGCAACCAAATTCAACAACACATTAAACATCACATACACCATGATTAACTAACTTTTATCCAGGGATGGAAGTGTGGCTCAAAGTCCATAAAAGGGACTCTTAATTATAGGGAAGAAACTGAGAGTTTCTGGAGGGGAGGTGGGCAGCAGGATGGGTTAAATTGGTGATGGGTATTAAGGAAGGCATTTGTGATGAACACTAGGTGTTGTATGTAGGTGATGAATCACTAAATTCTACTCCCCAGACTAATGTTACACTATATGTTAACTAGCTAGAATAAACATAAAAACAGGAAACACTAAAAAAAGTCCAAAATCAATGTGATACATTACATTAAAATGAAGGATAAAAATCATACCATTTTAAAGGAGTAAAAAAATAATTTGACTAAATTCAACATCTATTGATAACAAAAATTCACAACAAAGTGAATATAGAGGGAATGTATCTCAACAGAATGCAGGCCATGTATGAGAAACCTATAGCTGATATCATACACAACAGTAAAAAACTGAAAGATTTTCCCCTAACATCAGGAAGAATATAAGGATATCCATTCTGGCCATTTTTATTTAACCTAGTTGGAAGTTCTAGCCAAAGAAACTAGGTAAGAAAAAGAAATAAAAGTCATCAAAATTGGGAAGAAAGAATAAAACAGGCCACTGTTTGCAGATGACATGATATTATATATAAAAACCCCAGGAGCTCCTGGATGGCTCAGTTGGTTGAGCATCAACTTTTGATTTAGGCGCAGGTTATGTTCTAAAGAAAAGATTCGTAGCAGACGTGTTTTTAGTTTCAAAGGGGATAAAACACATTACTAATATTATACAAATCTGATAGTAACAGAAAAAAGAAAAGGGAAATCTACACATAGATGAGGATGATAGTAAGCAGTAAAGAAGAAGAAGACAGAGTTACATCAAATTGGATACTTGCAACATCCAACCTCATTAGCTGGGGAAACCCTGGGGAGAGAGCCAGGCTGGGGTCTGGATTGAGAGGCCTGGGAAGAGAATCTTCCCCTCGGGTGAGACTTAACAACTGACCATCCTCAAAAGGACCAAATTTATAGGACAAATGAAGGGTCTGAATTTAAACATTTGCTTGCCTATCTGCAGTTTGAAGCTGTTTGCATTTCTGTGTTATCACGTCTTTACATATTCAAGGAGTCAGAGCTAGGTGCACTTGCCTCCCCTCCCAGATTCAAGGGGGGTTGGGAGGAACCCAAACTGAACCCCCAAGGGGACGTAAAGCAAAATTTTTAGCTCTTGGTGTCCAGATGAGAAGGACTAATTCTGACCTGGAGTCCAGCTAATGTCAATTAATCATGTTCCTGATGTCACTTAAGCAGCACAAGTCTCACAGAGAACACTCTTTAGCCTGCCTGCAGACAAATCACAGAAACCTCTATCCGTACAATACAGGTCATAATCTCAGGGTCCTGAGATCCAGCCCACATCAGCTCTACTCTGTGCTCATTCTCTCCCTTTCGCTTTATCCCTCCCCCTGCTTGTGCTTTCTTGTTATAATAAATAAATATTTAAAAGCAAAACAGAACAAAACCAAAATACCAAAAGACTTCACCCAAAACTGTTTGAATTAATCAACAAACTCAGTAAAGGTGCAGTATACAAAGGAATATACAACAGTCTGTTTCTATACACTAATAACAAACTATCAGAATGATACTTTTAAAAATAATTCTATTTGCAGTCACACCAAAACAATAAAATACCTAAGAATAAATTTAACTATGGGAGTGAAAAATCTGTACACTATAAACCATAAGACTTTGATGAAAAAAGTTAAAGAAGAAACAAACAGAAAGATATCCCATGCGTTAGAAGAATTCATATTGTTAAAATGTCCACACTACCCAAAGAAATCTGTAGAGTCAAGTAATTCCTATTAAAATTCCAATAAGCCTTTTTTCACAGAAACAGAACAATTATAAAATTTGTATGAAGCCACAAAAAACCTTGAATAGCCAAAGAATCTTCAGAAAGAACAACGCTGGAGTTTCACACTTTCTGATTTCAAACCATAAAACAAACCTTAATAATCAAAACTGTATGATATTGTCATAAAGACAGAAACATAGATCATTGTAACAGAATGGAGAACCCAGAAATCAACCCAAGCATAAGTGGTCAATTTATGAGAAAGGGGTCAAGAATATATAAAGGTGAAAGGACGGTCTCTTCAATAAATGGTGCTGGGAACACAGTATCTCTTCAATAAATGGTGCTGGGAAAACAGTATCTTTCAAAAGAATGATACTGTGCTACACCCTTACACCATACAAAAAATTAACTCACAATATATTAAAGACTTGAATGTAAGACTTGAAACTGAAGAATTCCTAGAAGAAAACACAGGCAGTAAACTCATTGACAGTGGTCTTGGTGATGGTTTTTTGGATCTGACTCCAAATGCAAAAGCAATTATAGGCAGGACTATTTCAAACTAAAAAGCTTCTAAACAGCAAAGAAGACCATTAATAAAATTAAAATGACATATCAAATGGGAGAAAATATTTGCAAATCCTATATATAATAAGGAGTTAATATCCAAAATATATAAACAACATATACAATAGCAAAAAAAGAAAAAAAAAAGAATAGAAAACAACAACAACAACAATCTACTTAAAAGATGGATAAAGGATCTGAATAGAAAATTTCCAAAGAAGACAAATAGATTGCTAAAAGGTACATGAAAACCTGCTTAATATTATTAATCATTATGAAATGCAAATCAGAACAAGACAGTATCACCTCATGTTCATTAGAATGGCGATTATCAAAAAGAAAAAAATAGCAAGAGTTGATAAGAATTTGGAGGAAGGAAATCCTTGTACACTGTTGGTAAGAGTGCAAACTAATGCTGCCACTCTGGAAAACAGTATGGAGGTTCCCCCTGTTAAAAGTAGAACTACACTATGATCCAGCAATTGTTCTACTAACTAGTTACTGAAAGGAAAAAAAAATACTATTTGAAGGGATATATGCACCTTGATGTTTATAGCAGCATTATCAACAGTAGCCAAATTATGGAAATAGCCCAAATATCCATCAACTGATGAATGGATAAAGACGTGTGTGTGTGTGTGTGTGTGTGTGTGTGTATTACTCAGCCAAAAAAAGAATGCAATCTTTCCATTTGAAACAATATGCACTGGGCTAGAGAATATTATGCTTAGTGAAATAAGTCAGAGAAATACAAATACCTGTGATTTCATTTATATGTGGAATTTAAGAAACAATAGATGAATATATGGGAGGGAAAAGGAAAGAGAGAGAGATAAACCAGTCAAGATACTCTTGACTATAGAGGGTATCTGTTGTGATGAGCACTGGGTGTAGTATGTAAGTGATAAATAACTAAATTCTACACCTGTAACTATTATTACACTGTACATTAACTAATTGGAATTTAAATAAAAACTTGAAGAAAAATATGAAAAAAAAAATCAACACAAAGACCTGTGCATGGATGTGTATGGATGTTTAATCATAATTGCCAAAACTTGGAAGCAAACAAGATGTCCTGCAGTAGGTAAATGGATTATCTTTAGGATACCTAGACAACAGAATATTATTCAGTGCTAAAAAGAAATGAGCCATAAATCCATGAAAAGACATGGAGGAAACTTATACCCATGTTAATAAGTAAAAGAAACCAATTTGAAAAGTTTATATACCGTATGATTTTAAATCTAAGACCTTCTGGAAAAGGCAAACTATGTATACAGTAAAAAGATCAGTGGTTGCCAAGGTTGGAGAGGAGAGAGGGATGCCTAGGCAGAGCACAGAAGATTTTTTAGGGCAGTGTAACAACTTGGTATAATACCTAGTGGTGGATACATATCATTATACACTTGTCTAAATCCATTGAATACATAACACCCAGAAGGGACCTTAATGTGAAATATGGACTTTCAGTTATTGTGATATATCAATGAAAATTTTTCAGTTTTAATAAATATATCACTCTGGAGGGTGATGTTAATAGTGCTGGAGGCTATACATGTGCATGGGTAGGGAATAAATGAAACATATATGTACCTTCCTTTTACTTTTGCTGTGAACCTTAAATTGCTCTGAAAATAAAGGCTTTAATTAATCTTAAAAAATAGCAGAGAAGAGAAAAATTTTCAGTACTTTTAGTGAAAACTGTAGTATTCAAATTATATATGAACATCCATAAATAAATGAGAAAACATCAAAAAATAAATAAATATGAAAATGGGTGCAAATACCCACGCAAGAGAATCACAAATCTAATACTCAATATCCATGAAAAGGTAACCTCATTAAGTCATCTGAGAACACAAATTAAAGCACGTGATATTACAAGTACATACCTGTTAGAATGACTAAAAAGAAAGACTGAAAAAAAAAAAAAAAAACTCGGCTAGTATATGGAGTAGCACAAACTCTCATAACACAATTGGTGGATTTGTTTATCATTCCACTTTCAGAAAAAAAAAAAACACTTTGGGAAAAACTTTTAGGGAAAATGTGTTAATTTATCATATGTATTTCTCAAGATACATTGATTCGTCTCCTAGATCTAGCTCCAGCAAAATACATACAGTTGCACTAGAACAAGGTATGTATAAGAATGATCACAGCAGTGAAAATTTTGAGTAGGCAGTTGGTTATGCATTTTGCTCTTAGAGGAGAAGCCTAGGCTACTGATATAAATAAGAAAGTTTTAGTGTATATTTATATGTAATAGCTTTCAGTATGTTTATAATAGTACTCAATATCATTGCCAATTTAATCTATGTCATTTTGGGATTATTTCTATTGATGCTTTTTAAAATTATTATTGTTACTTTTCTGGTTTATTTGAATTCCACCTTCAACCCAGTTTTTTGTGTGCTTTCTGAATTTTTCATTCTCAGGTGCTAATTTTGGTTTTATTACTTTAAATATTATTGACACATTTTCTGGGATAAAACCAATGAATTGTTTTGATTCTTCCCAAGTCATCTTTTAAGCTTTTGGTAGGTAGTGGGTTTAGGACAGCCTTTATTAAGAGCAATTTATTCCCAATAATGATGCAATATTCTTCTATAGACAGCACTCATCATTTTAGGTATTAAGAAGTCTTGCTGATTGGAACACAAACAGACATGTTTGAGGATTGGGGATGATTCAATCAATGACATTCAGGCTGTTCTTCCCTCGTGTTGTGTAGTTTTTTCTCACAAAAATACAGATCAAATCTCAGAGATAAAAATGTCTTCCTCTGCATTTCTTTTGAGCTCCATGTGCAGATTCTGCATCTCTGGTATTTGTTTTACAAATTCCTGCTTCTTTAGGTTTTCCAATCTGCTCCAAATTCAGTCAGACCCTTGGTCTCGGAGTTCTTTGCCCCTGCAGCATGGAATTGCTCTCCACACAGTAAACTGGAAAAATCCTAGGACTCACTTCTTTTGTTTCACTTTACTCATTTTCCAAACTGTCTGCTGTCCCATCTGAATATTACTGTTTCATATAGGTTGTCCAACTCTGTATATACTTAATGGAGAAAAGTTAAGTTTGTTCTCTGTTACTTTGTCATAGTTGGAAATCTGTATTCCCATGGTCATGCAAAGTTTTTAATAGAAGGTAGGCAGTCTGCTTGTTCTATGTTCATACAAGGATGTCTATGTAGCACAAAGTCTGATAAAGTTATAGACACATACATACATGAATAGTCAACATTTGGTTATTAACAACTTTAATTTTTACAAATTAAAACTTATAAAGCAAAGTATTCATTTTAATAAAAAAATGATCATAAAAATAGTGTGAATAAAGAGGAAATGCAGAACTAAGAAAAGCCTAGAGAACCAGTTTCCTTGGTAGAACTAACTCTAGCCAGAAAACTAAAGTTTTCATATCTTAGTGGAAATGCGTGATCCTTACCCAAGGCCATTAAATGTAAGTAAATGTAAGTAATTCCTATACTTAAAAATTGTTGCTCTAATTCTAGGAACATTAATCAATCATCGAAGTATGATTTTTCTCAAATGAAGACTTCTCATGGCATATTAAGATCACAGATAAGTTAGCTCTTATATTCCTTAGGAATTTGTATTTTTCATACACCAACCATTTTTTCAGATAACAATGAAGAAAGTTTAGTGTTTTGGTTTCTTACATATTGAGTCATCTTCATACCTAATACATTAAAATTAAGTCTCCAAAGAGTAGGGAGAAAAGTTTTTTAAAACATGTAATGCTTGCTACATAGTTTTTAAAGCATGAACATATAAAATACACAAATATCTCATTTTTACACACTTAAATACTCTTTCCATAATAAATGTATCTCAGAGAGTACTTAGACTTTTTTCTGTTCTCTGCATTGATAAGGATGTTTCATGTTATGTAGGAGAATAAAATACCAAAGGGGAGCATTGATAACAGTCTGATACTTAATGAACCATAATGCACTTCAATTACAAAGGGTCACAATGGATTATGACTTAAAATTTTTATATATTTCCATTAGTGTAATACTTGCAACATAATGCACTTGAGAAATATTTATTGAACTTAAATGATGTACAATGACTAAACTCTAATAAAAGTCTGTCTTTGTTTAAGAACAGCCAGGTAGCATGCCTTGAACACTTAACATTTACAGATTATAAACTCAACAGGAGTCTATACCAATCATTCAGAACCCTGCTGTATTCCTGGATGAGGCTCTACATACATTGGACTAAAACTCACTGCCATTCAATATATGATATTAATCAAACAGTAGGGTTCTGTAGACTCTTCACCCCATTCCTGTTTATCTTCTCTGATTTTCACCCTGACCCAATTCTTAGAATGTAAGAGGTCAAAGCTTTGCCAAAATCTAATCACAAAGAGAATTCCTGAATCCTCAATATTACACATTTTCATCCTAAAGCAGAATTATAGAATGTCTTACAAATTTTTTAAGATAATTTCTGTTATAGAGGTGCTATATCATTATTAGTGGGCTCTTTCTTAAAAGCTAAACAAGTGATCTCATTATACTAGAATGCTCCAAGTAATCATTTAGTAATATTTCAGTGTAACACCAACAAATTATTTTTTACCCACTAAGTCATTACTGATTGCTTATCATTATATCTATTCTAAATAAACTCAATTGCTTTATTTTAGAATAGGAAATGATTCTTTATTCTGTTAAAAGTAAATTTATTATAGGTTCCTTAATGTACTAAAGATATGTAGCAAAACGCACGTGTGTGTGTAACTGTTTTCACCCAAAAATATCTCATTCGTAAGGCAACAATTTTTTGAAAACTTTATGGAGCTCATGATTTTAAACATGTAATGACCAATTACGATGACCAAGTGGTTTTTACAAGTTACAGTACTTTTAAGCCTACATTAGGAAATGGATGCATAAGGGCACCTGGGTGGCTCAGTCAGTTGAGCATCTTTTGTTGGCTCGGGTCATGATATTAGGGTTCTGGGATCAAGTCCCATGTTGGGCTCCCTGTTAAGTGGGGAGTCTGCTTCCCTCTCTTTCTCTACCCCTCCTTGCACTCATGTTCTCTCTCTCTCTCTTGTTTTGTCTCTCTCAAATATATATAGAGATATTACATCTCTCTCTATATATATTTGTTTGAAAAGAAATTGTTTCCTAGGTTGAGAAAGTTAGCAAAAGCACTTGATTCTCTTATAATCTGAGTATGTTCACCTCTGTCAGATAAATTATTTCATATGTTCTTAAGTAAAGGTAAAAAATTCACGTTTCAAGTATCAATATCTGTGATAGAATGCTCTTTTAAGATATATTAAAGTGGACAGTGCAAGGAGGAAATTTCTCAGCTAGCCTTTAGTAGCTTTTCCAAATTATTGTGATTATTCAGGATAATAGTTGGAAAAATATTCACATGTGTTTCTTCAGGGCAAAAATTCTTATGACAGTCAAAGTTAAAAAAAAAAGGAATGAAATTAAAATAACTATGTGCTGTAAATGGTATTAAAATATTTCATTCAATTCCATAAGAGAGCAAAATATGCCAGGGTAGATAACTAAGATTTCATGAACTAGGTTAATACAGCTATAATTTTAAATATCCATGAGATAGAAATAGTCTACCTGCTGTCATATCATGCTAGGTCTAAAGTAGTAGAATAAATTTCAGGAAAATGACTAATATTAACTGGATAACTAAAATATAAAAAAAAATTGGACTTATAAATTTATAGGAATATATTTGCATATAAAGTAAAGAGAAAAATTTTTTAATTTATTTTTTAAAATCTTTTATTTATTTATTTGACAGAGAGAAAAAGAGAGGGACCACAAGCAGGGGAAGTGGCAGGTAGAAGAGGAGGCAGGGTCCTAACATCAAGCCCCTCATCGGATTCTCTGCTTGACAGGGAGCCTACTTCCCCCTCTCTCTCTGCCTGTCTAGTTGTGATCTTTCTCTCTCTGTCAAATAAATAAATAAATACTATATTTAATAAAAATTTATCTGCCTTTTTTACTAAGGTTGCTTTCTAGACCATTTTGTAAGGAAGGTGACTACAAGCAGAATACATCAATCTCTCTGAGTGGAGGAGCCAGAGAGTAGAATTTAGAAAGATAAAGGGAAGCTACAAATTGTGGTCAGAGTACCAGAAAAAAGAAAACAAACAAACAAACAAACAACAACAACAACAACAAAAATGAGGATATGAATCCTTTTGATCAGTCCTACAGACCTAGTATGAAACTCTAAGTCCAAACAATAACTGTATTGCTCCAATTTGAAAATTTTTCAGAGCTCACAGAAGTCAGAGGAACATAAGGTCCAATCAGCCAGATGGGTGAATCCATATTGAACACCAAGGATTTTCAGTGGAGATAACATAAGGGTCACATGTAAGAGTCACATCTAAACTAGTCCTAAAGTAAAGAATACTATTAATCTGTTCTAACAAATCATGACGCAAATCTCAAAAACAAAAACTGGGGTATAAGTAAGAATAATGCTTGCTGAGAGAAAAATAAATACAAATGGTTAGCCAACTATGTTATTACAATGTACATCATCCAAAAAAATCAGACATTCAAGAAAGCAGGGAAAAAGTCATAATCAGAAATAAAACTGGAAATAATAAAGATAATAAAATGAGCAGGCAATATCAAAAGAACTACCAGAAAGTCAACTGAAAAAAAAAAAACAAACATGAAAATAATGCAACCTCTAGAGAAAGAAATTACAATATCTGAAAAAAAATTGTGTTATTAATATTAGATTAAATGTTTCTTAAGAAAACACCAGTAATTTAAAGATACAATAAATGAAAATTTTTGAACTAAAACTTAGAAATACAGATAGTGAAAATAGAATCACCAGCACTTTAATAATATGAGATGTTATTATGCTGGATTAAGGTTCTCCAAAGAAATAAAAACAGTATGAATATATGTGTGTATGACTTTGTATATATATAATATATGTAAATATTTATCTAAATATATTCAATTATTTATATATATATATATATTTTTTAAAGATTTTATTTATTTATTTGACAGAGAGATTACAAGTAGGCAGAGAGGCAGGCAGAGAGAGAGAGAGGAGGAAGCAGGCTCGCTGCTGAGCAGAGAGCCCGATGCGGGACTTGATCCCAAGACCCTGAGATCATGACCTGAGCCAAGGCAGCAGCTTAACCCATTGAGCCACCCAGGCGCCCTCAATTATTTATATTTTTGTTGTGGTTTTTTTTTTGAGAGAGAAAGCATGCAGGTGAGCAGGGAGGGAGGGGCAGAAGGAGAAGGAGAGTAAGTAAATAGTCTTAAGTAGTCTCCATGCCCAGTTCAGTGCCTAGTGCAGGGCTCAATCTCACCATCGTGACTTTGTGACCTGAGCCTAAATCAAGAGCCAGAGGCTTATCAAGAGTTGGACTGAGCCACCCAGATTTAAATTCAAGTCTGAAAGCCTTAGACCAGGGAGTCAATGGTGTAAATCCCAGTCTAAGGCCCTGAGAAGATGAGATGAGATGTCCTAACTCAATCACTTAAGAGGGGGAAAAGCAAAAACAAAACAAAACAAACAAAAAACTGATTCCTCCTTCTCTGCCTTCTGTTCTATTCAGGGTCTCAATTGATTGAATTGTGCCACCCATATTGGGGAGGGCACTTTACTGAGTCCAAAGATTCCAAGTTCACTTTACTCAGTCCACTGAAATTTAAATGCTAATCTCATTCAGAAACACTCACTCAAACATGCAAACAGAAATAATGTTTAATCTGGCCGTATCCAGTTGACATATGAAATTAACCATCATATATGTAATCATCTGTATACATAATTTGAATACCAGAAAAATGGAGGAGAGGAAAAATACTTAAGATATAATGTCAAAACATTGTATAAAATTGATGAAAGTTGTAAACTGTAAATTCAGGAAACTTAACAAATTCTGAGTAGAATATAATATACATAAACACATTCCAAGATACTCTTCAAAATTAAATTACTAAAAAAGAATGACCAAAAAATTTGTGACTGAAATATGTAATGCATAAGACAATAGGACAAGATATTTAAAGTTATAAAGGGGGAAAAATTTTCAAGCTAGATTCTTTATATTAAAGCTATACCAATTTCTATAATTTATTGAATTAATTTAATATTATTCTGACGAAGATCAAGGAAGATGCTTATTATAATCAGTAGAGAGCAATCACTAGGAACATAACTAAAAAATGATTTAAGAAAACCAGCAGAGGAATTAAATTGGTGCACCACAAAAATATATCTAATGTAAAAGAAACCACAGGAGAGAAACAAGTCATTGGTCATGTAGAAAACTAAGCAAAATAGCAAAAATAAATTTTCCAATATTAATAATTACAGATGTGATGAATGGATTAGCATTTCAAGGAAAAGGCAGAGATTGTCAGACTGACGAAAAAACAAACACACCACGATCTAAGCATATAGGATCTAAAATTTGCATGCTTTATATTCAAAGTCAACAATAGGTTGGAAAAAAGAAGATGAAAAAAATATAAACCTGCAAAAGAGTAGCAAAGAGGGCTGGAATGGCTGTACATATATTAGGTAAAATAGACTTTAAAACAAATATTTCATTAGACTTACAGAGAAATATTTTTGAATGATCAAGTGGTCAATACCTCAGAGATAAATAATATGAGCATGTATGTAAGCAGCAACAGAGTCTTAACTTTTAGATGAAGCATGTACTAAAAGAACCACAGGAAAATGGATAATTCAACAAAAGTAGGTGGAAACCTTAATATTTGACTCCCAATAGTAGACAGAAAAATTCATGATAAAATAAACAAGAATACAGAATATTTGGCCAATAGAATTGACCAACTTGATTTAACTGGTATCAATAGAATATTCCAAACAACAGCAGAATATTTTTCTTTTAAACTGCACATGGAACATTCTCCAGGATAGAACACAGCTTTACTATAAAACAAGTCCCAGTAAATTTTCAAAGGGGTGAAATTCACAAACTAGGTTTTCTAGCCAAAACAGAATTAAATCAGAATATAACAGCATTAGGAATTAGGGAAATGCACATGTATAATAGGGAGGGGAAAAAAGAAGAAAAACACTTCTAAGTAACCCATAAGTAGGAAGGAAAATCACAGAAAAATGTAGAAAAAAATATTAAACTAAAGGAAAATGAAAGGACAGCATATCAAGATTTATGGAATACAGTAAAAACAGTACCCAGAAGGAAAATTTCAATTTTAAATATCTCTTTAAAGCAAAGGGAAAATCTAAATGCAATAACCAAAGATCCTAACTTAGGAAATTAACAAAAGAACAAATTACAGCCAAAGGATGCATAAGAAAAAAAAATAAAGATTCTAATAAAAATAAGTAAAACCAAAGTGAATTCTTTTAGGGGGGGAAAACAAACCATTAAGTAAGCTGAAAAAGAGAAGATAAAAGATAACAAAATAATTTTAAAAAAAGACATTGTAGCCTACTCTATAGAAATTAAAAATATTATAATGAGTACCATAAACAAAATAGCCTAAAAATAGCCTAAAAATACTTAAATAATAAGATGGACAAGTTCAAGATACAAATGCCTAAGACTGTCTTGATATAAAATAGGAAGTATAAACAGACCCATAACAAATTTAAAAATGCTCTGGTAATTATAAAATTCCCCACAAAGTCTAGACTCAGGTGGTTCATATCTGAATTATATCTGACATTTAAAGTATCAATCATAACATTAGAGAACAAAAAGAGCAAAATACATCACTTCAAAATATCTTGTAGGAGATAAGTATTGCTGAGACCAAAGTCACAGTAATGTTTAAAGAAACATAAAGAAAATCCAAATAAAATACTAGTAGTAACAAAAACACAGATGAATATTTCTCATAATGATGGATTAAAAAATCCTTAAATATTATTAAACAAAATCCAGCAACCTATTAGTATTATACAGTACAGCAAAATATGATTTGTCACAGCAATGCAAAGTTGGTGTACATTCATGAAACAATTATGGTACAACAAAATAAAGGAAAAAAACTCCCATCACTCCCCAGAAAGCTGCTCGGATGGCCAAATCCAAAACACTGCTAACACCAAATGCTGGTGATAATGTGAGCAACAAGAACTTTCATTCTCTACTAGTGGAAATGCTAAATGGAATGCTAGTTTGGAAGAAAATTTGGTGGTTTCTCACAAAGATAAACATCCAATCCAGCAAGACATTCCTAGGAATTTACCCAGAGTTAAAATTTTATATCCATACCAAAAACAAAAACAAAAACAAAAAAAAAACCTGCACACCGGTGTCTATAGCAACTTTATAATTGTTAAACTTGAAGGATGTTCTTCAGCAGGTAAATGAATTTTAAAAATTTGATAAATCCAAACAATCAATGCCTTATTACTCAACACTAAAAAGAAATGAGTCATCAACTCATGAAAAAACATGGAAGAACTTTAAATGTGTGTTACTAAATGAAAGAAACCAGTCTGAAAAGACTACGTACTGTATGATTCCAACTAGATGACATTCTAGAAAAGTCACAACTATAGCGCTAGTAAAAAGATCAGGGTTTGCCAGGGATTAGAGGAGAAACAGGGATAAATATGTGGAGCCTGAGAATTTTTAGGGTAGGGAAACTACTCTGTATCACACAATTATGTTGGATGCATGTCATTATACATTTGTCTAAACCCACAGAATGGACAATATCAAGAATGAACCATATTATAAACAAAGGATTCTGGGTGATTATGATTTGTCAATGTAGGTTCAGCAGTTGAAAAAAAATGCACTACTCCCATATTGGAGGATGCTATGCATGCATGTGCATGGACAGTAGTAATGGGAAATCTCTATAACTTTTTCTCAGGTTCCAGTGAACTTTAAACTACTCTAAAAATAAAAGCCCTCAACAAGCTAAGAATTCAAAGGATCTTTCTCAACTTTACAATAGATATCTTTGAAGAGTCTATAGATAATATTAAAGGTAAAGACTGAATACTTGTCCCCTAAGATAAGGAATGGTTCAAGGATGTCTGCTTCTGCCATTTCTCTTCAGTATTGTACAGAAGGCAATAGCATATGTTATTAGTGAGAGGAATAGGAAGTGAAGGGGTGGGAGTACAAGGAAAAAGAAAAAGGAAAGAGGTAATATCCATATTGGAAAGAAGTAAATATGCCCCTATTTATAGACAACTTGATCCTAGATGAAGCAAATGTTAAGATATTCCCTATTAGAAATACTAAACAAATTCAGCAGTTACCACATGCAAAATCACTACACAGAATCTACATTTTTATATACTATCAATAAAAATATGAAAATGAAATTTAAAAATGAATACCAGTCATATAATAATACAAAAGAATGGAATAAGGAATAAATTTAACAAAGAAATTATAAGACTAGTATGCTAAAAACTATCAAATACATTGTGAGAACTTAATATATAAATAAATGGAGAAAAAGCTATTCTATGTTCATGGATTAGAAAAATCAATATTGTTAAGAAGGCAATTCTCCCCAAATTGATCTATATGTTCAATGAAATCACTATAAAAATCTCAGCAGGCATTTTTTTTCTGGCAAAATTAGAAGATTTAAATGTTTTGATTTCAGAACTTTAAAATATGAAACCATGGTAATCAACATTGAGTGGTAACAGTATACGATGCCACTTTATTTTTATTTTTTATAAACATATATTTTTATCCCCAGGGGTACAGGTCTGTGAATCACCAGGTTTACACACTTCACAGCACTCACCAAATCACATACCCTCCCCAATGTCCATAATCCCACCCCCTTCTCCCAAACCCCCTCCCCCCAGAAACCCTCAGTTTGTTTTGTGAGATTAAGAATCACTTGAGTGGTAACAGTATAAAGATAAACATATATATATATGGAAATGAAGGTCCAGAATTACATTCTCATAACATAATCAACTAATTTTCAACAAAGGTACTAAGAAAGTTAGTGGGAAAAGTGTTGTCTTTAAAACAAATACATCTAATAGTTGTACATCCACTTATAAAATATTTTAAACACTATATATCATACACAAAAATTAATGCAAAATATATCACGGACCTAAGTATAAAATCTAAGATTATAAAATCCACTTATGATAACCCTCAGCAAGGTAGGTATAGAGGGGCATAGTTCAGCATATAAATGAACACCCCACAGCCAACATCATAATGGTGAAAAACTGAGAGGCTTTCCCCTAATGTCAGGAAGAAGACAAGCATGTCCACTCTCACGACTGCAATTTAACATGGAACTGGAAGTCCTACCCATAACAATTAGACAACATAAAGAAATAAAAGACATGCAAGTTGGTAATGAAGTTGTAAAACTTTCACATTTTTTAGATGACACGATACTGTACAGAGAAAAACCTGAAGACTCCACCAAAAAACTGCTAAAACTGATAAATTAACTCAGTAAAACATGGGATAGAAAATCAATGTTGTATTCCTATATAATAAAATAGTATAATATTAATGTATTTTAAAATATAATAATTAATATGAAAATAAACAACATAATATAATATAAATTCCAATAATAATGAAACAGCAAAAAGTAAAATTAAGAAAATAATCTCATTTACAATTGCACCCAAACAATAAAATATCTAGGAATACACTTAGCCAAAGAGGCAAAAACTGAAAACTATGAAACACTGATGAACGAGATGGAAGATGACATGAAGAAATGAACATATATTCCATACTCATGGATCAAAGAAACAAATACTGTTAAAATGTCTATACTACTCAAAACAGTATATACATTTAATACAACCCCAATAAAAAGGCCAATAGCATTGTTGATAGAACTAGAACAAAAAATCCTAAAATTTGTATTTAACTACAAAAGGCCCTGAATAACCAAACCAAGGTTGAAAAACAAAAACAAAAACACAAAACAACAAAACTGAAGGTTTCACAATTCCAGATTTCAAGTAATATTACAGAAAAATAGTAATTAAAACAGTATGGTACTAGCATATAAATAGATGCATAGATCAATTGAAAGGAATAGAAAACCCAGAAGTAAACCCACAAATATTGTTTAATTAATCTTTAACAAAGAAATAATGAATGTACAATGGGAAAAAGACAGTCTCTTCAACAAATGGTGTTAGAAAAACTGGACAGCTACAGGCAAAAGAATGGAACTGAACTGCATTCTTTCATAGTACATAAAATTAAACTCAAAATGGATTAAAGACATAAATGTGAGACCTGAACCCATAAAAATCCTTGAGGAGAGCACAAGTAATAATCTCTGACATCAGATGTGGCAACATTTTTCTAGATGTTTCCTGAGACAAGGGAAACAAAAACAAAAATAAACTTGGGACTTCATTAAGATAAAAACCTTCTGCATAACAAAGGAAAAAGTCAACAAAACTAAAAGACAACCTACAGAATGGGAGAAGATAATTGGAAATGACATATCTGATAGATTAGTATCCAAAATATATAAAGAAACTTACAAAACTCAACACCCATAAAACAAATAATCCAGTTCGAAACTGAGCAGAAAACACGAATAGACATTTTTTTCAAAGAAGACATCCACATGGCCAACAGACACATGAAAAGATGCTCAACATCACTCATCATCAGGGAAATGCAAATCAGAACCACCATATCATCTCATGACTCTCACAATTTTTAACATAAAAAATGGAAGAAAGTACAATGTTGGTAAGGATCTGAAGTAAATGGAACCCTTGTGCACTGGTGGTGGGAATGCAGTGGTGTAGCAATTGTAGGAAACAGTATGGGGATTACTCAAAAAATTAGAAGTAGAACTACCCTATGACCTAGTAACTGCACTGGATATTTACCTAAAAATTAGGAAAATGCAATTAAAAGGGATTCACGCATCCATATGTTCATTGTAGCATTATTTACAATAGCTAAACTTCGGAAACAGCAAAGTGTCCATAGATAGATGTATGGATAAGGAAGATGTGGTTTGTATACCCAACGAAATATTATTCAGCCATAAAAAATGAATACTTTCCACTTGAAATACCATAGATAGAACTATAGAGTATAATGCTAAGCAAAATCAGTCAGTCAGAGAAAAACAGATACTTTATGATCTCACTCATGTAGAATTTAGGAAACAAAACAAATGAGCAAAGGAAAGAAAGAAAGAAAGAAAGAAAGAAAGAAAGACCATAAAACAAACTGAATTACAGAGAACAACTAATGTTTACCAGATGGGAGGAGGGTGTGTGGGGGGGACTGGGGGAAATAGTGGATGGGAATTAAAGAGTATACTTATTTTCATGAAAAATAAAAAAAATAATAAATAAAACCTAGAACTATAAAACTTTTGTGAAATTCTTCTTAAGCTTGAGTTAGGCAAAAGTTTAGGTATTTAGGTATTAGGTATGCTATCAAAAGCATAATATAATTAGGAAAGAATTCTCATCTTAATACATGGAATTCTGAAAATACTTATTCTTTACATCATACATAATTAAAAAATGATTGAAATATTCTCTGTAAGGATTTCCAGTCTCTTCACTTCGGTATTTGTGGAATTCTCTTCCGGTGCAATAAGACAAGAATAAAAAGTATATATATTGGAAAGAAATAAGCTTGTTTTAATTCACAGGTTATACAGGGAAAAATATTTTTAAATAGTCAATAAAATTCAATGAGCTAATATTTTAAATTATCATGATCACAGAATACAAAGCCAATTTACCAAAATTAATTTTCCATATAAGCAATAGATGTTTGGAAGAGGAAGTTTTTAATATTTATAGATACATTGAAAAATATGTTAACTGAATAGTGAAACTACAAAATTAAGTTTGATATTACAGAGGACCTAATAAATAAAGATACATACTTTTAAGATCACTAGGCTCAGTTTGATTAAGATATCATTTTTTTTGATATATTAATTCAACGTATTCCCAAATTCTGCCAGGCATTTGTAGATATTGATAATTGATTCAAAAATATTTATGAAAACATAAGTGCCATAATCAAAACAATACTGATGATGAAGTTTCTCCTACCTGATTTCAAAGCTTCCTTTAAAATAAGGGTGGATACTTTCAACATATCTGCCATAAGATTCCAAAATAGTCTCATGCATGTGTGATCAGTAGGTTTTGACAAAGTTGCTAGAGTAATTCAATGGGAGAAGAAATATTTTTCAACAAATGGTGTCAAAACTAGAATTCTTAATGGACAAAAATACATCTCAACCCTTAACAGAGGCTCTGCACACCAATTAACTAATATTTGATGAAATATCTACATGTAGGTATTAAAATTTTAAAATACATAGGAGAAAGTCTCTGTAAACTTGATATGGGGATAGGTTCCTTTTGATGGGATACAAAAAGCATGAACAACAAAAGAAATAATTAATATATTAGACTTCCACTCATTGAAAGGCATCATTAATAAGATGCAAATGCAAACCTTGGAGAACAATATGGTAACAATTATTACAATAGACAACAGCAGATTACATATATTCACAATGAACTGCAGAATAACATTGACAGTTTTATGGAAGCTGCCATTTCCATTTTAGCAGAACATGTATAATTACGAGGAATATTGCATGCCTTTTTTGCAACAGTAGCAGGAGCACAATACAGATAATTTGCTGTTCTTTTTCAAGATTTTCTGACTTTCTTTTTACTACCTGTTGCTAACAGAAAGAATAGAATCATGGACTCTAAGCTCTTGGGAACTTATTGGTTAGATTCAAAAAGACAAAAGATCTTAAAATTAGCAATAGTAAAATGGCAAAAAATATTATTTGTCTTTTTAAGAAATGAATAAAGTACATGCACTTTTTTGTTCTTATAACCACCTTGTGGTATCTAACAATACATTGTCTTAACAGGAATATATATGTATGTATATATATATATTTATTTATTTATTTATTTATGTATATATATATATTTCTTTCTTTCTTTCTTTCTTTCTTTCTTTCTTTCTTTCTTTCTTTCTGTAGTCTCAATTAGGTATTGGGTAGTTTTGTTCAACATAATTAACTGCTACCTCCTTTAAGGTGAAAACATATCCCATAATATATATCACTTGTTATTTCCCATATTTCTTTAATATCCTCATTTGCCCAGAAATAAAGTAGTATTATTTTTTGGAAAGATTGCATTCTTAGTTTTGTATATGTTTACAGACACTGATCACCAAAAACACAGTTCCATCATTGAAAAAACACATTAATTTCAGGCACATCAATGTATAAAGGCATAACAAATAATTCCCCACTAAGGTAAAATGGAAAATATCAATTATGCAAAGTTAGACAAATACCATACCAGAATATTGATAAAGGCTTTAATTTTATGACCTGACACCTAAGATTATAATGTTTTGTGGTATATAAAAACAGACCTAACCTCTGAAATTTTTAAAGTCATTTTCAAGACTTAATAATAATGTCAAAGGACTGCTTTTTTTTTTTTTAAGATTTTATTTATTTGAGATAGAGGTAGCATAGAAAGAGAGCACAGGTGAGGGTTAGAGAGAGAGGAAGAAGCAGGCTCCCTGGGAGCCTGATGTGAGGCTCGATCCCTAGACCCTGGGATCTTGACCTGAGCTGAAGGCAGACGCTTAACCAACTGAGCCACCCAGGCACCCCAAAGGACTGCTTTTTATGATAGCTATGATTTTCCACAGAAAGGAGCAGAGAAATTTATTATTCACAGGCTCAACATATTCCAAATGCATCAGCCTTACAGAGTTTCTATTGAATATTCTTCATCTTCTGCTTGAGATTCAATGACCAGCTATGAAACTTCAGTTGGATAGTACAGAATTAATGATGACTGCAGAGCTTGCTTGTGGACACACTCTGCTGATTGTTCTGCAGGGCGTTTTTCACTAATGGAAGGGAAAGGAATAGCACTCTTTCTAACTTCCACTAGAATTTGTTTTCTCCTGTGGAAATGACCTAGTCAAAAACTAATAAAAAAATTGTAGTCACTTGATCCTATTAAAGGTAAATAAGGCTGAATAAATCAAAATGTTTATGGACAATAATAAATCCATAGTTGAGGAAGAGAGTTTTCAAAGTTTCAGAAACAAATAGGTTAATTAAAAGGAGACCTCCTTTTGACAAACAAGAATATTCAGTACTGCTAGGCTGCAAATCAGTCACTACAAATTTCAAAATAAGGGTTTCCTGTTAAGTGTCTGTCTTTGGCTTAGGTCATGATCCTGGAGTCCTGGGATCAAGCCCTTCTTTCGGCTTCTTGCTCATTAAGGAGTTTGCTTCTCCCTCTGCCCCTATCCCTGTTCATGCTCTCTCTCTCCCAAATAAATAAATAAAACCTTTAAAAATAAATTTCAAAACAAAACTTGGAGATACCCTGGGGCATCAAGTAAAATTTAATGCTTACATGTCCAAGTAGTTCCAGGATAAAATTAGGAGGCTCCAGAAGGATGTCATCAGGAGGGTTGGGGAGAAATCAAGTGGGAAGTGGGTTGCTGACATGTGCTTAAAAGGAAAACATATCTCAACAGTATGTTGCTCCAAAGTGAGGGTAACCCTCTAGACCCCTCAACTGATAGGTGGTATCAGAAGTCTTGGACCAACTTGAAAGTCTGAAAAAAGAAAATCTTAACAGTTTAGCTAACACTAGATAATATCTTATGTGGAAGAGTTATTTAATGATTTTATGTATGATTTGGCATTTCAATAGTCATATTAGTCAAATAACTGTTTCACATTTCCCAAGTAGTGTATATTGTTGGATACATATGACACTATCAGTTTCATCAACCTGCATTATTGTCAGCATTATGTATCAACTTGGCTAAACTATGATCTCTATTTACTCTAAGACTAATTGAGATTTCCTCTAAAGATATTTTATTAACCTGACTAAAGTTCATAGTCAGTTGAATTTAGGGAGATTATCCTAGGCAAACTGGATGAGCCTAACTTGACAAATTGGAAGACCCTAAAATCAGATAGAAAAATTCCCTGAATAAGAAATTTCCTTCTGTAGGGTAGCTTCAGGTTATGTCTGAGTGTCCCAGCCTGTAAGTCCCGGCCTACAGATTTTATATTACCTTGCCTATTTCCATATTTGCATATACCAATTCCTCATAATAAGCCTCTCAATATATGTCTCCTACTGATTCTGTTTCTCTCACTGAACCCTGAATGATTCAACTTGTAAAACAATATTTTCGTCTTCTACTGTCTGCTGAATATGCTATCTGAAATCATCCTTTTTGTTTTTTTAAAGATTTTATTTATTTGAGAGGACGAGTGAGAGAGAGCCTAAGAGGGGAGAAGCTCAGAGGCAGAAGCAGACTCCCCATGGAGCTGGGAGCCTGATGCTGGACTCAATATCTTGACTCTGGGATCATGACCTGAGCCAAAGGCAGTTGCCCAACCAACTGAGCCACCTAGGTGCCCCCTGAAATCACCCTTTGTATGTCTGTAGAAGCAAAATTTCATCTCAACAAAATTAATTCACATATATTTAACGAAGTTTGGTTGAGATATAAACAATGTTTTTGGTCTACTCTGCTATGTAGTCATTGTAATGCAAAGGTAAATAAGACAAAGATCCTGTCCTGAAGAGGTCCCTGTGAAAATACATCCATGAATAACTGAAATTTAAGGTAGAAAATGAGAAGCACAATAAAAACTAGACATAAAAATTTACTGTGAGAGTTCTGATGAGGAAGATATTACGTCCAGCCTGGTGCATTTGATATTCCCTCAAAGTTGTATAATAGAATTTGATCTCTATCCAGACTCAACCTTTGACTTCAGAGTTGAAACAAGCCATGGTTGTATTTATTATATAGTCAGCTGTGTGGGGACACTTAACAGAGACCACCTGTTCACTTCCCATGAACAAAGATTATCTCATAACGATGTTCTGTCACAGTTGATATGGTCCATATATGAAAAAGTCTGAAAGGTGACAAGATCACTGGCAAAGTCCATGGATCTTGTAAAAGACTTCCTTTTATGGCATATGATTTTTTAGTATTACTAGGATAAAACTTAGAAATGAGAGACTGCATAGGAGTTCAAATGTCACTAACAACTTTCATTTTCTGCATCTTCAGAGAAAAGAAATCAGATTTCATCTTGTCAGTGCTTGGTATTTTAGTTTTTCTGCATAGGATTCATTATTATAATAAATGGGTTGCTAGAATATGAGTTGGGAAATTATTAAGATATTCCTTATTTGACCTTGTACTGTTATTTTAGCACAATGGGTTAGAGAAATTTTATACTCAAAAAGTACATTTTCCCATATTTTTAAAGTATAAGGCTAATAATAATAAATTTTAAGAGCTTTTAAAATTAGAAACTTAATATTAGAAAAACTAGTCCAATGCTAAAAATAAAAACAAAATCTTTGAGGTATATCTAATATGCTATCTTATTTTTCAGTCTGAAGTGTGGCATCTAAATTGAAATGCTATTAATTATTCACCAGAGATACTTTCTAAATACCAACTTATCTTCATAGAGTTTTTATAGATCTGAAAGTTAAATGTTCCTTTCTGTAGCAAGAAGTTTCTTCTTAATGACAATTGGTCTTTAGTGGGAAGAAATTTACTAGGATTGAAAAAGCACTGGGTTCTCCTTATGTAGGTTTTCCCATTAAAATAGCCACACAATCTCCAGCAAGATCTGGGCCTCAATATTCTCTGACTATATGAAATAAGGTTATTATTTTAACATTCAGTCTTTTACCTTTATTTTGTGCTTCTTGATACATAAAATAATGAAATACAAGTCCATTAAGGTGCACAGAATTTAAATGCTTTTCCTATAATATATATTAGTAATATTATGAATTACATTATTGTGAAAGTTTTTGACTTACAACTGCATCATCACCATGCCTCAGCATTTTCCTTAACTCAGTCCATTCTTCATTGAAAAAAAATTATCATGTATCTTTTGAACGTGTCACTCTCACATTAAAATATCTTCTATGACTTTTTATTATCTATTTAATAAAGCCCAGGCCAAAGTCCAAATAAAACTTATTAGATACCTTTCTGATTAAGAGTATTGACTTGGAATTAAGAGTCCTGACTTCATATCATTTGTCACCTGTAAAACAGGAACACTAATATACATTCCATAGGATGCGAGGGAAAATCTAAAGTGATATGTGTGAATGTTTCCTGGAACCATGGTTATTACTTATAATTATTCAAAACATTAGCATTCCAAATACTTTCTGTTTTCATACATGTGCTATTGTGTTATGTCTCAATTTTTTCATCTACTACCAATCTTTTAAGACCAATTTACTGTAACTTCCAATCACTCAACAAGTATTTATTAATTATGTACTATGTTCTGGGTCCTTTAAACAAGTGAAAGGAACTGATAATCTTGTAGCAAATCTTACAAGTAAAAAAAAAAAAAAAGTAATATAATTGGATATGCATGAAATGCAGAGGATCATAATTAAAAATATGTTTGCATTTGGGAATAATAGAAAAATGTTTAAATTAAACTTTGATAAATAAGTAAATAGAACTTTCCAAGTAGACAAAGACTTAGATGATTTTTCTGAGAAAAAGGAACTGGCTTATGAGTAAGATGGAGGATAATTGGCATGATATAAGCATTATACTTTGCTGAGTAAAACTGAAAACAGCTCTCAATTTAGACTCTTCAATTTGCTTCTATTACTTATTAGTTTTATGAAACTCACCATTAAGTGTTAGTTTCTGCAACTTCAAAATGGGAATATAAATAAGAAAAAATATGGAAAGAACAAAAATACATGGAGGTTAAATAACATGCTACTAAGCAGCAAATGGGTCAAGCTAAATAATAATAATAATAATTAATAATAATAATAAGTAGAGAATCCAAAAATTCATGGAGAAAATTAAAATGAAAAAAAGCCCACAATGGTCAAACATCTTTGTAATGCAGTGAAAGCTATTCTAAGAGGGAAATGTATAGCAATACAAGCCTACCTAAATAAACAAGAAAAATCTTAGATAAACAACCTGGCCTTACACCCAAAGGAGCTGGGGGGGAAAAAGCCAGTAGAAAGAAGGAAATAATATAGATTAGACCAGAGCTGCCTGGTTGGCTCAGTTGAAAATCCATGTGACTCTTGGTCTTGGGGTCATGAATTCAAGTCCCACGCTGAGGGTAGAGATCACCAAATAATAATAATTAATAATAATAATAATAGACTTAAAAAAGAACTGATTAAAATACAAACAAGAAAGATTAGAATGGAAATAAAGAAAATAGAGACTAAAGCAAAAAAGAACAAGTCAATAAAACCAGAAGACTGGTTCTTTGAAAGATAAAACTGCTAAACTTTTAGCCAAACTCAGCAAGAAAAAGGACTAAAATAAATAACATCAGAAATGAAAAAGTCAAAATAACAACTGATATCATAGAAATACAAAGGATTGCATGAGAATATATAAAAATTTATGTGTGAACAAATTGGACAGCCTAGACAAAAATTGATAAATTTCTAGAAACATATAACTTTCAAGAACAGATGTCTTCCTCAGTGAATTCTACCAAACATTTAAAGAAGAGTTAGTACCTCCTCTTGACAAATTACTCCAGAAAAAAAAAAAAGAATAAAAAGGAAAGCTCCTAAATTCATTTTATGAGGGCAACATTACTTTGATATCAAACCAGGTAAAAACAGTACAAAAAAAACAAAAACAAAACAAAATCAGGTCAATATCATTGATGAATGTAGATGAAAAAACCCTCAACAAAATATTAGAAAACTGAATCCAACAATATATTAAAAAAAAAAAATTCACTACAATCAAGTGGTATTTATTCCTGGGATGCAAGGGTGGTTCAGTATTCATAAATAAATCAACATGATACATTACAATAAAAAGAGAAAGGATTAAAACCATATAATCAACACAGTGGATGCAGAAAAAGCATTTGACCAAGTACAACATTAATCGATGATAAAAACTCTCAACAAAGTAGGTTTAGAGAGCACATACCTCAACACAATAAAGTTCTTATATAAAAAACCCACAGGTAATATCATACTCAATGATGAAAAATTGAACATTTTTTCCTCTAGATCAGGAGCAAGACATGGATACTACTTGCTACTTTCGTTCAACATAGTGGTGAAGTCCTAGCCACAGCAATCAGACAGAAAAGGAAATAAAAGGCATCTAAATCAGTAAGAAAGGAGTAAAACATGAGGGTGCTTGGTGGCACAGTCTTTTAAGTGACCAACTCTTGATTTTGGTTTAGGTTGTAAGCTCAGAATCATGGGGTCAAGCCTTGTGTTGGGCTCTGTGCTCAGCACAGATTCTGCTTAAGACTCTCACTCTCCCTCCGCCCCTCCCCTTAGACTCTCTCTAAAACAAATAAATAAATCTTTTTTTTTTAAAGATTTTATTTTTTTATTTGACAGAGAATACACGTAGGCAAAGAGGCAAGCAGAGAGAGAGAGGAGGAAGCAGGCTCCCTGCTGAGCAGAGAGCCCGATATGGGGCTCAATCCCAGGACCCTGGAATCATGACCCGAGCTGAAGGCAGAGGCTTTAACCACTGAGCCACCCAGGCACCCCCAAATAAATAAATCTTATAAAAGGAAATAAGTTAATACTTTAACTATTTGCAGATTTCACTATATATAGAAAACCCTAAAAACCTCACCAAAAAACTAGAACTGATAAGCTAAATCAGTAATGTTGCATTTCTTTACACTAATAATGGAATAGCAGAAAGAGAAATGAAGAAAACAATCCCATTTACAATTGTGTCAAAAACAATGAAATACATAGGAATAAAAATTAAGAATATTAATTGTACAAATCTCAAAGATTTTGTGGAAGCTAAATTTAGTTAATGCCCATACAGTGTTTACACTGGTGTCTAACACAAATGCCATACAACCACTAAGTTAGTTATTTGGGAAAATATAATTATCATCATTACCTATGCAAGAAACTGAAGGGGTGATAAAATAGAGATTTGGTAGTCATTGATGGGGTAGAAAATAAGACTCATTAAAGAGACTTGCTAAATAATTGTCTTTTTTAACCTTAAAAAGTAAGTTAAATTTTATTTAACCTTGAAATATTATGAAATTCTTTGAGACATGAGAGTGAAAAGTCAAATTGCATATAAGAATGATTTAAATCTGTGGAAGACAGACACTAAGATGGTCCCTAATGAACTTAATTACCAGTATTCATGCTCTTGTGTTGTCCCTTCTCCTTTTTATATCAGAATTAGTGCCTATGAGCAATTGATTATAGCAAAAGTAATATGTGATTTCTAAGACTAAGTCTTAAAAGATTTTGCTCTCTCAGAACATTCACTCTGGGATAAGTCAACTTCCATGTTAAAAGGAAACCCAGCCATTCCTCTAATATTTCCACTTAGGAATAGAAGCCTCCTGATAATAGCCAATGAGAAACTGAGAGAAGCCACTGACAACAATGTTAGTAAGCCACCTGGGACAGAGCTACATCAGCAACATTCACATTTTTCCATAACTACAACCTTGGTTGATTTCTTAACTGCAATCTATAATTTTGAGCCAGAACCATTAATATAAGCTGATGCTGAATTATTGATGTACGAAACTATAAATAATAAGAGCTGCTTTACAATGCTACATTTGGGAAAATGTGAAATGGAATTAAGTTACTAGTAGAAAGCTGAAAAAACCTTAATTAAAATAGTTTTTACTCATCTACCAGAGCAATCATCATCATATTGGAATATAATCCATCTTTCCAGGGTATAAGTGAAGAAAAATGCTAATATTTTGTACCTATCATGATGCTTTGCATATAGTAAGTACTTAAGCATATAAGTGAACGAGTGCTTTTGTACTATCACATAGGGATTACAATGGCGAATATTTCTATGAACAAAGGAGAATCTGATTATAAAACAATGCATATAATCAAAATACCAAATAATTTTGCTAAGCCCACAGATATTTTAACATTTGATAGGTTCCAATATAATATTTTAAATATCCCATGAGTATCTTAAAACAATAATTTATCCACATTTAAGTTCTCTTTTATTGTCTTAAAAATAATAACCATATTTTTGCTTCTTTTTATTCAGTTTAGGAAAAGACAACTTCCATTAGGTTCTTGCATTGAATATAAAAAGAAAGATATTGTGTATTTCAAAGGTATTGCAGTTAGATAGCACGGAGTAAATTGCTCCACTTAAATCTCTACATGCCAGTAAAAGCCATTCAAATTGCAGCAGACATATGGATGCTATCATGAAAAGATTGTGGTAATAAGCAATGGCTGTAAATAGCGAGAAGAGGATGAGATTGAGATGAAGAATATGGGAAACAACCAATATAAAATTGGTGAAATCAAATATGTCTTAGGTAGTAATTGTTTGACTAACATTAACAGTTACAATATAAAATTCATCTTCATGAGAATAAGGATATTTCAAAATAACAGGATCCTGACTGAGAAAACTATAAATTGAAAAGTTACTTTAAAAGGACTCAAAGTTTTCTATTTCTAAAATTAATCTTCTTTAGCCCCAGAGGAATGATGAGGATTCATTGTGATTTCTGTCTCTCCCTTATGTGTATTCTATGCTACAACTAACCACGTTATTCAGTCTTCTAATTGTTTTTTCATAGAACACTGAAATAACTGAATAATAGAAAGTATTTTCAAATATACATGAAAAATACACCCAAATAGACTATAATGTTATGCAACAGAAGCAATTTTATAGGGGGTGCCTGGCTGATTCAGTCAGTAGAACATGTCTCTTGATCTGGAGGTTATGAGTTCAAGAGACAAACTTGAAAAAAAAAATTAACAAATTTCAAAAGCTTAAAGTCACACAGAACTTGCTATCTTAATTGAACAACAACAACAAAAAAAAAAACCTGGAAATAAATTAAAACCCCAAAATACCCAAATATATAAAAATTAAATGATATACTTCAAAAGAGTTCACAGGGCAAACTATCAAAATTAAAATAAGAAATTATTTGAACTGAATGATTATAAAAGTAAAACAGCAAACTTTAGGATTCAGCTAAGTCAAAACGTACACTATCCACTTAGTACATTTTTCAGATAATAAATTAGAATAGAACACACTACAATTTGTTTAATGAAATCAGACTAACCCTAATAACAGATTCTTAAAGGATATTAAATTAACTATCATAGTATTCTTAATAAATATAATGTTTTTAATATTTTAATACATTGAATAAAAATTTATAAAATGCATACTACTTCGAGACAAAAAAAAAAGATGTATGCAAAGAACACAAGGACAAAGTTAAATCAATCAATGTAATTTACCACCTTAGGAGAATGATAAAAAAAATTGATAAAATGTAATGACTAGTTGTGATTTAAAAAACAAATAAAAAAGAAATTCTCAGCAAAGGAGGAGGAAATAGACTGGATAAGAAAAATGTACCCTTTCAGTATATGGTGTTGGAGTAATTAGATGTCAATATAGGAAAAAAGCAAACCTTGTCTAATACCTAACACCACAGAAAAAATAATATGAGGTGGATTATATATCTAAATATTCAAAAAGATAGACTACTTGATGTTAGAGTACATGTTTTATTAGTAACAAATAACTATAAAAGAAAATAAAAGGATAAATCAGACTACTTGAAAATTAAGTACTTAACACTTCAAAAGTTATATAGCGATTAAAGAAAATTAACAAGTCAGAAACCAAGTAACAAACTAGGAGAAGGTATTTAGGTTTCATAAATCTGAAAACTGAGGAGTGCCTTAGTAGACCAGTCAATTAAGCCTCTGCCTTTGGCTCAGGTCATGATCCCAGTGTTTTGGGACTCAGCCCCCTGTTAAGCAGGAGGCCTGTTTCTCCTTCTTCCCCTGTCTGCCACTCCCCTTGCTTGTGCTCTCTCTCTGTGTCAAAAAAAAAAAAATAATAATAATAAATAAATAAATAAATAAACATCTGAAAAATGACTCACAGTTATAATTCTTATAATCCTATAAGAAAAAAGACAAAACAATTAAAAATGTGGGAATTATTTTGAATAGGTACTTCAAAAGTATGTATCTAAGTTGGCAATAAATATAGGGAAAGTTGCCATTTCTTTTTTTTTTTTTTTTAAAGATTTTATTTATTTATTTGACAGAGAGAGATGATAAGCAGGCAGAGAGGCAGGCAGAGAAAGAGGAGGAAGCAAGCTCCCTGCTGAGCAGAGAGCCTGATGCGGGGCTGGATCCCAGGACTCTAAGATCATGACCTGAGCCGAAGGCAGCGGCTTAACCCACTGAGCCACCCAGGCGCCCCGAAAGTTGCCATTTTTGTTCAATTCAAATTAAAACCACAGTGGGATACTTCATATATCTACCAAAATTGCTAAAACTAAGAAAATGAAATACAATATAATATTGAGACTATACAGTAAATGGACTTTCATTATTAGTGTAGTTGCAAAACTGTACAATTAAATTGGAAAAAAATGATAATATTTGATGGAAGTAACCATATACTTTCCCTGTGACTCTGGAATTCTACTAAGTTATTTTTTGTTTGTTTGTTTGTTTGTTTGTTTTTGTTTTATTTTAGAGAAGTATGTACCTGTGTCTATAAAATTGACTTGAGTATGTTCTGTAAAGATTCATTTAAAATAGTCATCAGTAGAAACAATTCAAGTGTCCACTAAGAGAAGAATAAACCCACTTCTTTATTTATAAGTCATTTCTACACCCACCATGCCACCATGGGGCTTGAACTTATAACCCTCTAATCAAGAGTCACTTGCTCTATCGATTGAGGCAGTCAAGTTATAAGTGGACCCACTTTTCTAAAAGGAAGATAGAAATATTCTATAATATGAGTTTTGATGTGATAACAGAAATTTTTACATATTTAAAATTCATTTTTCTCTACACTTAAGACTTGTACATTTTACTATAGATGTATGATAATCAATAAAAATAATCTTAGCCTGAAATATAAACATTTCTACTATTCTTTCATAAATCCTTACTTCAGTCCTTGACTTTGTGATAGTATGTTTTGCTTTTGGGAAACCTCACAAAACTTATGTTTCCACTCTTTATGTTTAATATAGTTACTTACATTTATAGTATATTATATCTGGTATGTATTATATCAGAACATGCTTTCCCTTAAGTGAAACCATTTAAGATCTCATTTCTCTAATACTGTATTCTTCTCCAACTTTGTTTTCTACCACATGGAACCTTCCTCTGCTTTGGAGCCATACTGGCATCCTCTGGATACTTTCTACTTTCACATTCCCTTCTGTCTTGTTCTACTATAATATGAGGCTCACTTTTGCAGATGTATTACACTGGAAATTTACATTTGTGTGATTATTTTTTCAGCATTTATTTCTGCCACTAAATTGCAAATCTGATAAAGAAAGAGATTATGGTTTGGTATTGAGGGGGGTTGTTTCGGGTTTTGTTTTTAGTTTAATTATTGGACTGTTTGGTTTTATTCTCATTGTTTCTCTAACACTTTGTTTCCAGAATCTTATAGCAATCTTATAACATACAGTAGGAACTTTGTATCCATTAATAAAGGATTAGTAATTTAAATTCTTAATCAGTATGGGCAGCTATAAAAATTACCATGAAATGGATAACTTAACAGAAATATTCACAGTTCTGAAAAAAAAAAAAGAAATATTCACAGTTCTGGAGCTTGAAAATGTAAGATGAGGATACTGACATTGTTGGTTTCTGGTAAAAGCCTTTTTTCCTAGTTTGCATTTGGCCATCTTCTTTCCAGAACTTCTCACAACAGAGCCCAAAGAGAGGGGAGGCAGACTCTCTCATGCTTCTTTTTTATAAGGTCGCTAATCTTATCATAAATTCCTACCCCCATGATCTAATTACCTCCCAAAGGTCCCATCTTCAAAATTCAGAACACTGGGGACTAAGCATCAAGATTTTAACTTTGGAGACACACATATAGTCCATAGCAACACCGTAGCTGTAATATTAGTCAGGTTTCTCAGATATGTAGTACAACCACCATTTTTGTATGTCTCAACCCCTTCCATGTACTGAAGTTTTGTTCAGCCTTCAAATACTATAGTTTCCAGCATTCCCATTCAAGATGATGATGCAGGGAGATTCTAAAGTCACCTTCTCTCTCAGACTCACTAAATTTACAGCTACATATGAAATGTGTTTCTCTAGAAAACAACAACAACAAACAACTAAAAACTGGCTGAGCAACTCCTACATGCCAGGCAACTAAGGAAATAAAGCAAAAACAAAAACAAAAAACACTGAAGAAAATAAAAGAGGCTGAGATACAATGTGGTAATAAACTCCACCCTTAGCACAGGAACAATTAGGACAGAATTCAAAACCCAGGATTTCGTCCTGAAGAGCAAAGGGTTTGAAACCCACAGTTGGCACCCTACATTTTAAAACTTGCACCAAAAAATCTAGTTTTGAACCAGTGGAAATCCCATACACCAGACCCATGAAACTATAGCAAACTGCAAACCACATTATAAAGGGCTTGCATGCTCAGACTCACTTGCATCAGGGACCCATGCAGAGGCAATAAATTAAGAGGCACCCAGGCTTTACGTGAAAGAGATTTATTTCTTATCTTAAAGCTTTGATCTGTGGGACAGGCATCACATTTAAATGTACCTCAGGGGGGCACCTGGGTGGCTCAGTGGGTTAAAGCCTCTGCCTTCGGCTCAGGTCATGATCCCAGGGTCCTGGGATCGAGCCCCACATCGGGCTCTCTGCTCCGCGGAGAGCCCGCTTCCTCCTCTCTCTCTGTCTCTGCCTGCCTCTCTGCCTACTTGTGATCTCTGTCTGTCAAATAAATAAATAAAATCTTTAAAAAAAATAATAAATAAATAAATAAATAAATAAATAAATAAATAAATACACCTCAGGGTCTCCTGACACTCTCCAGTGACAAAGGCTGGTAGTGCTCTCCCTGTTTTTCACTTTAGCTAAGAGGTGCCATCTTTATAATATTCCCCTACTTCACTGTGGGTTACTCTATCTCCTAGAAAGAACCTTCTACTGCCACTGCTGCCCTTGATTCAGGGCTTGCCACCCAAAGGGATACCTCTAGATCATCTGGCTTTGGCAGCCAGTGAGGCTTATGGTCAAGGGTTTCACAGGACTGTTACAAATGGAAAAAGTTTTTAAATATCTATGTCCCCAGGACACTGGAGCAGACACTGTCCAATGAGCCCACTTCTTCTGTTAAGAGGCCTATTATCTTATCTTTATAGTTGCAGCCTGAGGGGCAGACTTCTAATTAAAAACACATATACATTATATGTTTATAAAAATTTTTTAAAAATGAAAACAAAACAAAAACAAAAAGTACATCTATAGGCTAACTGTAATCCTTTCCAGAGACCTCAGAGGGTGTGTGTTATCTTCAAGCTCTTCCTTTGCCATGTTGGAGTGCCAGTATCTCCTCGAGGAGAGCTTTTACATGCATCTGGAACCCCGATTTTTATATCTGGTGTCATGGGTTTTGTGGCTATTGCCCAGGGAATGCCCCCTGGCTCTGGTGAAAAGAGAGGCTTACTTTCCAGGGTCCCGTGGGATTGAAATAATCAGAAAGTATGCTCTTGGCAGGCTACCACACTCTCTCCCCCAAGCACTGTACAGAGAGTCTAAAATGCATGAGCAAAGTCATAGAAGACAAAACAGACTTTATAAATAGTATTATACTTATATCAGGCAAAACAGACTTTAAAACAGAGGCTATAAAAGAGACAAAGAAGGAATTACATAATGATAAAGAGGTCAATAAGAAGTATAATTATAAATATTTATGGACTTAATATAGAAGCACCTAAAAATATAAAGCAAATATTAACAAACCTATAGAGAGAAATAAGCACTATAATAATAGGATATGGCTTTAATATCCTACTTTATTAATGTATAGATCATTAAGATGAAATTAATAAAGAAATTTGGCTTAAAACATGTTAGATCAGACAGACTTGAAAGATATATACAGAACATTCCAATCAAGAGAAATTGAATACATGTTCTTTTCAAATTCACATGGAACATTTTCTAGGCTAAACCATATCTTATTATTTATTTATTGTTTAAGAGAGGACATGAGTGGCAGGGAGGGACAGAAGGAGAGATTGAGAGAGACTCTTAAGCAGGCTCTATGCCCAGTAAAGAGCCTGATGTGGGGCTTGATCTCACAACCCTGAGATCATGATCTGAGTTGAAATCAAGTTCAGATGCTTAACTAACTAAGCCACCCAGGTGCCCCTAGGATAAATCATATCTTATACCCCAAAACAAGACAATAAGTTTAAGCAAATTGAAATCATATCAGGCATCTTTTCCAATCACAAAGGTATGAATCTAGAAATAAATTACAAATAAACACTTGGAAAATTCAAAAATATTTGGTATTAAACAAGATGTTTAATTAAAGGAGAAATTAAAGGAAAAAACAAAAAATACCTTGAGACACATAAAAATGGAAATATGACATACTAAAACTTTTGGAATGCAGCAAAAGCAGTTTTCTGGGGTATATTGATAGCAACAAAGACCTATCTCATGAAACAAGGAAAATCTTAAATAACCTAACTTTATATCTAAAACTAGAAAAAGAAAAACAAACTCAAAAGCTGGTAAAGAAACAAAACAACAAAGATCAGAATGGAAATAAACAGAGACTAAACAAACTTAAAAAAAAACAAAAAGATCAATGAAACTACGAGTAGGTTCTTTGTTGAGGAGGAACACAAGCTGACAAATTTTTAATCTTTAGCTACTCTCACCAAGGAGAAAGGACTCAAAATCAAAAATCGAAGAGTTTGGGGAGGAGTCAAGATGGCGGAGAAGTAGCAGGCTGAGACTACTTCAGCTAGCCGGAGATCAGCTAGATAGCTTATCTAAAGATTGCAAACACCTTAAAATACATCGGGCAGATCGAAGAGAAGAAGAACAGCAATTCTGGAAACAGAAAAACAACCACTTTCTGAAAGGTAGGACCAGCGGAGAAGTGAATCCAAAGCGACAGGAAGATAGACCCCGGGGGGAGGGGCCGGCTCCCGGCAAGCGGCAGAGCAACAGCACACAAAATCAGGACTTTTAAAAGTCTGTTCCGCTGAGGGACATTGCTCCAGAGGCTAAACCAGGGCGAAGCCCACGTAGGGTCAGCGTGGCCTCAGGTCCCGCAGGGTCACAGAAGGATCGGGGGTGTCTGAGTGTCACAGAACTTGCGGGTATTGGACCGGGAAAGCCGGCTACAGAGACAGAGCTGACAGTAAGCTCACAGCTCGGTGTTACCTTGAACCAGTCGCAGGCTCGGTGAGCTCGGAGTGTGGCTGGAGGTAAGGCAGACGGGAGTAACTGGGCGCTGTTCTCTGAGGGCACACTGAGGAGTGGGGCCCTGGGCTCTCGGCTCCTCCAGGCTGGAGACCAGGAGGCTGCCATTTGTATTGCCGTCCTCCGGAACTCTACGGAAAGTGCTCAGGGAACAAAAGCTCCTGAAAGCAAACCCGAGCAGATTACTCACCCTGGCCCCTGGTAAGGGCGGTACAATTCCGCCTGGGGCAAAGACACTTGAGAATCACTACAACAGGTCCCTCCCCCAGAAGATCAACAAGAAATCCAGCCGAGACCAAGTTCACCTACCAAGGAGTGCGGTTTCAATACCAAGGAGAGCAGCAGAATTCCAGAGGAGGAGAAAGCAAAGAACGGAACTCATGGCTTTTTCCCTGTGATTTTTTTTTTTTTTTTAGTCTTGCAGTTAATTTAATTTTTTTCTTTTTCACTTTTTGTTTTTTTTCTCACCTTCTGGTTAAATTTTTTTAAATTTTACCTTTTACTTTTTTAATGTTTTTTAACTAGTTTATCTAATATATATATTTTTTCTTTTTTATATTTTTCTTATTTGTTTTCTTTTTTTTAAATTCTTTTCTTTTCTTTTCTTTTTTCTCTTTTTTTCTTTCTTCATTTTTAAACCTCTTTTTATCCCCTTTCTCCCCCCTCACGATTTGGGATATCCTCAAATTTGGTTAAGCATATTTTCCTGGGGTTGTTGCCACCCTTTTAGTATTTTACTGTCAAAAGACACAGAGTATCAGAATGGATAAAAAAACAAAACCCATCTATATGTTGCCTCCAAGAAACTCATTTTAAGCCCGAAGACACCTCCAGATTTAAAGTGAGGGGGTGGAAAAGAATTTACCATGCTAATGGACATCAGAAGAAAGCAGGAGTGGCAATCCTTATATCAGATCAATTAGATTTTAAGCCAAAGACTATAATAAGAGATGAGGAAGGACACTATATCATACTCAAATGGTCTGTCCAACAAGAAGATTTAACAATTTTAAATATCTATGCCCCCAATGTGGGAGCAGCCAGCTATATAAACCAATTAATAACAAAATCAAAGAAACACATAAACAATAATACAATAATAGTAGGGGACTTTAACACTCCCCTCACTGAAATGGACAGATCATCCAAGCAAAAGATCAGCAAGGAAATAAAGGCCTTAAACGACACACTGGACCAGATGGACATCACAGATATATTCAGAACATTTCTTCCCAAAGCAACAGAATACACATTCTTCTCTAGTGCACATGGAACATTCTCCAGAATAGATCACATCTTCGGTCCTAAATCAGGACTCAACCGGTATCAAAAGATTGGGATCATTCCCTGCATATTTTCAGACCACAATGCTCTAAAGCTAGAACTCAACCACAAAAGGAAGTTTGAAAAGAACCCAAATACATGGAGACTAAACAGCATCCTTCTAAAGAATGAATGGGTCAACCGGAAAATTAAAGAAGAATTGAAAAAAATCATGGAAACAAATGATAATGAAAACACAACAGTTCAAAATCTGTGGGACACAACAAAGGCAGTCCTGAGAGGAAAATATATAGCGGTACAAGCCTTTCTCAAGAAACAAGAAAGGTCTCAGGTACACAACCTAACCCTACACCTAAAGGAGCTGGAGAAAGAACAAGAAAGAAACCCTAAGCCCAGCAGGAGAAGAGAAATCATAAAGATCAGAGCAGAAATCAATGAAATAGAAACCAAAAAAACAATAGAACGAATCCACGAAACTAGGAGCTGGTTCTTTGAAAGAATTAATAAAATTGATAAACCCCTGGCCCGACTTATGAAACAGAAAAGAGAAAGGACCCAAATAAATAAAATCATGAATGAAAGAGCAGAGATCACAACTAACACCAAAGAAATACAAACTATTATAAGAACATATTATGAGCTACTCTATGCCAATAAATTTGACAATCTGGAAGAAATGGATGCATTCCTAGAAACATATAAACTACCACAACTGAACCAGGAAGAAATAGAAAGCCTGAACAGACCCATAAGCAGTAAGGAGATTGAAACAGTCATTAAAATTCTCCAAACAAACAAAAGCCCAGGGCCAGTCGGCTTCCCAGGGGAATTCTACCAACATTTAAAGTAGAACTAATTCCTATTCTCTTGAAACTGTTCCAAAAAATAGAAATGGAAGGAAAACTTCCAAACTCATTTTATGAGGCCAGCATCACCTTGATCCCAAAACCAGACAAGGATCCCATCAAAAAAGAGAGCTATAGACCGATATCCTTGATGAACACAGATGCGAAAATACTCAACAAAATACTAGCCAATAGGATTCAACAGTACATTAAAAAGATTATTCACCACGACCAAGTGGGATTTATTCCAGGGCTGCAAGTTTGGTTCAACATCTGCAAATCAGTCAATTTGATACAACACATCAATAAAAGAAAGAACAAGAACCATATGATACTCTCAATAGATGCTGAAAAAGCATTTGACAAAGTACAGCATCCCTTCCTGATCAAAATTCTTCAAAGTGTAGGGATAGAGGGCACATACTTCCATGTCATCAAAGCCATCTATGAAAAACGCACCGCAAATATTCTCAATGGAGAAAAACTGAAAGCTTTTCCGCTAAGGTCAGGAACACGGCAGGGATGTCCATTATCACCACTGCTATTCAACACAGTACTTGAGGTCCTAGCCTCAGCAATCAGACAACAAAGGGAAATTAAAGGAATCCAAATCGGCAAAGAAGAAGTCAAATTATCACTCTTCGCAGATTATATGATACTATATGTGGAAAACCCAAAAGACTCCACTCCAAAACTGCTAGAATTGAATACCCAAAGCATTCTTGATAAGGTCAAGCTGGATGCATCAGTGTCTCTGAGTTCAAACTGTATTACAAAACTATAGAATTCAAAAAAGTATAGTTTTGGCATAAACACAGACACATAAATCTATAGAACATAACAGAGAACTAAAAAAATAATCCCATGCATTTGCATTTATGGTCAACTAATTTAGGACATAAGAACCAAGAGTATACAGAGAAGAAGCATTTTTTTTTTTTCAATAAATGATGTTGGGAAAACTGAACAGCCTCATGAAAAAGAATGAAATTGGACTTCTCTCTTAAGCCTTACATGATATGAAAACAACCTGTGTCCATTAAGGGATGGATAAATAAAATGTGGTGTGTGTGTGTGTGTGTGTGTGTGTGTATTATCTAGCCATAAAAAAGAAAGAACACTCACTATTTGTAACAACATAGATAGACTTTAAGGGTGTTTCATTAAGCAAAATAGGTCATAAAGAGAAAGACAAATGCTGTCTGATCTCACTTTTGTGTAGAAAAAAAATGAGCTCATTGATGGAGAAAAGAGATTGGTGATTGCCAGAGGTAAGGGGCTTGGGGTGAGTAAAGTGGGTGAAATGGGCCAAAAGATAAAAATTTTCAATTATAAAATAAGTAAGCCCTGGGGATGCAATGTGCAGCAAGTAACTATAGTTAATAATACTGTATGGCATACTTAAAAATTGCTGAGAAATTTTAAGTTCTCATCACAAGGAAGAAAAAATTTTAACTCTATAATGATGGATGTTAACTGGACTTACTGTGGTGGGTATTTTATAATATATACCAATATCAATCATTATGGTGTACATCTAAAAGTAATATAATGTTATGTGCCAACTATATCTCAATAAAAAAGAAAGCCTCTGGACAGTCCTACACATAGAATTTCATGATTCATAATTATGTTCAGAGTAGTAAATATTCTCCCATTTTCCTGTAAAAAGTTTGGACATTTTCTGTCTTAGAATGATTGACAGAATATCAGGTATGGAGGTGGAGAGTAGGGATAAGCTAGTATTCATTTATTTTTCTATAGTTTTCCCTTTATTGTTGTTAAAACTTGAATATATAGATTGGTTTCCATTATGAGAAACCTAAGTATAGAAATTTCATGATTTAAAAAAAAGCCATTAGTTAATAAGCCTATCCTACTACTTTGAATGGGTATGTGGATCAATTCTAGTATTCTCTTCTTTTTTTTTGTTTTTTAAGATTTTACTTATTTATTTGACAGAGATTACAAGTAGGCAGAGAGGCAGAGAGAAAGGAGGAAGCAGGCTCCCCGCTGAGCAGAGAGCCCAATGCGAGGCTCGATCCCAGGACCCTGGGATCATGACCTGAGCCCAAGGCAGAGGCTTTAACCCACTGAGCCACCCAGGAGCCCCTCTAATATTCTCTTCTTGAAAAATGGGGCTATAACAAATTCTCACTACTATCACTTCATATAATATAAATATTTATAGTAATCTTAAACCCTTTTCATTATTTTACAACAGAATCTGAATTTTAGGTACTTTTGTGAGAGGTTACAATAACAACTGGATGTTGCCATGCACTGGAAACAGATAAATAAGATAAAATATATTGTGGAATCCATATTGTAGTGTAGATTTCAAAACAAAGGATATTAAGATCAATATATTTTCTCATGAAATCTTTGAGATATAGAATTTATTATTATTATTATTATTATTGAAATACTATATGGAAATTTTTGCCCTGCACATAATTACCAAATGTAGCAAACCTATTCTTTCCTGGTGGGAAAAAAAAAAAAAGCTCATCAAAAATTTCACAGGACTCCTATATTTGTTGGTCTCTTGCCATAGAGTATATTGACACTGAATTATGAGCAATTTTCTTAGGGTGATCAGTATTTTCATGCAATAATCAATGTAAAACCAGAGAACATCAAGATTAAATCAAGTTCACTCTAAAGCAATCAACACATATAATAGCTGAAAAACTTTTTGTGTGTGAAATTATTATTCCAGTCACAGAACAAAAGATGTTTACATTTTTAAAATTTTTTTAAAAAGATTTTATTTATTTATTTGACAGACAGAGTTCACAAGTAGGCAGAGAGGCAGGCAGAGAGAGAGGGGGAAACCGGCTCCCTGCTGAGCAGAGAGCCAGAAGCAGGGCTTGATCCCAGGACCCTGGAATCATGACTTGAGCCAACGGCAGAGGCTTTAACCCACTGAGCCACCCAGGTGCTCCAGATGTTTACATTTTATTAGGACAGTAAAAATATGTAATTTATATCATTGAAAGATTTAACACAAAGTAAACTTTGTGTTTTTGAAATCCATTAATAATCATGTGTCCATACAAAACTTGTAATGAGGATTTTTAAAATATAATAATAACTGAATAAGGCATAAAATGCCATAGATATAAATAACTACTTACCATAGAAAATTGCATATTAAATATAAAAACAGTACAAATTTTATCTTATACTATTGAAAAACAAGGTAAAGTTCAAATATGGAAAAAGTTTAAAAACAAGACAATGATATCATCATATTATGATAGAGTAATATTCTACTATTCTAAAGATCTCTGTGCATTCCATTTCCATGTTTCAAAGACATCATTGATAAAATTATAGTTTTATTTAAAGTGGAGGAAATCAATTCCACAGGTATATTTTTTTTATTGACAACAACTTAGTAATGAATAAATTCATTATTCAAGCAGTTGTAACTGCTGTACTTCTAAAAACTGAAATTTCATGAAAATGACTATTATTCATTTTAATTGTTAAGCATTGAGGTTGTATTACAAAATATTATGGAGAGCTAAAGCCAGGAACATTAACTCTAGAGTAATAGGACTTCTAAAATATATTAGAAAAAGTTAGTTTGTAATTTAAAAAACTAAAAGGACCATAGGACAGAAAGCCATGGAATAAAATTGAAGTGGAAATAAGGATTTAAAGATACTGAAATATAGTAAACAAGCAAGTTATTTAAAATATATAAGCAAAACTAATTTCAAAGATATAATGGCAAATGGAGATCCATGCTGTAGTGATTATGGACAAAAGTACTGTATTATAGACTTCATAGTCCAGACCTTAATTGTTCTCACTACAAAAAAGAAATAAAAACCTTGTGTTAACTAGCACTGAGATAGTCATCATATTGAATATATGAATGTATACTTTAAATCTATGCAATATTATATGTCAATTATATCTCAATAAATACTATTTTCAAGATGGACATCCCTAAAAAAATTATAGAAGAAATTACTGAAGAATAAATGAGATATCAAATTCAGAAATGGCTCTCACATAAGACATTTGGAAAATGATATCTTTGGTAATTAACCAAGTTAATAAAATTAATTAAAATGAGGCAAATTCTTCTGTTTCAAACTGCCACAAGAAAGACGATTTAAATTTCTCCAAAAAAACTATGTTATTCACATAAATTTTCATTATATTGATTTTAAAATGTAAATTTTAAATGTATTTAAAAGCATACAAAGGTATAAAATATTAGCAGAAACAAAAATCTGTTGGTTTCCACATTCATCATTTCCTTTTTTTTTCTTAGCATTAATAAAATCCACCTAAAATATTTGCTTAGGCCTCAGGAAATAATAATGACCAAAACCATCTGGAAAACAATTATTTATAATCGTTGTCATTCTGCAATAAATAAGATTTTACAGCCTCTCTTTTCAGTTTTTTTGGCACTTTAAATAAAAAATCTATGAACGTTATTTCTTACTACCACTTCCAGGGTGATCTATATGTTTAGTGAAATGAACAAGTAAGAATAGTACCCTAGATTTATTACAAAATATGCTAAGATAAAGAAGACCAACTTTTGTAATCTGGCTATTGACACTTTCTCTGCAGTAAATCTGTAGCAAACCAAGGCAAGCAACATCTAGGAAAACATTACAAAATATAAATTTAAACTAGTTTACATTTAAATTATAATTTATACCCTACCAAGTTGAATTTGTACAAAATGTGCATTGTCAACAATTTGGTAATTGAGTGAAACAGGTCCTTTATCAGTCAAATTCTGAAGAAGTTGTGAACTCAGTCATCTCTTTCTGACTCAGTATGTCCCTCTTTCTTTCCTCCCCTTGTCCAGCACAGAAACAGTTTTCATTACTCCTATCTTTCCCTCCATGTTGGACTATATAGGTTATAATTTGAATATTTTGTTAAGTACATAACAAAATTTTAATATATGTATGTGTTATTTTTTTGGTATATCATCAAAAAAATAGAACAAGTTTTTATTTTAATTCAGGTATTTTTGGCCACTCACTGGCTATGTATCTTAGAGAAGTTTGTTTTGTTTTTTTACTGTCTCAGACCCTTAGATTACTGTGTTGTTGTTTTTTTGTGTGTTTGTTTTTCTGTTTTTCTGTATGTGTGATTTAACCCGTATATCTATCTTTTTCCCAACCACAACAAGAATATGTTAACCTTTACTTACAGCTATCAATATTTTTATGTAATATTGAGGAAAATTTCCTTTGAATCTTATTTTTCTGCATTTTCTTAAGTTTGTAACTTTATTTTCCATAGCAAATAATTTAAAATTATCCATATATGGAACAGCTTCTTCGTTTAATCATATTTCTTATAGTTCAATATTGATTTCTGGTTTTAACTTATTTTTTAATAATATACCTAAGATGAGGGGCACCTTGGTGGCTCAGTGGGTTAAGCCTCTGCCTTCAGCTCAGGTCATGATCTCAGAGTCCTGGGATCAAGCCCCACATCGGGCTCTCTGCTCAGCAGGAAGCCTGCTTCCCCCTCTCTCCCCAGCTATTGCTCTGCCTACTTTTGATCTCTCTCTCTCTGTCAAATAAATAAAATAAATTTAAAAAAATTACAAAGATGATGAGCACTCTTTTTTTTATTATTTATAAAATATATCTTTATGTCTATATAGCCTTTTTCCTTGGAAGTTTATCTCTTGGTTTTAATTCACTGCATCCTTTAGCTTTTCTTCATCATGTTTGATGTTCTCATATATTTCTATTTTTTTCATTGTTATGATTTTGCCATCGTTTCAGTAGTTTTAAATGCTATCAATAAAACAATTATGTCACTCTTTATGTTTAATTCCTGCTCGGAGTTTCTAAACCACCAGGAGCCAGCAATAGGAAAGACTGTTTCCGTTTGCCTTGAGTATGGTAATTTCCCACCCAAAGTACTAACATAGAGATAAATTTCATGACCACTTGTCTGAACTATTGGAAAACTGTTTCTAGTCTGTGGTAACAGGAAGAGTTTTGAGACAAATTCTAAACAAAAAGCTTATACATATATTATAGATATTCTATACTCATTTATTTCTATTGTCAGCCTAAAATCTTTTCACATCTTCCTTCCTAAGTGTTACTAAACAAGTATATATTTCCTCTTTAATTTCACTAGTCTGTTTATCAATTTAATTAGAATAGCCTAACACTATTATGATGATTTAATCTAAAGGTGGAAATACTAGCGAACTTCTTTTACTAGTTTGTCTAATCTACTTTTTAACCAAAACCCTCTTGATCATTGTTTTCTTATATATTAATCATGAATATTCTCATTTATATCTTTGGGTGTTTTTAATCATCTCTCATATTTTTTATAGTATATAACTTTTCCTTATAATTCCTTACAAATGTTTCCTCTAACTCATGTCCAACAATTCCCATTATTTCCTCATCCTACTTGGAATAGCAAGCCTCATTTTTCTGACATCCCATTTAGAAAATATCTGCCCACCAGAGAATTAAGTGAACTCCCTTGAATTCCTCAAATATATACTGAAAACTATATCTCTTATCAAGTCTTAGGCACCTGGGAGGCTCAGCAGGTTAAAGCCTCTGCCTTTGACTCAGGTCATGATCCCAGGATCCTGGGATCGAGCCCCGCATCGGGCTCTCTGCTCGGCAGGGAGCCTGCTTCCTCCTCTCTCTCTCTCTGCCTGCATCTCTGCCTACTTGTGATCTCTGTCTGTCAAATAAATAAATAAAATCTTTAAAAAATAAAATAAAATAAAATAAAATGGGTGAAGATGAAAAGTTACAAACTTCTGGTTATATTAAATAAGTCATGGAGATGTAATGTACAGTATGGTGACTATAGTTAATACTATATTGAATACTTGAAAGTTGATGAGATAGTAGATCTTAAAAGTTTTCATCACAAGAGGAAAGAGATTGCAAATATATATGATGACAGATGTTAAGAAGACTTAATATAGTGATTATTTTGCAAAATACACAAGTATTATGTCATTATGATATATACCTGAAATTAATACATTATTCATCAATTATACCACAATTTAAAAAAAATGGCAGAACTGCTGTTACACACAGTCAGAAAAGGACTAAAATTTTAGAAAATGGCATTCTGCATATGGCTGTAAAACCATTAAATGATTACATTCCTCAGGAAAGGCCAAAGAAAGACACCATTTATGGAAGCCATTACGACTCAGGAGTATGTTGTTGAGAAGAACATCAGCATTATTAAAAGTCAACTGGTGGCTGTCTTCTGTAGACCAGGCTGATGATAGAATATGATAGAATGGACTGCTATAAAACTTATATTTGCTGATAGAATGGAGATGAAGTCCTCTTTAAAATGCTATAAGCCAAGTTGTGGTAGTTAATCATGACAAGTTAGGTTAAAGCAATTATTCTAATGACTGACAAGGTAACATGAGGATCGGGGTGGGAGAACATTATAGAATTATGGAGATATTATGAGAACACAGTATCAACAGGGACAAATATATGGGTATTCAGCAAGGGTAAAAGTCAGTTTATATCAGCAGAAGTAATTTAAAGATGGATGGTTAGGAAGCTTAGTGTGAAAGGCATAGGTGATGAAATAATATTTTGTGAGGATGAGGTTTATGTTCTGATGTAGAGTATGTTTAAATCAAAGAATTTTATATAACACTCTTATTCTCAATAAGGAGAATGCGTGACACTTGGAACCAAACAGGAGAATTAAGAGGTTTCTACTTAATGATTACAACATTTTAGAACTCCATGATGTCAATACTGTTAAGACTTTACTCTTGGACTAATCAGACATGAAACCTGGAGTTTATACTGTGACATAAATCTAGGAACTGAGTTGAGAAAAAATCATGACTTAATTCATTAGGCAAACTTATACTTAAAATTAATTATTTATGTATATATTTGTGTCAAGGAAAAAAAGTTAACATGTAACTCAGAATCACCTAAAGGAGTTTGGTTTACAACAAAACATTTTTTTAACAAGGTGGCATAATTTATTGGTAGTAGATAAATGTATTAATTAGAAATCGAAACAACTATCAAATGTATTATATAGAAACCCAGGATAACACATGGGTAAAAGAAAAAAAAAAGTGAAAAGCCATCTAAAAACCATAGGAATCCTCACAGAATAAGGAATTGTATCTTTGAGAATGAGGGTAAAAGAATTGGTTAAAGTGTTTTTGAGGAAAAATAAAAAGAACAGCAGCACCCTTTCATCCTCTAAATAATTTATAATATTTGCTATTAGATGCATTTTTGTTTTATTGTATCTATAAATACCTTGTCAAGTATTTTGCACAATATGTACATTACGGAAACCCAGAGAGGCCACTTAGTTTTTGATCTATTTCTACACCTGACTGATCACAAAATCCTTCTAACTGGCATTCTCTATAACAAGAAAAATTCAGAGAATCTAGGTGCATCCTGCTAAAATGGATTCTTTGAATAAAAAATAAGTACATGGCACCCATACTTACCACTTATCCATCTGCTTTCCAGTTTCCAAAATTACTCTCTTCTCCCATTCTTTTTATCTTTGTGGATTTGTCTCTTCTATCATATAATTGCTTTTTAGGTAAAATTCATTTTAAAAGTATGTAAGTCTTAAGTTTACAGATAGAAGAACTAGCAAAATCTAAAACAACAAAGATCTGATGAATTTACCACCAACAACAACCTAACCCCTCTCAATTATTGTCCCTTGTCTTACTACCATAGTTAATTAGGTTTGCCCAGTTTTGAATATACTGAAAATGAAATCAAATTGTAAATACTCTTAACTGTCTAGGTTTGTTTCTTCTTTCAGTACTTTTAAAATTATATTTAAGTTTAGTAATGAATGTACAAATTTTATGTATTATCTCTAATGACTAGTTGGTTATTATCAAAGCTGTTACGGACATTTCTGTCACATCACTGGTAGACGTATGTACTTTTTGTAATAGGCTGTGGAATTTCTGAGTTGTAGAAAAGGCACACGTGTAGGTTTATGAGATCAAACTGTTTTCCAAAGTGTATTTATTTTTAATAAAAACAACCTAAAAAGGGGATGTTCCTGTTGCTTCATAATCTACCCAACACATAATATAATCAGCCTTTTTAATTTAGAGGCAATCTCAGGTATATCTAAAGGTTTAATATCACAGGCTACTTTCCATTTCTTTGTGACTTCTAAACTTCAGTACATTTTCACATGTGCAATAAATAGTTATGTGAATATCATCTTTCTGATGTTCTCATTCACATATTTGTCATATTTTTCTATTGCGTTGTTTGTTTGCTTAAATTATTATTTGCTAGATTTTCCTGTATACTCTCTCACTTACATGTATTAAAATATAATCTATGCTTTCCCTTTAACTCTCCAAATAATGTCCTTGGAAGAGAATGTTTACTTTTATTGCACTCTAATTATCAGTGTTTTCTCTCATGGTATGCTTCCTGTCTCCTGTTTAAGATATATTTGCCTAATTCTGGGGCACCTGGGTGGATCAGTCAGTTGAGCATCTGACTTTTAATTTTGGCTCAGGTCAGGATCTCAGGATTTTGAGATCGAGTCCTGTGTTAAACTGTATGCTCAGCGGGGAGTCTGCTCCAGGTGCTCTCTCTCCCTCTCCCTTTGCCCCTTGCCCCTCTCACACTCACTCTCTAAAATCAATCAATAAATAAATCCTTTAAAAATATATATGCTTTTTTCAATACATTGAATGCAATTTCCTTAAATCTGTAACATGAAGTTATGAAAATATTCTTCTAGAAGCTCAATTGGCTACTATCTACAATTATATAAACAATATATCTGTATGTTATTCACATTTTTATATGTTGTTAAGATATGACTTGGGAAAATTTTTTTCCTGCTTGAATTTTCCTGCTTGAATTTATATATATATATATATATATATATATATATATATATATACAGTTTTCAGAAATAGTACAGGTAAACTGTACTATAAATATATATGTATATTTTTTTCTTTCTCATGCTTGTTTTTTTTTTTTTTAAGATTTTATTTATTTATTTGACAGAGAGAGATCACAAGTAGGCAGAGAGGCAGGCAGAGAGAGAGAGAGGAGGAAGCAGGCTCCCTGCTGAGCAAGAGCCCAATGTGGGACTCGATCCCAGGACCCTGAGATCATGACCTGAGCTGAAGGCAGCGGCTTAACCCACTGAGCCACCCAGGCGCCCCTCTCATGCTTGTTTTAAGGAAAAATGAGCAGCATGTGTGAATTTGTTTTTGGACTGTTTCTATTCAAAAATCCATATGTTGTTATTTGAGTGGACACTTGAGAAGGAGGGAGATAAATACTTTTTTTTTTAATCTTTAAATGGATGCCTATAAACATTAATATTAGATGAAATTTGGAATTTTTATTAACAAATTTAATTTTAATAGTTGAACTGAGTCTTTTCATGGATTTTTTTTTTTAACTATCTGAGGGTGACATTGAATAATGGTCCTTTTTGAGATTTCATTCAAAGGGGAGGACATCAATTCGTGTGGTGACTGATGATAAATGTTGCCTTGGCTAGACAATGGCACCCAATTGTTTGATAATGTGATGAGCACTGGGTATTACATTCAACTGATGAATAACTGAACTCTATAACTGAAACTGATGTACGATATGCTGGATAATTGAATTTTAATTAGAAAAAGAATACACCTATCATTATAAATACTGAAAAACACTGAATAATATATGGAATTGCTGAATAACCATATTATACACCTGAAATTAATATAACACTGTATATTAACTATAATAAAATTAAACTTTAATTTAAAAGAAAACAGTATAGATGTCACTATGAAGGTATTTTGTACATTTGGTTAACTTTTCAATCAGTTGACTTTAAGTAAAGGAAATCACTCTCAATAATATGTATGGGCCTCACCCAATCAGTTGAAGGTCTTAAGTATCCCAGAGAAGGAAAAATGCAGCCTTCAGTCTGTAACAGAAACCTTGCTTGACTTACCTACAAAGACTGCAACTTCAACTCTTGCCTGAGTTTCCAAGATCCCAGTCTGCCCTTCAGATTTCAGACTTGTTAGCCCCCATAATGAGCCAATTCTTTAAACTCTCTCCCACTCTCTCAACTCATGTGTGTGTGTGTGTGTGTGTGTGTGTGTGTGTGTGTGTGACACTTTGACACCACTCTCCAACTTATTATTTAAGTTTGAAGATCAATGGTAAGTTTAGTCACCATTTGAATAATAGAATATGCCAGGATGGTGGTCATGGAAGTCACAATCCACTAAGGAGTGTGTAACAACTCACCTGCCAAATCAAATAACACTGAAAGTAGAATATGCCATATGTATTACTTTGCTACAGTTGTCACAACTGTGTTATGAATTAGGTTGCATAAACAACATAAATTTATATTTTTCCAGTCTGGCAAATAGAAGTATAAAATCAAGGTGTTATAAGGATAAGACTCTGTTCCTGACCTCTGTCCTTGGCTTGTATATGGCTGTGATTCTGTTCACATCAAATTTTCTCTGCATGTGTCTTTTTCTAAATTTCCCCTTTATTTAAAGACACCAGTCATATTAGATTAGGGTCCACTGCAATGAGTTTAACTAATTACCTTTACAGAGACCTAATTTGCAAATAATAAAGTATCTGTGTCTTAGATGCTTACTCCAGGAAAGAGTGAGTATAGTAAAAATGTTACATTTTGACATACTAGGAGTTGGAACTTCAACCTATGAATTTTGATGGGGCAATTCAACCCATAATGCCATGTAAACTTGCCAGTCTCCCCTGATTTAATTTTTTAATATTAAGAAACAAAGTAGAATTTGTTTTTCTATAAAGTATTATAGATATGTCATTTAAAAATTTTACCTCTCTCCAGATTATTATCTGCTATGCTATGCTTACTTTACTTTTTTATTAGCTTTTAATTTATTTTTCACATTCATAAGTATCTTCTAATTCATAAAAATTTGGCATTGTTTGGGTTTTGGCAGCCAACTGCCTCTAAGCCACATCTACCACCGGATTAAGTAATACTACTTTCATTAAAAATTAAAATTATAATAAAATTATATGTATTTAACTATATCCATCTTTCATCCTTTCTATATCATATGGTATCATAACTAGTATATCATTCATTTACACATATGATTTTCTTTTCTAAAATCTGTTAATGGCTGAGTCTACTTTGATTTTTTAGGCTTGATAATAATTATTAATATTAAATTATTGTATCTTTATTGTTTTGTCAAAGATTGTAGTAAAGCAAAACTCCAATCTAAGTCCACTATGTTTATTCATGAACAAATTAATGCTTTAGGTCTCACATGCTGTAACAAATGTTTCCATTATTGAATCCATCTAGAAAATTTCTAGGACACATACAGGCTTTGGATAATCTCATTCATTCATAAAAGAACAGAGACATATACTTTAAGACCCACTTCTGGTATTTCTTTATATTGTTGCATTAAAGTTACAAGCTAATTATAGCCATTTTCTTTTATCTTATATAACCTTAACTATTCAGTTGTGGAGGACATAAAATCTATTCTGAATTGTGTGCTGTAGGAAGTATTGCCATTCATAGAGAGAGTGAGTATAATTACTTACTTAGGTTAAGCAAGCCTTCCCAATGCTGAAATTTATCATACACATTTACATATTGTAAAAAGCTTTAAAAATACATGTGAATAGTAAAAAAAAAAAAGAAGAAGAAAAAGAAAAAAAAATGAATAACGTTTCCAAAATCACTGGTGACTGGAGTACATTGTCTTTATAAGTATATATTTTTGTTTCTCTTTCTTGTCATTTAAACTCAGCCTATATTTGAGTTTATATTAATAATTAAAGCTCATGAACCTAGGTGTATTTAAAAGTCCATTTTGGGTTGGGAAAGTGTATGCCTTCTCATTTTTAGTAGCTCCTAAAGTCCCAATTAAAATAATCAACACTAATTAATATGGAGAAACCCAATAAATAATTTAGGAAACAATTGCAAGGAAACCAAGTTATATTTTACTTTTGGATGATCAACAATAACATGACAGAATTTTGTATTTTCTAATCATACTGAATTGGAAGTTAGTTCTGTAAATCTTCATGTATCCCAGTGCCTGTTAAATAGCACAGAATAAAATCAATGGTCAATGAAATTGTATTTTCAAGCATCAGAGTGCTATAAACAATGGCATACCATAAAATAGAAACCCATAAAAAAAGGAAAAACTTTTGTAAGGAATATAATAGATTGCTTCTTTTCTGGTGATGTTAGTGGTGGTAGTGACTTGAATATCATTAAAGAACTATTATAATAATAGTTACCATATATTACTTCAGATTCTGAAAATGACTGTGACTTTTACACAGACTATGCTTTGCCAATTGTTTAAGCATAGTCTGTCCCACTCATAGAGAAACTACAGAGTAGACTTGTAGATACCCATTGTGACCACTACAAGGAAAAATGATCTTGGAGGCAGTCATCTTTATTTTAGAAGACAGTCATTTGGTTAAATGTGCCAGTTCAGTCCAATAAACATTAAGTTGACTTGATGCTCAGTCCAAGAAAGTTAACAGAAAGCCTCTTAAAATATCCTGCCTGGGGTCAACATCTTCCTGGAAATCTATAGATCAGAGATGCTAGAAACCAGGCCTAAAGAAATAAATTATTTCTATAAAGGTTCATTTTTTTTTAAGAAGATTTTATTTATTTATTTGTCAGAGAGAGAGTGTGTGAACAAGCAAGGGTAGCTGCAGGCAGATATTTTAAACTTCGTGAAACTGATGTTGGCTGTTTCCTTTACACGCAGAAGCTATTTATTTTATGAAGTCCCAATAGCTTGATTTGCCTTTGTTTTCTTTAACTCAGGAGACATATCTAGAAAGACGTTCTTATGACTGATATCAAAGAGGCTACCACTTATGTTCTTCCGTGGGATTCTTATGGTTTCAGGTTTCACATTTAGTACTTTTATCCATTTTGAACTTATTTTTGTGTAAAGTTTAAGAAAGTGTCCAATTTCATTCTTCTGCATGTTGCTTTCCAGTTTTCCCAACACCATTTGTTGAAGATACTGTATTTTCCCTATAGGATATTCTGTCCTGTTTTATTGAAGATTAATTGACCATACAGTTGTAGGTTCATTTTTGGGTTTTCTGTTCTGTTCCATGGATATTCTGTCCTGTTTTATTGAAGATTAATTGACCATACAGTTGTAGGTTCATTTTTGGGTTTTCTGTTCTCTTCCATTGATCTATGTGTCTATATTTTAACAGTACCATATTGTTTTCATTGTTACAGCTTTGTAAGATTACTTGATCTGGGATTGTGAAACAAGCTGAACAATGAATGAAAACATGTGGAAGCATAAATCTCAAGGGTAAAAGTAAATACTGAGTTAACACAGAACAATGTAGTAGTATAATGGTAGTGCGTGAATTATTTTTAAACTTGATATAAAAATTAAAAGACAAATATTAAGAATAAATATAATCACAAAGTGACCAATTAATAGCAATAGAGTAATAGGAGACTTTAATATCCCATTTTCAATAATAGATAGACCATCAAGAGAGAAAATCAATAAAGAAACCATGGCATTAAACAATACTGTAGAATAAACAGACCTAACTGACATATTTAGAACTTTTCATATGAGAGGAGAATACATATTCTTCTAAAGTGTACATGAAATACATTCTCAAGTTGATCATTTGTTAGGTCACAAAATAGGTTTCAACAAATTTAAGAAGGCTGAAATCATTCAATGTATTTTTTTTTTTCAGATCACAAAGTAATGAATCTAAAAATTAATAACAATGAGAAAATGGGAAAATTTAAAAATACAGGGAAACTAAAATACATATTTTTGAATAATCATTGGGTCAAAGATGAAATCAAAAGGAAATTTAAAAATTTTCTAAGACAATGGTACCTGGGTAGCTCAGTTCGATAAGCATCCAACTCTTGATTTCATCTCAGGTCCTGATCTCAGGGTCATGAGACCAAGCCCTGGATGGAGCTTCATGCTCAGCATGGAGTCTGCCTGGAATTCTCTCTCCCTCAAGCCTTCTTTCCACCCTCCCTCTTTCTCTCCCTCTAAAATAAATAAATAAAATATTTGCAAAAATATTCTAAGACAAATGAAAACAAAATATGCGTGAATTTATGCGTGTATGTATGGCATAATGTATAGAATTGTTGAATCACTATGTTGTACACCTGAAGTTAATATATATTGTAAAAATTTCCACACAAGCCAAAGGGACATACAGATTTAATGAAATCTCTATGAAAATTTCATGGCATTTTCCACAGATATTAAAAAAATGTCCTAAATTTTGTATGGAACCACAAAAGAACTTTAATAGTCAAAGCAATTTTGTCATATTATCTATGATAATACATATGTTATCTAGATAGTAGATATACATACACATGCATACACACACACACACTCAAAATTTTATTGTCCTAAGTAAGAAGGAAATCTGCCATTTTCAACTGTATAGATAAACCTGGAAGGCATTATGTTAAATGAAATAAACCAGAAACAGAACGAAAAATACTCTATGATCTTACTTATTTGAGGAATTTAAAAGAATTTATATTGGGTGTTATATACAAACAGTGAATCATGAAACACTACATCAAAAATTAATGATGTACCATATGTTGACTAACATAATGTAATTTAAAAAGAGAAACAATAAACAAACAAATAAAAAAATACCGAGCAACAATAAAATAAAACAATTCATAGATTCTATGAAGTTCATGGAAGAAAAATTCGAATGGTGGTTACCAGGGGTGAACAGTGGAGTAAGGGTGAGATATTGGTCAAATGGTGCAAAATTTCAGTTATGTGGGAGAAATAAAATCCTAGATCTAAAGCACAACATGGTCACAAAAGTTAGTAACATTGTACCATATACTTGAAAATTTCTGAGAGTTGATTTTAAGTTTTCTCACTGCCCACACACATAAATGTAACTACTTGCATCATTGCACATATTAATTAGCCTGACTATAAAAATCACTTCACAGTGAATATCAAAACATCATGTGGTATACCTTAAGTACATACAAATTTTATTTATAAAGATTGAAGAATGATAGTTTTCAGAATGAAAGAATAATGCCTTTTGTTACTACTTTTTCTCTGTCCTTAATACTCCCAGTTGCTGTATTTCTGAGCTGACAGAGTAGAGTTGTAAAAATATCTTACCTTAGCTCTTTCTTCTCTTTTTGTCTGAACCCAATATATTTCAAGATGGATCTCCAAATGTTTCAATCATTTTCCAATAATAGGTACATAATTCCTTAATTACTAAAAAGTTGAAGAGGAAAAAAAAAACTAAGCAAAAAATACTCTAGGTGAATTATAAAGAAAAAGGAAACAAACCAAATAAAAAATATATACAGCAGTTAGCAAAACTATGTAGAGTTATTGTTAAAAACCTCTGGGGTTTAGTGGCTGTTAGGAAGCATTATTGAAGTAGTATCTAATACAGTGCAAAATTCCCAATTAGCTGGTAGGTTTAATTCAATCAGTCATATTATTGAGATGATTTTTTAAATATCTAATTACAAGTACATTAGTACAAATAGTATATTTTTAAATATTTATTTATTTATTTGAGAGAGAGATAGAGAGCATGAGTGAGAATGACAGGGAGAATCTCAAATAGACTCCCTACTGAGCATGTAGCTGAGCTAAACCCAGGAGTTAAACACTCAAGTGACAGCACCACAAAGGCACCCTGACAATATTTTTTAAGCACTACACTAAGCCTAGTACTTGATTAAGAGCTATGTTTTCTCAATAAAATAATCTAAAACTAAAAAGAGTGTTTAGTACTGAAAACACAGATTAATCCATGTACAGTTGGCAAAAATCTAAGACTTTCAAATCTGTGTCAATATTTCATTTATTAGTGAAAGTTGAATTTCAAAATGGTAAATAAACCTTGACAATCCCATTCCTTATTGAAGATAAGTTCTTTATGCAAATATTATAGAGCAAGTTGAGGTTATTTAAGATATAATAAAAGATGTCAAGAGACAAATATACTGAAAAGAAAAATACAACTGGAACTGGATTCCACAGTTTAAAATATTTGAAATTTAGTACATAATACCAATATGTATATAATATGGAGACATATTTTATAAATATTTCATATGCATGTATTAAATGCCTTGAATTTTTTTTTAAGATTTTATTTACTTCTTTGACAGACAGAGATCACAAGTAGGCAGAGAGGCAAGCAGAGAGAAAAAGGAAAGCAGGTGCTCTGCTGAGCAGAGAGCCCAATGTGGGGCTAAATCCCAGGACCCTGGGATCATGACCTGAGCTGAAAATGCCTTGAGTTTTTAAGTTCAAGTTCTAAGGGCAAGATTAAAAAAATAAAGATATGCAAAACCTCTGTATTAATACATTATTTTGGCATTGTTTAATTACAGTTAAATTAAAAATAAATGAAATATCAGCCAATAATGAAATATCATTTAACAGATAGTAGTAATTTAATAATGATATCTAAATTATTTGAAGACATTGGAAAAAATACACTTAGTATGAAACCATTAGAATCATGTCTTTAAGTAAATATAATGGTCACAATATGACAATTTTGGGACATGTACATACAAAAAGTTTCCAATTTCATGTATCAGAATTTTAAGAGGAATTTTCTGTGCCAGAAAGGTTACTAGTAAACTTATCTTTATTTTGTAGTTGTATGTATTATTCAAATATCCTCCAAAATTTACTTCATAATCAAATCAATAAAAACATATTAATAAAATGTTTAATTAACTCTTTTTAAAATTTTTTAAAAGATTTTATTTGTTTATTTGACAGAGATCACAAGTAGGCAGAGAGGCAGGCAGAGAGCAAGGAAGGGAAGCGGGCTCCCTGCCAAGCAGAGAGCCGGTGCAGGGCTTGATCCCAGGACCCTGGGATCATGACCTGAGCCAAAGACAGAGGCTTTAACTCACTGAGCCACCCAGGGACTTCTAATTTACTCTTGATTAGATGTTTCTACAACTAAAATGTAACACAGTACAATTTTCTTTTAAGTTTTTCATAAAATAATAAATTGTTTTGAAATTTTTTGGCTTTAATAATCTATAATTTAACACTTTTCATAAATAATCTTATTTTTCCGTAGATTGCCTGCTATTATTGAATAATTATTACCAATACACAGTGACCTTCAGAAGACAGTAAAGAAAAGATGATGATATTATTCCATTACTAAGTTCAAGCAACCATAATTATAGAATGTAGGTTTTCAGCATCTGAAAATGAGAGAATTAGAGACTACGGATAGAGATTGATTGATTGATTAATGATTTTAAAGATTTATGTATTTGAGAGAGAGTGCATCAGTAGGAGGGATAGAAAGAGAGGAAGAGAGAATTCAAATCAGACTCTATGCTCAGCACAGAGGCTGACGTGGGACTATGTCCCACGATCTTGAGAACATGACCTAAGCTGAAACAAAAAGTCAGATAGTTAAACAACTATACTACCTAGGCACCCCTGGATACATATTTAAAATAGCATTCAATTTTGTGGCAGTCTAGAAACCAAGAAAATTCAGGCAGTGAGCTTCCAGTTCTAAGATGCAAAGTCTTTTCTAGAATTGCCTTTACCTCATTGATCAGGCAGATAGATAGGCAATGTGGAAAGGCTGACTTTTGAGGAAAAAATGGTAACCTTACACACAATACCAAATTACTGGCATAATGATAATCACCTCTCACAAGCAATATGTTTCTTTAAATATTTTTTTCTGACAAGCTGTTTTCTTTTGATTTTTTTTTTCAAATGGGAATTTACATATTATAACTTGAATTGGCAATAATATCACACATACTCACACATTTCTTTAATTATGTGACATTACTGAGAAGCACTAATTAAGAAAATTCAAACAATCAGTATTCTAAATAAACATAATTTCCTAGCCTAATTGGTAGCAGAAAAGGAAAATCATTAGAAATAAGGCACACTATCAAAATAATGGGATGTTTTCTATCTAAATTTTTACTTCAAACTTTCATAGGAAGGAGATAAATACTGGAGAGAAACAGGGAATATCTCATCAGAATTAGTATAAAAGAAACTAGAAATTATTCCTTCTTTTAATGAAACATTCCCCCCAGAATGCTGTAGTTACTCAATAAATGTTAGAAATCAGTTGAATTATGAATACTTTCACAAAGACTAAATAAATAAATAAATAAATAAAGATAGGCTGCAAAATGTTTATCTGTTCTGAGAGAAGTGAAAGAAATATGTCTCCATGCTATTTTGTTATTTTAAATAAGACACCCTCTAGTCCCTAGTAGTGAATATTATTTGTCACATTGAAAAAATTGTTTCACACTGTGGCAATCTAAAGTAGTCAAAAACATTGTTCTTAAAAAAATGTGACACTATAGAAAAAAAAGTATCTGAAAATTTAAGACAATAAAAATTCAAACATTAGTCATTCTTAAAGACATGAATATCTGAAACTTCAAATATATATATGTATATATATATATACATATATATATACACACATACATACATACATACATACAGAGTATTCTCAGTTCTGTGCCTCTTCAAATAAATAGCTCATGACACTATTTTTTAAAAAACACTTTTTTATTTTTTGCTTCTTTTTCCTTTCTTAGACAAAAATTTGTTTCAATGTAGAGAAAAACTATTTTTACCCAGGTTAAATGCAAAGAAAAATATAGGAAGTTATCAAGTAATTTGAATCACTATGAACAGTTAATTCACATAGTTGCACAAAAACACTTAAAATTTCCTAAGTAATGAAATTAACATTTTTTAACTCTTGAAAATTTGCCTATATTTTTATAGAGATATTAATTTGGTTTTAATTTTTCAAATGTTTTTGTCTTCCCTTGATAGACAATTTACTTATTTTGTACCCCTTAGAATTTTTAAAATAATCAAATTATAAATTTCTAAGTCTTAACAAATGTTAAAGTAATCATGCTTGAGAATAAGCTAGAGATTTTATAAAATTAAAACATACATAGCAGGAAATCATATTTTCAATATTTGCAAGCTGAGAACATTTGCACAGTCTTAAATATTTGCACTAAGAACATATGTGCATTAAAAACATTTAACTTTATTTTATTTTCTCTCCATATGCAAAAGAACTAGTTTCTTAATCTGGCTATTATTTTTATTTTTCCAATTTTGTCAAATAAAGTATCCTGACACATTAAAAGAATTTATGGTTTCAAAAGGGAATGAAAGAATAATGTACAGCTATCCAAATTCTACCCTGAAACATGAATAATTTATTAATTTTTTTAAATAAATAACCAAGAAAACTCACTCTTCACTGAACTGAAGAAAAGGTTTCAATCCTCAAGCCACAGATTGATATTCATTGTAAAGATACAAAGAATATAAATAATAATAAAGGGAAGATACTAACTGTAGAGTTGGAACTCATGGCGAAGAGCTTGAGCCCTGCACTGGGCTTCACTCTCAACAGAGAGTCTGCTTGCAATTCTTTCTCTCCCTCTCTTTTTGTCCCTCCCCATACTCATGTTCTCTCTCTCTCTTTCTCTCTCTCTTAAATAAATAAATTAATCAAAAAGAAAGAATTCAAGATGCTAACTTTGTATTAAAAACAACAGAAGTAATTCTCATAATATAATAGATATAAAATGGAATATTATTCAGGCATAAAAAAGAATGAGATCTTCCCATTTGTGACAACATAAATGGACATGAAGATACTATGCTTAGTAAAATAAGCCAGACAGAGAAACGGAAATATCATAAGATTCACTTGTATATAAAATCGAAAAAAAAAAAAAAAGAAAGAATGATACAAGAAGAAAATAAACAACAAAAAACTAGACTTCTAAATAGAAAGGACTGATGATTATCAGAAGAGAGGTGTTGGAGGTGAAATAAAGGGGATTAAGCTATATAAATTACAGGTTATAAAATAGATAGCCCACAGAGATGAAGAATACAGGATGAAGAAGATAGTCAATAATATTGTAATAATGTTTGGTGACAGATTATTACTATATTTATCCTGCTAAACACTGAGTAGTGTATAAAATTGTTAAATCACTGCGTTGTACACCTGTAACTAACATTGAATGTTAACTATACTTCTTTGAAAAATGAATTATAAAAATAGTATATAAGTTTAAAGGTATGAGGCAAGAAAAGGTTGACCCAAGGATCTTTGATTCTATTTAATGATGTTTGAAAATGTGAGGGTTTATTGAATAGGGCATATCTCATAATTTTAATAATAAAAAAAAGAAAAACTTGGCAACCAATAAGTTATATAAAATGTAAACCAATTTAAGATGTCAAAATATGAGAATTGAATTAAAATATATATAAAATTAATACATTTGGAAAATCCTGATGAAAGAATAGATTGGTAACCATGGTATGGAATTAATTTAACTAAAATATACCAAAGTGAATTTGACAGATAAGTATGGAAGTGAAAGCACAATTTTTTACTGACAATAAATGAATCCTGTGTATAAAGAATAGATATTTGCTATTAATCAAAGTGATAAAAATAAACCAGATAATAAATTAAAATATGCATATAACTTCTAAATATATTCACATCTACATTACAAAAATAACCACAGATCATATAAAAAGGAAGGAGATCAAAGGAAGCATTAGAAAGAGATACTGTAACAAATAGAACATGGCATAGTCAAGAACAAACATCTCATTTTGCAGTATATATAAGATATATTTATGAAAATAAGCATTTCAATATTTAGATCACAAAAAACCTTTAAATCTATACACAACAAAATCTAATTACATGATGTTGAGTTGAATTCAAAGCAAGTTTTTTTTTAATTTTCCATATTTTTATTTTAATTTCAATTAGTCAACATGGTGTAATATTAGTATCGGGAGGAGAATTCAGTGATTCGTCACTTAAATGTAGTACCCAATGCTCATCACAAGTGCCCTCATTAATACCATTAACCCATTCAGCCCATCCCCTACAACAACATCCCTTCCATCAATGCTCACTTTGTTCTCTATAATTAACAGACTGTTTCTTGTTTTTTCTCCATTTTATTTCTCTTTCCCCTATGTTCATGTTTTGCTTTTAAATTCCACATATGAGTGAAATCATATGATATCTACCTTTCTTTGATTCATTTTGCTTAACATAATATAGTCTAGCTCCATCCATGTCATAGCAAATGGCAATGGCAAGATTTAATTCATTTTTATGGTTGAAGAATATTCCACCGTGCATGTGTGTGTGTGTGTGTGTGTGTGTGTAACTTCTTTATCCATTCATCAGTTGATGGACATTTGGGTTCTTCCCATAACTTGCCATTGTTGGAAATGATGCTGTGAACATCAGTGCACATGTGCCCTGACAATTTAGTTCTTTTGTATTCTTTGGGTATATACCTAGCAGTGCAATTGCTGGGTTATAGTATAATTTCATTATTTAATTTTTAAAGAACCTCCATACTGTTTTCCACAGTGGTTGCATCAGTTTGCATTCCCACAGTGTAAGAGGGTTTCCCTATCTCTGCATCCTTGCCACCATCTGTTATTCCCTGTATTGTTAATTTTAGCCATTCTGACAGCCATTGTAGTTTTTATTTGTATTTCCCTAAAGATGGGTCATGTTGAGCATCTTTTCATGTGTCTGTTAGTCATCTGGATGTCTTCCTTAAACAAATCTCTATTAATGCTTTATGTCCATTTCTTTTTTTTTCTTTCCTTTTTTTTATTAATTAAATTTATTTATTTACAGCATAACAGTATTCATTATTTTTGCACCACACCCAGTGCTCCATGCAATCTGTGCCCTCTATAATACCCAAAACCTGGTACCCCAACCTCCCATCCCCCCACCAATCCATCAAAATCCTTGAGGAGAACACAGGCAGCAACCTCTTTGACCTCAGCCGCAGCAACATCTTCTTTTTTTTTTTTTAATTTTTTTCAGCCTAACAGTATTTGTTGTTTTTGGACTACACCCAGTGCTCCAAGCAATCTGTGCCCTTCCTAATACTCACCACCTGGTTCCCTCAACCTCCCACCCCCCGCCCCTTCAAAATCCTCAGATTGTTTTTCAGGGTCCATAGACTCTCATGGTTCACTTTCCCTTCCAATTTCCCTCAACTCCCTTCTCCTCTCCATCTCCCCTTGTCCTCCATGTTATTTGTTATGCTCCACAAATAAGTGAAACCATATGATAATTGACTCTCTCTGCTTGACTTATTTCACTCAGCATAATCTCTTCCAGTCCCGTCCATGTTGCTACAAAAGTTGGGTATTCATCCTTCCTAATGGAAGCATGATACTCCACAGTATATGGACCACATCTTCCTTATCCATTCATCCATTGAAGGGCATCTTGGTTCTTTCCACAATTTGGTGACCATGGCCATTGCTGCTATATACACTGGGGTACAGATGGCCCTTATTTTCACTACATCTGTATCTTTGTGGTAAATAACCAGTAGTGAAAATGCAAGGTCATAGTGAAGCTCTATTTTTAATTTCTTGAGGAATCTCCATAGTGTTTTCCAGAGTGGCTGTACCAGCTTGCATTCCCACCAACAGTGTAAGAGGGTTCCCCTTTCTTCACATCCTCTCCAACACATGTTGTTTCCTGTCTTGCTAATTTTGGCCATTCTAACTGGTGTAAGGTGGTATCTCAATGTAGTTTTAACTTGAATCTCCCTGATGGCTGATGATGAACATCTTTTCATGTTTCTGATAGCCATCTATATGTCTTCATTGGAGAAGTGTCTGTTCATATCTTCTGCCCATTTTTTGATATGATTATCTGTTTTGTGTGTGTTGAGTTTGAGGAGTTCTTTATAGATCCTGGATACCAACCTTTTGTCTGTACTGTCATTTGCAAATATCTTCTCCCATTCCGTGGGTTACCTCTTTGTTTTGTTCACTGTTTCCTTTGCTGTACAGAAGATTTTGATCTTGATGAAGTCCCAAAAGTTCATTTTCGCTTTTGTTTGCTTTGCCTTTGGAGATGTATCTTGAAAGAAGGTGGCTAATATCGAAGAGGTTATTGCCTCTGTTCTCCTCTAGGATTCTGATGGATTCCTGTCTCACGTTGAGGTCTTTTATCCATTTTGAGTTTATCTTTGTGTACGGTGTAAGAGAATGGTCGAGTTTCATTCTTCTACATATAGATGTCCAGTTTTCCAAACACCATTTATTGAAGAGACTGTCTTTTTTCCAACTGTATATTTTTTCCTGTTTCGTTGAAGATTATTTGACCATAGAGTTGAGGGTCCATATCTGGGCTCTTTCTGTTCCACTGGTCTTTGACTATTTTTGTGCCAGTACCATGCTGTCTTAGTGATCACAGTTTTGTAGTAAAGCTTGAAATCAGGTAACGTGATGCCCCCAGGTTTGATTTGTTTTTCAAAATTTCTTTTTTTTTTTTTTTTTAAGATTTTATTTTTTTGACAGACATCACAAGCAGATAGAGAGGCAGGCAGAGAGAGAGGGGAAAGCAGGCTCCCTGCTGAGCAGAGAGCCTGATGTGGGACTCAATTCCAGGACCCTGGGATCATGACCTGAGCTGAAGGCAGAAGCTTAACCCACTGAGCCACCCATGCACCCCTATTTTTCAACATTTCCTTAGCTATTCAGGGTCTTTTCTGATTCCATACAAATTTTAGGATTATTTGCTCCAGCTCTTTGAAAAATACCAGTGGAATTTTGATCGGAATGGCATTAAAAGTATAGATTGCTCTAGGCAGTAGAGACATTTTAACAATGTTTATTCTTCCCATCCAAGAGCATGAATGGTCTTCCATCTTTTTGCGTCTTCTTCAATTTCTTTCATGAGTGTTCTGTAGTTCCTCGAGTACAGATCCTTTACCTCTTTGGTTAGGTTTATTCCCAGGATCTTATGGTTCTTGGTGCTATAGCAAATGGAATCAATTCTCTAATTTCCCTTTCTGTATTTTCATTGTTAGTGTATAAGAAAGCCACTAATTTATGTACATTGACTTTGTATACTGCCATATTGCTGAATTGTTGTGTGTGTTCTAGTAGTTTGGGGGTGGAGTCTTTTGGGTTTTCCATATAAAGAATCATGTCATCTGCGAAGAGCGAGAGTTTGACTTCTTCATTGCCAATTTGGATACCTTTTATTTCTCTTTGTTGTCTAATTGCTGTTGCTAGGACTTCTAATACTATGTTGAACAAGAGCGGTGAGAGTGGGCATCCTTGTTGTGTTCCTGATCTCAACAGGAAGGCTGCAAGCTTTTTCCCATTGAGGATGATATTTGCTGTGGGTCTTTCATAGATAGATTTTATGAAATTCAGGAATGTTTCCTCTATCCCATACTTTGAAGTTTTTTAATCAGGAATGGATGCTGAATTTTGCCAAATGCTTTTTCTGCATCAATTAAGAGGACCATGTGGTTCTTCTCTCTTCTTTTATTGATTTGTTCTATCACATTGATTGATTTGTGAATGTTGAATCATCCTTGTAACCCAGGGATGAATCCCACCTTGTCATGGAGGATAATCTTTTTAACATGATGTTGGATCTTGTTTGCTAGAATGTTGTTGAGAACCTTAGCATCCATATTCATTAGTGATATTGGTCTGAAATCCTCCTTTTTGATGGGGTCTTTGCCTGGTTTTGGGATCAGGGTAATGCTGGCTTTATAAAAAGAGTCTGGAAGTTTTCCTTCTGCTTCAATTTTTTGAAACAGCTTCAGGAGAATAGGTATAATTTCTTCTTTGAAAGTTTGGTAGAATTCCCCAGGGAATCAGTCAGGTCCCTGGCTCTTGTTTTTTGGGAGGTTTTTGATCACTGCTTCAATCTCGTTACTAGACATCAGTCTATTCAGGTTGTCAACTTCTTCCTGGTTCAATTTCGGGAGTTTATAGTTTTCCAGGAATGCATCCATTTCATCTAGGTTGCTTAGCTTATTGGCATATAACAGTTGATAATAACTTCTGATGATTGTTTCTACTTCCTTGGTGTTAGTTGTGATCTCTCCCTTTTTATTAATAATTGTATTAATTTGGGCTTTCTCTCTTTTCTTTTGGATTAGTGTGGCCAATGGTTTATTAATCTTATTGATTCTTTAAAAAAAAACAGCTTCTAGTTTCATTGATACATTCTACTGTATCTCTGGTTTCTACCTCATTGATCTCTGCTCTAATCTTGATTATTTCCCTTCTTATGTGTGGAGTTGGTTTGATTTCTTGTTGATTCTCTAGTTCTTTAAGGTGTAGAGACAGCTGGTGCATTCTAGATTTTTCAGTTTTTATGAGAGAGGCTTAGATGGCTATGTATTTCCCCCTTAGGACCACCTTTGCCATATCCCATAGGTTTTGGACTGAAGTGTCTTTATTCTCATTGTTTTCCATGAATCGCTTAAGTTCTTTGATCTCCTGGTTGATCCAAGCGTTCTTAAGCAAGGTGGTCTTTAGCTTCCAGGTGTTTGAGTTCTTTCCAAACTTTTCCTTGTGATTGAGCTCCAGTTTCAAAGTATTGTGATCTGAGAATATGCAAGGAATAATCTCAGTCTTTTGGTATTGGTTGAGTCCTGATTTGTGACCCAGTATGTGGTCTATTCTTGAGAAGGTTTCATGTGCACTTGAGAAGAATGAGTATTCTGTTGTTTTAGGGTGGAATATTCTGTACATATCTATGAGGTCCATCTGGTCCAATGTGTCATTAAATGTTCTTGTTTCTTTATTGATTTTCTGCTTCAATGATCTGTCTATTTATAAGAGCAACATGTTAAGATCTCCTACTATTAATGTATTCATATCAATATGACTCTTTATCTTGATTAACAGTTTTCTTATGTAACAATTGTAAATATCTATGTTCCCATATTGGGGTCATAGATATTTACAATTGTTAGATCATCTTGGTGGATAGTCCCTTTAAGAATTATGTAGTGTCCTTCTGTATTTCTGACTACAGTCTTTAGTTTAAAATCTAATTTATCTGATATGAGAATCGCTACCCCCGCTTTCTTTTGAGGCCCATTGGCATGAGAGATGCTTCGTCATTCCTTCACTTTCAGTCTGGATATATCTTTAGGTTCAAAATGGGTCTCTTGTAGACAACATATGGATGGGTCCTATCATTTTATCCAATCTGCAACCCTGTGTCATTTGATGGGCACATTTAGGCCATTCACATTAAGAGTGATTATTGATAGATATGTTTTTATTGACATAATGTTACCTTTGAAGATTTTCTTTCTGTAGATTGTCTCTATATTTCTGTTCAATGCTATTAGCATTTTTTCCTCTTTTATAGACCCCCTCCTTAATATTTCCTGCAGTGTCAGCTTGGTGGTTGCATAGTCTTTTAAGCCTTGCTGGTCTTGGAAGCTCTTTATCTCTCCATCCATTTTGAATGTCAGTCTTGTTGGATAAATTATTCTTGGCTGCATGTTCTTCTCATTTAGTGCCCTGAATATATCTTTCCAGCCCTTTCTGGCTTGCCAGGTCTCTGTGGACAGGTCTGATGTTATTCTGATGGGCTTTCCTCTGTATGTAAAGAGCCTCTTTGTCCTAGAAGCTTTTAAGAGATTGTATCTACAATTATGATTTCTCAATTTCATATCAGGTGCCTTGATTTTTTTGGAATCTATAATCTTGGGGAGAGACTGTTCTGCCTCTAGTACATGAAAACGGGTTCCATTCACGAGATTGGGAACATTTTCATGAAGAACTTATTCCACTATATCTTCTAGCCTTCTTTCTTTCTCCTCCCCTTCAGGGAGGAGAAATTCTGGTGTTGGAATGTTTCATTGCATTATTTATTTCCCTGATTCTGTTTTTATGGCTTCTAAGTTGTTTGTTCCAGGCTTCCTCTTGATACTTTCTCTCTGTTTGTCTTCCAGATCACTAATTCTATCTTCTGTCTCAGTTACCCTAGCTTTTAGATAACTTAGATTAGATTGGAATTCATTGAGAGCATTGTGAACCTCATCCCTGGTGGCTTTCAGTTCTGCCCTAACATTGTGAACATCATCCCTGGTGGCTTTCAATTCTGCCCTAATCAATTCCATTTGGTCATCCATGGCTTTCTCCAACCTAACTATTGCCTGGATAATTGTTAGCCTGAATTCTCTTTCCACATATTGTCTATGTTGATAGCCATTAGCTCTGTTGAAGAAGGCCCATCCTCTGTATTTTTCTTATGTTGAGCATTCCTCCTCCTAGTCATTTTGGTGAGAGATGACTGAACGGATGAAACTGGATATATTGACCATGGTGCAGTCAAAGTACACCCTGGGACGCTTCTGAGCAATCAGGATTCCCCACCCCAACGAGAGAAAAAAGAAAATAAAAAGGAAAAAAAAAAAGAGAGAGAGAGAGACAGAGACAGAGACAGGAAAAAAAGGGAACATAAAAGAGAAGGTTCAGCCCAAATGGGCCCCAAGGTAAGATTTATGATGTATACAAACAAACACAGACAAACAAAAAGTATATGACAAGAGAAAAAAAATATATATATATGCAAAAAAAGGAAGAACCTCATCAAAAAGAACCCCAAGTATAAGATTTATATACTCTCAGTTCAAACACAAATACACTGGCAGAAGAAAAAGATGGGAGAGTGGTTGTAAATTCTCAGTGTGGGCGAGGAAAATTATTTTGAATCTTCCTGGATGTATCTTGATATCTTTGTTAAAGGACTCAACTTTCCTAAGATAAAGGGAAATTAAAAATTGGTTTACCTGTAAAGGTAGCATTGATTGGGGAAAGGCATTATCTTGAAGTTTAACTCTATATGAATATTAGAAAATAAAAATAAAAAAGGAACAAACTAGATTAAACTAAACTAAAATTTTTTAAAAAATTTAAAAAAATAGAAAAGTAAAAGAAAAACACAGGTATATGTATCAAAAAGTTCAGGTTAGAAGGTTATTATAGAATTTGATGTACTGGATATCTAACTGTGATGGTAAATAGGTTAAAAACTATCTTTATCTATCTCTATCTATCTATCTATCTATCTATCCATCTAAATGAACTAGAATAGTGGGAACGAGTTAAAAATAAAAGTTTTATCTATAAAGTAGTGGTGGTTGTTCTCTTGTAGGCTTTTTTTTTTTTTTTTTCCTGGTTGATTTTCTGGGGGAGGGGCCTGCCACGTGGGGTTTTCAGTCAATGATGTTCCCTGAGTTAAGTCCTCCCACCCCCCCTCAAGCGGATGGGCTCTGAGGAAACTGGCTTTTTCAGGCTTTTGTTCTCTGGAGGTTTTTACATTTGTTCACTTTTCTCTCACCTTGACCGCTTTTGATGGTTTTGGAGGTTTAGAGGAAAGCAAACTGCACCCTGACCTCCCTCTCAGAGAGAAGCCTCAGTCTGCTCCCCTGTAGGTGCTTCAGAGACCATATAAATTCCCCCTAGGCCGCTGGCAGAGCAGGTTCCAAGTCCCAGTCCCTGGGGACAGAGGATCTTCTGCTTGTACCCAAAACCATGGCAGGGGCAGCTGTCTGGGCAGCTCCAGACTGCCAGAGAGGTTTCAAGCAGTGATTGTACATGGAGATTTTCCCACTGGCCTGGGCTGGGAACGCCTGGTCTTTCTGGGTCTAAGAGTGCCAGGCTTGCGAGCACCTCTCTTAGGGGAGGGTGTGGGGTGCTCACATCTCAAGCTCTGTTATCATGGCTCAGCTCAGCATTCTGCTGTCTGGCGAGGCTCCCAGCCCCTCACAGGAGCCAGACCCCAAGCGTTCTCAGGCGTGCTGACAGCTCAGAGACCAAGACCTGGTTTCTGCGTCGCACTCTCTCTCACTCAGCGCCAGGGGAGGCTTTCCTGGCTCCAGTGACTTAAGCTCCTGTCCCTAGCCGCCCTGATTCCCACAATTTCCTCCTGCAATCCTTTGCTCTTTTTGAGTGCTTTCAACCAGACTCCAAGTTAATGCTGGTCCCCAGATGCAGGGCACTCTCATATTGGTTCGCCTCTGGTGACTACCTCCCCCTTTTGTTTATCTTCCAATATCAGTTCAAAGTTCCCACAATGCTTTACCTGCCCACTGACATCTTCTGCCCCTGTAGAGATCCAGACATGTATAATTCTGATCTCAGGCTGATTTCATGGGTGATTGGAGTTCTTTGGTAGGAATCAGCTCACTTTAGGGTACAGGTTGAAATGGCATCTCCTCCTACTTCCCTGCCATCTTGTCTCCCCTTCTGTCCATTTCTTAACTGAATTGTTTATTTTCTGGGTTTTGAGTTTGGTAAGTTCTTTATATACTTTGGATAATAACCCTTTATCAAATATGTTATTTGAAAATATCTTCTCTCATTTTGTGAGCTGGCATTACTTTTGTTGATTGTTTCCATCACTGTGCAGAAGAATTTTATCTTGATGAAGTCTGAGTAGTTTATTTTGCTTTTGTTTCCCTTGCCTCAGTAGATATGTAGAAAGGAGTTGCTATGACCAATGTCAAAGAGGTTACTGCCTGTATTTTGCTGTTGGATTTTGATGGTTTCCTGTCTTACAGTTAGGTCTTTCAACCATTTTGAAGTTATTCTTTTGTATGGTGTAAGAAAGTGGTCTCATTTCATTCTTCTGCATGTTGTTGTCCAGTTTTCCCAAGACCTTTTGTTGACTGTTTTTGCCCCATTTGATATTCTTTCCTGCTTTGTTGAAGATTACTTGTCCTTACAGTTTTGTGTCTATTTCTGGCTTTTCTATTCTGTTCCATTGATCTATGTGCCTATTTTTGTGCCAGTACCAACTCTTTTGATGACTATTGCCATGTAGTATTACTTGAAGTCCAGAATTGTGATGCCTCTAGTTTTCACTTTCTTATTCAAGATGTCTTTGTCTATTTGAAGTCTTTTGTGGTACCATACAAATTTTAGGACTGTTTGTTCTATCTCTGTGAAAAATTCTGTTGATATTTTCTTAGGGATTGCATTAAATGTTTGGATTGTTTTGGGTAGTATAGACATTTGAATAATATTTGTTCTTCCAATCCATAAGCATGGTATATGTTTCCATTTCTTTGTTTCATCTTCAATTTATTTCAACAGTGTTTTATAGTTTTTAAAGTCCAAGTCTTTCATGTTTGTTGTTGTTGTTGTTGTTTTTGATTAGGTGTATTCCTAAGTATCTTATTATTTCTGGTGTATTTGTAAATGGGATTGACCCTTTACTTTCTTTCTTTCTACTCTATTATTGGTGTACAGAAATGCTACAGATTTCTACACATTTTGTATACTGTGACTTCACTGAATTCATGTATCATTTCTAGCAGCTATTTGGTGGAATCTTTTGGGTTTTCTATACAGAGTATCATGTCATCTGTAAGTAGTAAAAATCTGACTTCTTCCTTGCCAATTTGGATGCTCTTTATTTATTTTTACCATATGATTGCTGTGGTTGGGACTTCCAGTACTATGCTAAATAATGATAGTGGGGCACCTGGGTGGTTCAGTCAGTTTAGTGTCAAAGTCTTGATTTTGATTAAAATCATGACCTCAGGGTTATGAGGGATATGAGGTTATCAAGCCTCACATCAGGCTCCATGCTGGGTGTGTAACCTACTGAAGATTCTCTCTTTCTCCCTCTACCCTCCCCCCATTCACGTTCCCTAAACAAACAAATAAATAAACAAACAGTGGTGAGAATGAACATCCTGTCTTCATTCTGATCTTAGAAGATAAGTTCTCAGTTTTTCCACATTGAGAATTCTATTGGCTTTGGGTTTTTCATATATGACATTTATCATGTTGAAATATGTTTCCTCTGGGGGCACTTGGGTGGCTCAGTGGGTTGAGCTTCTGCCTTCGGCTCAGATCATGATCTCAGGGTCCTGGGATCGAGTTCCATATCGGGCTCTCTGCTCAGCGGGGAGCATGCTTCCCACCTTTCTCTCTCTCTGCCTCTCTGCCTACTTGTGATTTCTCTCTCTGTTAAATAAATAAATAAATAATCTTAAAAAAAAAAAAAAAGAAATATGTTTCCTCTGAACCTACTTTGTTGAGGGTTTTTATCATGAATGAATCTGTATTTTGTCAAATGTTCCTTCTGTATCTATTGAAGGGTCATATGGTTCTTATTCTTTCTTTTATTAGTGTAGTGTAACAAGTCAACTGACTTGCAAATACTGAAGCACCTTGCAACCCAGGAATAAATCCTACTGTATTGTGGTTAATATATATTTTTTCAATGTATTATTGGATTTGGTTTATTATCATTCAATTGAGATTTTTGTATCCATGTTTGTCAGGGATAGGAGTTTCATAGTTTAGCACCTTAAATATAGGTTTGTAATGCATTTTGAATTAATTTTTGTGAAGGGTGAATATCGGTGTAAAGAATTATTTATTTATTTATTTTTTGCTTGTGGATGTCCAGCTCTCCCAGTACTATCTATCAAGGAGAATATCTTTGCCATATTTTATTGACCTTGTTCCTTTTCAAAGATCACTTGACTATATTCATGTGAATATAATTCTTGGTTCTCTGTTATATCTGCCTATCATTTTGGCAATACCACACTCCTTGATTATGGTAGGCTTATAGTAAGTCTTTAAGTTGGGTAGTACCAGTTTTCCAACTTTCTTCTTCTCCTTTAGTATTGTATCAGTTATTATATAAAGTACACATTTTTAGTTAAAATTTTATTGCAATTTAATAATTATGAGGCAACATTCTTTATCTTGTTCAGTGAAGTCGCTCTGAAAGAAATTGAAGATAACACAAGAAATGGAAAACCATTCCATGTTCATAGATTAGAAGACAAATATTGTTAAACTGTCTATGCTACTCAAAGCAATCCATACATTAATGGACTCCATATGAAAATATCAACAGCATTTTTCACAGAGCTAGAACAAACAATCCTAAAATTTGTATGGCACCACAAAAGACCCGGAATAACCAAAGCAATCTGGTCAAAGAAAAGCAAAGCTGAAGGCATCACAATTCTGGACTTCAAGCAATTATATAAGGCAGTGGTCATCAAAAGAGTTGGTACTGGCACAAAAATAGTCACATAGATCAATAGAATATCAACTCCTTTCTAGATATGTCTACTGAGGCAAGGGAAAAAAAAAGCAAATATAAACTACTGGACTTCATCAAGATAAAAAGCTTCTGCACAGTGAAGGAAATAATCAACAAAACTGAAGTCAGCCTATGGAATGGGAGAAAATATTTTCAAATGATGTATCTGATAATGGATTATTATCCAAAATATATAAAGAACTTACAAAATCTGGGGGACCTGGGTGTTTCAGTTGGTTAGGCATCTGCTTTCAGAGCAGGTCAGAATCCCAGGGTCCTGGGATCAAGCCCTACATTGGGCTCCCTGCTTAGTGGAAGCTTGCTTCTGCATCTCCCACTTCCTCTACTTGTGCTCTGTCTCTGTCTCTATCAAGTAAACAAACAAAATCTTTAAAAAAAAAAAAAAGGAGTGAATTTATAAAATCCAACACCTAAAACATTCATAATCCAGTCAAAAGAATGGGCAGAAGGCAGGAATTGACATTTTTTCCAAAGAAGACATCCAGATAACTAACAGACACATGAAAAGATGCTCAGCACCATTCATCATCAACAAATGCTGTGTTACATACACTACATATTTTCAAACAAGCGTGCAAAGAAAAATTTGTAGGCATAATTCTTTACTAAAAAAGAATGGATGAAAAATACAGTATAAGTTTAGTACAGTATAGTTTGGCTAAGGAAGCAAGGAAAACTACCAAACAAGACAAAACAAACCACAGAGATACAGAAAGAGTGATAGCATATGGGAAAACCACACATTAAGAAAACTGAATTATTAATCTTTCCTTAATAACAAAATATTGAATATAAGTTATAAGAAACTCATATTTAGAAAAAGAAAGAAAAAATATTAAGGTATGCATGTGAATGAATATGATTATATGAGTAAGACCTCATTTTTTTTCTTTTTTAATTCATCAATTTTCTTACGAATAAAATGTACATCTCACAAAACAACTGAGCAACAGAAAATCAACCAATATGTATAACAACAAAAAATCAGGACCGGGAAGTTTCATATTATCTTCCCAAGGTATGCTATAAAGCCATTAAGGTTGATGATGACACTTTTAAGTTAGAATTTGTAAAATAAATAAATAAATAAAAATAAATAAAAGCTTAAAAATATTTTCCTAAGATGGCTGATAACTGGGGCACCTGGGTACCTCAGTCACTTAAGCAACTGACTTTGGCTCAGGTCATGATCCCAGGGTCTTGAGATAGGCCCCTGAACCAGGCTCTCTGCTTAGTAGGGAGCCTGCTTCTCCCTCTGCCCCTCTTTCTGCTCATAAGTGCACCCTCTCTCTCTCTCTCTCTCTCTCTCTCTCTCAAATAAATAAATAAATAGAATTTTTAAAGAAAAATCCATCAAGATGGTGATATAAGTCATTCCCAACTTCAGTCTCCGTCACAAGACTGTTTAGCAAATATCCATAGACAAAATACCATTGTTAATAACCCAGAAACTTGGATCGGTGCTAAAGCATCTCAATGGGTAAGAAAGACTGAGAAGGGATAAAATTGGAATGGTAAGAAAAGCAGCTGTAGTCTGACCACATCTCCCCTTACCTATGCAAGGTTTCTTTGAGATGGACTTGCCGGAAGAAAGAGAGTCAAAGATGGACTTTCAGCTTCCCCAACATTGAAAGACAGTTCTCAGAGTTGCACTCAGGCCTCGCCTCAGTGAAATCACTGGATGAATTTTCAGGGTCTGACCACTGGGGATCAGATAGAGAAGGCAGGCAGCAATGGTTTTATGAATATGACACCCAAAGCACATGCAACAAAAGTAAAAAGAGGTGAGACTGTAACAAAATGAAAAGCTTCTGCACAGAAAATGTAACAATCAACAAAATGAAAAGGCAGTATATGGAATGGGAGAAAATATCTGCAAACTAAGTATCTAATAAAACATTTATATCCAAAACATGTAAGGAACTCATGGAACATAGTAGCAAAAATAATCTGATTAAATTGGGCAAGGACTAGAATAGACATTTTTTCAAGGAAGATATTCAAATGGCCAAAAGGAAGATGAAAAGATGCTGAATATCACTAATCTTTAGGGAACTACAGATCAAAACCACAGTGAGAAATCACCTCACCCTCCTACACTGTTGGTGGGAATGCAAGCTGGTGCAGCCACTCTGGAAAACAGCATGGAGGTTCCTCAGAATGTTGAAAATAGAACTGCCCTATGACCCAGCAATTGCACTATTGGGTATTTACCCTAAAGATACAAATGTAGTGATCCAAAGGGGCACATGCACCCGAATGTTTATAGCAGCAATGTCCACAATAGCCAAACTATGGAAAGAACCTAGATGTCCATCAACAGATGAATGGATCAAGAAGATGTGGTATATATACACGATGGAATACTATGCAGCCATCAAAAGAAATGAAATCTTGCCATTTGCGGCAACATGGATGGAACTAGAGCGTATCATGCTTAGCGAAATAAGTCAAGCAGAGAAAGACAACTATCATATGATCTCCCTGATATGAGGAACTGGTGATGCAACATGGAGGCTTAAGTGGGTAGGAGAAGAATAAATGAAACAAGATGGGATTGGGAGGGAGACAAACCATAAGTGACTCTTAATCTCACAAAACAAACTGAGGGTTGCTGGGGGGAGGGGGTTTGGGAGAAGGGGGTGGGATTACGGACATTGGGGAGGGTATGTGCTTTGGTGAGTGCTGTGAAGTGTGTAAACCTGGTGATTCACAGACCTGTACCCCTGGGGATAAAAATATATGTTTATAAAAAATAAAAAATTTAAAAAAAAAAAAAAAAAGAAATCACCTCCCACCTGTAAGAATGGCCATCATCAAAAAGACAAGCTAAGAAGTGGCAGGGAGGATTTGGAGGAAAGGGAGCCCTGTGTACTGTTGATGAGATTGTAAACTGATGCAACCACTGTTGAAAATAGTATGGTGGTTTCTCAAAAAATTAAAACTAAGTCTACTATATGATTCAGCAATACCACTTCTGGGTATAAATCTGAATGAAATGGAATCACAATTTAAAATTTGTATCTGTACCCTAACCATGTTCATTGTAGCATTATTTACAAAAGCCAAGTCATGGAAACAAATTAAATGCTGATGAGTGGGGGGGATAAAGCACACACACACGCACACACACACACACACACACACACACACACACAGAGGAATGTTTTTCAGTCAAAAGAAAAAAAAAGAAGGAAATCTGCCATTTATGACAATATGGATGTCCTTTGAAGGCACTGTACTAATAAGTGAAATAAGTCAGAGAATTTCAAATAGTGGATGATTTAATTTGTATGCGAAATTAAACAAACAAACAAACAAACAAACAAAAACATAAAAAAAAAGATCAGGTTGGTAGTTGCCTGGGATGGGAGGTGGGAATTTGTGGGAAATGTATGAAGGCAGACAAAGGTAATAAACTGCCAAATATAAGATGAATATATTCCTTGGATGTAATATACAGCATGGTTATACAGTATGTATTGCATATCTGAAAGATGCTCAGACAATAGATTTTGAAAGTTCAAACCATACACAAAAAGGTTTTAAGTATGTGAAGTGACAGATGTGTTAGCTACCCTTCTCATGATAATCATTTTACAACATATACATATATCAAGTCATTACAAGGTGCATCTTAAATGTAAAAAATGTTAAAATGTCCATGATATCTCAATAGAGATGAAAAAAATAAAACCTCAAAAAGAAATACAGAGCAAACACATAAGACGTGTGAACAATAATATTATATCCTATCTAAAATAATAAGCAAAATAATTTTTTAAGAATTTATTTATTTATTTGACAGGAGAGAGATCACAAGTAGGCAGAGAGGCAGGCAGAGAGAGAGATGAAGGGAAGCAGGCTCCCTGCTGAGCAGAGAGCCCAATGCGGGGCTTGATTCCAGGACCCTGAGATCATGACCTGAGCCCAAGGAAGAAGCTTTAACCCACTGAGCCACCCAGGCACCCCAATAAGCAAAATTATTGATTATTGTATCAACCTTATATTTTTAAATATACTAATGCTAAGGCACCAAGTTTATTTTACCAACCCTGAGCAACACTGTATTTCTTTGACTTATTTCACATTATGTAATAAAGCTTTCTCTAGATCTCTAGTATGTTTTACCTTTGAAGATATTATTTATAAATAATTCATTCTTGGGGGTGCCTTGGTGGTTCAGTGGGTTAAAGCCTCTGCCTTCCGCTCGGGTCGTGATCCCAGAGTCCTGATATCGAGCCCCGCATTGGGTTCTCTGTTCAGCAGGGAGCCTGCTTCCTCCTCTCTCTGCCTGTGATCTCTGTCTGTCAAATAAATAAATAAAATCTTTAAAATATAATAATTCATTCTTTATACAGTAAACATTTTATGCACTAATTTTTAAAGAAAACTTAAAATGCTATAAAATACGTTCATAAGAAATATGTAGAGAGAAAGGAAGTTACAATGAAACACAGAAGATATCAAATCTCTTTCAGGTATTATATTTTATATCAGAGAAAGTAAATCTAATTTAATTTAATTTTTTCAAGATTATGAGGTTCTATATGATTCAAAAACATAGAAAAAAAGAAAGATGAGAACACAGGGGTGCCTATGTGGCTCATTTGGTTAAGTATCTGCCTTCTGCTTAGGTCATGATCTCAGAGCCCTGGGATGAACCCCAAGTCTGGCTTTCTGCTCAGCAGAGATTCTGCTTCCTCCTCTCCTTCTGTCCTTCCCTATTCTTTCTGCTTGCACTCTCTCTCTCTCTTCCAAATAAATAAATAAAATATTAAAAACAGAAAGATAAGAACATATACTAGGTAAAATTTATGAAACATTTTAAGAAAATTTTTTATTTGAATCAAGCAAAATAAAATGTAAAACATGTAACATATTAAATATATGCTTTTAAACAAAAATATACATATAATGAAACATAAATAATCTGTAGCCTGAAGATGAATTGGCAACAAGAAACCTTGGTCTGTCTTTCCAAAAGTAAATAATGTGCTAAAATGACTGATTACTTTCTAATCATAGATGGCAACAATCTCTGGTCAAGGCTACCTGTTGTAATCCTTTGAGGATAGATAGCAGTTTACAATTTTTTTTCTATCATATCTGGGTTATTATGGACAATGTACTAAGAATGTTTTGCAAACCTATTTTCTGCACTTTCCAGCACTAAACCAGCTTATTTCATTGATTGGAAAAGAATGTATATATTATACAAAATATTTTCACATTTTAATTATTCTTAATAAATAAATTGGAATATAACAAGAAAATCTATCTTCCCTCAGATATTTAAGGACTGTAGAATGATTTGAGTTTTAATAAAGCCATTGCAAATTTGGTACTACTTATATCTCTAGTATATGCTTTGAGAAATTTTTAGAAGAAAATTATTTTAGATGAATTATAGATTGTATAATAAGTCTTGTATTTTAAAAGGGTTAATTATATTAATTTATTAATCAGGTCATTAGTTACTAGGCTGTAGTGTGAAATATTTATACATGGATATTACTGGTACATGATTAATGTTAAAAAGAATGAAATGTATTATATTCTATCATGTCAAACTTATGTACTTGCCAATATTTCATCATTTTGACCTATAAAAATGTCATTTCCATATGTTTCAACTAATACACCCATGAATTATAAAATATGTATTTCTATTGAATAACACACTTAGAAAAACTCTCTCCAATACTTTGTGCAAAGTGAAGTGTTCAAAGAAATGTGTATGAGTTTGTAATTGTGTTTGTGGTTAACCATTTCTACATAATGGGGAAACTTACCAGTCATTATATGACATGAAAAAATGATACAGAATCCCAAGCACTGAGAATAATATGGCTCCCTAAATAATCAGACATAGGATGGTATAAAAAAGTAGATACTGATAAATGAGTCATTTAACAAGTAAAGATTATTATAGAAAATGATTATTACTTAAAGTCCTTGCCAGATTTTTAAAGCACATAATGGCATCTTATCATGGCTTTAAGTTGTAGTTTTAATTTCATGTAATCAAACACATTTCATTATGCTTGTTGATAATTTATTATTACACTTATGGTAATAATCTATACATATGCTTTTTTTCATGGAAGTTAGACACAAAGACTAGACCAAATACAGACATTCTCCTAAGCTCCCATCAGTCCACAGAGAAGTGTGCTTGCCTTGAGCATGGTTGTCACACCATAGGAAGGGCTCCAGGAAAACCAATCTTTTCCCAGGCTGCTCTATCATTTTAAAGGACAGTTAAGAGGGGCACAGATGTGTGGAAAATATAAATACTCTCACAAAGTTATTGGCTCTAAGACATTAGTTTAGGGGAGCTCATATCAGATAGGGATTGTGTTTATTTTCCTCAACAAGTGCTCAGTATCACTAATCACTAGGGAAATACAAATCAAAACCTCAGTGAAATATCACCTTACACCTGTCAGAATGGCTAGACTCAAGAGGACAAGAAACAATAAGTGTTGCTGAGAATGTAAAGAAAAGGAAATCCTTCTGCTCTGTTGGTAGAAATGTAAATTGGTGCAGCCACTGTGGAAAACAGTATAAGAGTTTCCTCAAAAATTAAAAATAGAAATCTCACACAACCCAGTAATTCCACTTCTGGTTATTTATCCAAAGAAAATGAAAACACTAATTTAAAAAGATACATGCACATTTATGTTTATTACAACATTATTTACAACACCCAAACTATGGAAGTTACCTAAAGTCCAATGATAGATGGATAAAGAGAAGTGTGATATATACACAATGGAATTTTAGTTTTGTGATGATATGGATGGAACTAAAGGATATTATGCTAAGTGAAATGTCAGACAGAGAAAGACAAATACCATATGATTTCACTTATGTGTGGAATCTACAAAACAAAATGAAAAAATAAAAAAAAAAACAAAATACAAAAGTAGATTCAACTACAGAGAACAAACCGCGGTTTGCCAGAGCAGAAACGAGTTGGAGTGAGAGAAACAGGTAAAGGGGATTAAGAGGTACAAGTTTCCATTTATAAAATAACTTATTCATGGGATGAAAGGTACAGCATAGGGAATATAATCAATGATATCAATGATATTGTAATAATTTTGGAGACAAAAAGTAACTACATTTATCATGATGAGCATTTCATATGTATGTAAGTGCTGAATCACTGTTGTATACCTGCAATTAATATATCATTGTTTGTTAACTATACTTCACCAAAAATAAAGCATAATAACTAAAAAGACAAAATCGATTAGACCAATAACTATGGGAGATTTAGAAAAAGCTTTCAATATAATCAGATGTTCATTAGACTCTTAATGTCCACCAATATCAGACTCTTAATGTCCACCACAGTCAAATGGAGTTTAGGATACCAATAGGAGAATTGTTTATAACACAAATTGTAACACAATTTATCACATAACCTGCTCATAGGAGAATTAAAAGGAATTCATAGCATTCTAAATATGAATCGCTTCCATTTACATACATGCTAACCTTTTCTTTGGGAATATATTTCATATATTTTCCAAATTCTAATATATATGTAAGCTCTTTGCAAAGAAATTCCTTTTTTTCTAGGAATTTATTTTAAAGAACTAAATATTCTAAAAGCTAACCATCAATTGATAATTAAGGAAAACTAATATTGAACACATTAACTATGATGAAAAAATATATTATCTTGGTATTCTGCTTGTAATAGAATTGTATGAAGTCATTAAGAGTTATAACCATATTGGAAAAGAAGATTCAATGCATAAGGAATATGTTTAATTTATACAGCATAGAGATAGAGGCAGATCAAGAAATGGTAAATGATGCTATATTCAAAAAACAAGTTAAAACATGATGAATTGTCTGCTGTAGACAAGTTGAAGGACAGAAGAGGATGACCCAAAAAATATCAGGTTAATGGAATTTTTTCCCCTCACAGTTTGATTAGGCAATTTTATTTACTTATTTGTTTTCAAAAGATCCCATGTGTATATATACACATATGTATATATACATACATATATATACACATCATATAAATATATGAAGTTCATATAAATATATATATTATTTATTAGTTAGACACAATTTAAATGTATATTTTGAATACTTCAATAACCAAGATAAGGGCATCAATGTAGTTATAAGAATAATACAAAATGGCAAATTCAAAATGAACATTTATGTTACTTTTTTATTTTTTTTTAAGATTTTTATTTATTTATTTGACACAGAGATCACAAGTTGGCAGAGAGTCAGGCAGAGAGAGAGGAGGAAGCAGGCTCCCTGCTGAGCAGAGAGCCCGATGTGGGGCTCGATCCTAGGACCCCGAGATCATGACCTGAGCTGAAGATGGAGGCCTCAACCCACTGAGCCACCCAGGCGCCCCTTATGTTACATTTTTAACATCACTGGTTCTTTTCTTCCTCTAGACCGTAATTATTAGTATCTACAAATCTGAATGTTTGTTACTTTATTATTACCTTCCATGACCTTTCCTCCCAACTCCATTTATAGTACTTCAAAACCTCACAATCTGTTATGAAGAGAATTACCCATGTAAAAATAAAGCTAACCACTGTAAATTCTTCAAAAGCTTTGCTATGTTAAGCAATGTATTCTTTACAGATATTTGATATAATACTAACAATCAAAGTCCGTATTCTAATATTGATACTTACATAATTTGTTATATGATTTTAGTGTTTTGCATGCCATGCCCCAAATTTGTCATTTGACAATATTCCCTCTGGAATATTCACACTGTGACAGAAATTGGCATGTTTTCAGTTCCTTAGAATAAAGTTGCATGTTTGACATGTTATAATTGTCCCTCATTTCATCTTTATTTTAATTTTAAATGCCTCATTTTCGAAATAGGCTAACTGTAAAATAAACTATTATTTATATAATAACCGCCAGTATTTAATTCTCCTCATTTTCTTTCTTTCAGGATTAAATTCTCATAGACCCTGTCACAGTTTAAATACAAATGAAATACTTTTCTTTGAGATGCTATTTTCTTAATTTGTTCTGACCTGTAAAGCACTTTAAAGTGTGAGCAAGAAGTGTGTATATAAATGCAAATGATTGAGAGAGAGATTGTTATAGATTAGTCAGTATACAGGAAGTCAACAGAATTATTAAAATGAATTGTGTTACAAACGAAAGAAATGCTTCATGGAAAATTGTAAAAAAATAAATATCTTAAACCTTTTTCTAAATAAAAAAATATAGTTATAAAACATTCAACAAATTGTTTATATTTGAGAGACAGCAACAACAAAAATTTTTAAAAAAGGCGAAGTTTCAGAAAATTAGTGGATATTCAACTTAAGTGTTTTGTTTTGAATGTAAATTCAAAGAGTAACAAACATCTTAAATCTAGTTACCCTGCTATTTACCAGCAGAATTAGATATAAGCTTGGTTATTCTAACTTCCAATTCAATCTTTTCTAGAAAAAATGTATCTCAATTAAAATAGTGAGATAAAATAATTGAAATAATATTTTTTTAAAGATTTTATTTATTTATTTGACAGACAGAGATCACAAGTAGGCAGAGAGGCAGGCAGAGAGAGAGAGGAGGAAGCAGGCTCCCCAAGGAGCAGAGAGCCCGATGTGGGGCTCGATCCCAGGACCCCAGGATCATGACCTGAGCCGAAGGCAGAGGCTTTAACCCACTGAGCCACCCAGGCGCCCCTGAAATAATATTTTTATGTATTTTTAAGAACTCAGGTATTATCAATGATATCATGAAAAGGGATACTGACTTTACTTTTCTTTTAAAAGTGTGTGCTGTAGTAAAGTGTTCTTCTGTGTATTTATACATATATACATGTATATACATATACAACATGCACATATATACCCTGGGTTTTTATTGGATAGGACCAAGTGTAAAAGGAAAAAAATAATTGAAATGTTGATATTCAAAATTTTCATTTAAAAAAAGTAGGGGGTACAAATTATTTCCTCACTGAAATCTTCTAGGATCAGAACATGGGGACATTTGAAATAGGTTAATAATCTTAAGTGGGGTCTAATGAAAATATATCTAATATAAATGTATCAACAGTACTTAATTAAAAATGACAGAAGTACACTCTCCCCCTAATTAGCCTGCAGTATATACATTGTTAACACTAGACTAGAAATAAAATGTTTTTTCCTTGGGAGAAAATATGTACTCATGCAAAGGGGCACTTTAGGATGTGCTAAAGAATAATTAGATATTAGGAATATTTGCATGTATCCACAAAACACTCAACATTATGTTTCTGCTTTACAGTGAAGGCTAGTCCGGATTGTTCTCAAACAAAGGAATCTTTTTCAATGAGACCATTTTTTTTTTTTTTTTGCCTATTTATCACTACTAATGTTTTCATTTTTAGAGGTTTGGGAATGCTGAAATATAAAGCTAACTGAAATATTGATTTCAACTAATTTTGGAAAAACTCATACTATGTTTTAAGAAATTAGACAAGCTGAGCATGCTTTTCCTGCCACTTTTCTCAATCAGGCACATTAGATTAGATTAGGAAATGCATTTTATATGTCACTAAAGCATTTAACTTCTCAAATATAAATACATTGTAATTGTATTTCAAGTTTTTTTTTTCTACAGTATGATAGAGTAGGCTTTCTTTATTACTCTAATAATGTTTTTCCTTCCCTTGCAATTAAAAAGTGGTATGGCAGCAGAAATGTTCATCATATCTAAAGGACAACGTGACAAAACAGCATTCCAACACCAAATTCAACAAAGTGTAGCAAAAGAGAAGAAGAAGAGATGAAAATGTAAGTGAGAATGTTAAATAGGTTTCTACTGAAGTGTTTTAGATTGCAGAAAGACACCCCATGGGAAGTAACAGAAGTTCTCTTAAATCTTTCAAAATCTCTCTTACACAGACTATGTAAGGATATACTGCCCGGAAAAAGCTCATATTGGAACTGAGAGAGACAAGATGACCTAGAAGTCTTTTCCTTCTCTAGCTTCTAATATTTTATGATTCTGTACATAGAAAAAATATATTAAAGTCTAAGGTGCAGTTTTAGACAGCATTGACTTGTTTGTATAGTTTTATAATTGTGTACAGAAATGTCAGGTGGTGGTCTATAGACAGAAATATTGCCGAAAATACCCTGAAATTTACAAATGGATTATGTTAATGTACCAGTGTTTCTCTTGAACTGAACCATAGTTTATATTCATGCAGCCTAATGTGATCCTCTAAAGAGAAGTTACTGAAATTCATAGTTAGTGCTTTATGTTAAGTGTACTGAACCTATAAAATAATTTCTATTGAAAATCTAGTCTAAGGAATAAAAACAAAATAAACTATAATGTCTCCTGCTAACATGAGTCTTCCAAAAATAAAAAATATCTTAGAAATATATATTCAAATGAAAATGAATACATTAGAATTTCTAAATTACTTATACTTTTGAAAATTAATATTATAATGTCATTTTAAATATTGTTATCTATAAAAATAGTGTGAAACCCTACATGTCTACTTCAAACTATTATAAATATCACTTACTCAGCTATGGAGATTGAACTGACTGGACACAAATATCCTTTGGTATTATTCTTAGAAGCTTCATTATATGATTACAGCTTGACGAAATCAAAAAAAGAAAAAGAAATGTGAACATTTAAGTGGGAAAGTTTACCTTAAAAAGTGACATTCTTTTAAAATAGTACATTTTAGACAGAGGTATGGTTATCTTTAGCAGTACAAACATTTTTTAAATGTAATATTACCTTTATCTTTTTTTTTCAAAAAACTAACATTAAAAAGGTGACAAGGTAGGAATGGTGAACAAGCTATAGATAAAAATAGAGCTAAAGGACATATAACTAATGTAATAACTGAGGCTCATTTGTATTCAAATTTGAAATAAAAACATTTTCAGATAAGCAATGAAATTTAAACACAAACCAGATATGGATATTATTAGAAAATTGGTTATCAAAAATGGCATAATATCTGTGATTACCTCTAAATAATTTGTGTAGGCAATAGCAGGCATATACAAGAAAGAGTATTTTAAAGTATGCATCATTATTGAACTTCGAGGATGGATTCAAAGGAGTTTATGATGCTATTCTCTCTACATTTGCATATTATTAGAAACTTTCTTAAAACTTCCTTAAAACTCACTTAAATTTACAGTGTTTATTGCTCTTGTTTTTCTAATGTTTACTATTTTGATGCCTGAATTAATACAATATTAGTACAAACAGCTTTTCCTTCTTTTGCAATATGAATAATATAGAAATTCACAAAAATATGTTTATTATCTCTATAGAAGTTATTTCTTTTCTTTTCTGGAGATTCTTCATAACAGTATTTTATACATTTTTATAATCCTGTTGTTTCCCTTGGGATTTACCATCAGTAATTGCTGATATTATTCACAAAGGTGTATTTATGCATATTCATTTAAATATGGTTTTCAGATTGTTTAAATCATTTAACAAAATTTTTATGATTGCTTCTAAGCCCATTTCACACAAGCCAATCCCATGTGCTCTGATGTATAGTTAGTTAAATTGAACTGATATTGTAAAAGCTCCCAAGGAAAGAAGGTTCATAATCTTATGCATACACTCAAAAATTTTAGACCTCAAATCTGTAGAAGGTGAATTATCTGAACAAGTCACCTGCCAGAAATACTAATGTTGTTATTTTAGTCACTCTCTAAGATGCTTTAAATATCTTTTTGTTTATAGATTTACCTACTCCACCTTAAAAAAAAAATCCCTGCCAATAGGAACCCCTCAAAGTCAAAGCTTCAGGCACTTATCAATTTCTTTTTGACATTAAAGTAGATATTGCAAAATAAGTAGCCAATAAATTAAATTTACAGAAGGCATTAGATAACTTTATTCTAAACAGTATCTGATAGAATTGCTTTTTATCACATTTACATTTTGTGTGTTTTGCAAGAAGAAATATCACAGCAAACTTTGGTAAGCCAAAAGTCACACTCAGTAAGACTTTACAAACAACTACTGGGGCCTACAATGAGACTCTTAAATATCTTAAAATTGAAAATTTCTTAAGATTCTTAAATTGAAAAATAAACTGATGGTTGATATTCCTAAAATCTCTAGTATGTTAAATACTTACCATAAAGTTTCAATACATATATGGATATATTTTCTCTTAAGGATAACTAGGAATAAAGTCATGAATGTAATATTAAAACTTATGAAAATATAATACTATTGAGATTAAGTCACAAATTTATAAAGAGGGAGCATAAGGATAGGAAAGACATTCTTACACAATTCAGGAAAGTACATCTCAAAGAGAGGAGATAGATTTGCTTAGGTCATTTATTTTAAAAAGTTTATCAACTTCACAATTGAATAAGTGGTCCACATAATTTTTCTAATTCTCTTTCAGTTCCTTGGGGGGATGATAAGTCTTAAAGTTCCCATGCCTGCTGTAATGATCCACTTGTGGGACAAAATACTGTCTATTATTAATTTTTTATCTTTCAAGTTCACTGAAAATGGTGATATACAGTTGTTGAATTTAACATATCAAATAAATGTAACAAATCATTTCTAGAAAATATAGAACAGTACATCTAAAATTGTTTTAAATTTTGACTATATGTCTTTCTTCTTTGAGGCAAAAGAAAAAAATATTTTGTGTTTCTTTACAGTCACGTCTTTCCAAGTACATTTTACTGAAACTTGTCACATGCTCTAAAATAAAACAACATGAAAGTTAAATTGTGACTAATTACCTACTGAGATAAATATATTTGGAGTTATGTTTACATTTCAATAGTAGATTAATCACCCTATCTTTGGATTATAAATTTGCCAATATCAGTATCATCTTTCCCCTTAAAAAAAAAATTACATTCCAAAGGTTTGAGTAAGAAACCCAAATCCTTTCCATTATGTTTCTGGAGAGATTCTCTGAGCGGGGGGGGAGAGACAGCTGACTTTCCTTCCTATATAATTGTCCACATTTACTTTTTTGAGATTCCTCATTTACAGCAGACTCCACCATTTATAGGTTGACATTTGGTTCTCCTTGTTTCACCCCAGGGTGAAGAATTGGGACAGAGAGTTAAGGCATCCTTATTATATTCTCTACATAACTAATTTGTGCCTCTTAATATACCTTATGTTGGCATTCAGGATGATATTATATATATAACTATTAAAACTAAACATTCCTATTGTGAAAATATACAGGGACTAACAAAACATGTAGACCTTCTCAAATAGAGTCATCCAGTGTCACCCAGGATTGCATTCAGCATGATTTCTTTCAAGTCCAAGCAAGTCTTTGGATGCATCAGGTTTATTAATTTGTATTGCTGATTAGTATCCCATGGTATCAATGTACACAGATTGTCTATTCATCATTGAAGAACCTTTGGGTAGTGTCCAGTGTCTGGCTACTCTTAATAAAACTGTCCTGAACATTACAAATTTGTTCTGAACTTACAAATTTTAATATGAAAATGTTTTCATTTTCTAGGATATCTAAGAACGTAACTACCATGGCATATATAAGTCTTTTTTTTTTTTTTTTTGGTTGATTTTTTTGTTTGTTTGTTTAGTTTAGGTTTTTTTTTTTTAAGATTTTTTTTTTATTTATCTATTTGACAGACAGAGATCACAAGTAGATGGAGAGGCAGGTAGAGAGAGAGAGAGAGAGGGAAGCAGGCTCCCTGCTGAGCAGAGAGCCCAATGCGGGACTCGATCCCAGGACCCTGAGATCATGACCTGAGCCGAAGGCAGCGGCTTAACCCACTGAGCCACCCAGGTGCCCTGTTTAGTTTAGTTTTAAAAGAAACTGCCAAAGTGTTTTCCAGAGCAGCTGTACACTTTCCCATTCCTACCAACAATGTGTAAATGGTTTGGTTTCTCTGCATCCTCATCAGCATTTGGTGGGATCACTAAGTTTATATTTTGCTGTTCTGATAGGAATATAGTGATATTTGCTGGTAATTCTAATATGCTGTACTTTTATGGCTAATGATGTTGACATTTTCTTTATCTTCTCCTCTGCATATCTTCTTTAGTGAAATGTCTGTTTATGCTTTTTGAACATTTTGAATTGTATTTTTTTTACTGTTGAATTTTGAGTCCTTTATATATTCTAGATACACATTCTTTGTCATATATGTGACTTGCAAATATTTTCTTCCACATTATAATCTGTCTTTGCATCTTCTTAACAGGATCTTTCACAGAGCAAATATTAATTTGATAAGGTCAAATTTATATATTTTTCATGAATTAGATTTTTGATATCAAAGCTAAGGAATATTTTCACTAATTCTAGTTTTCTCCTTTTTCCTAGAAATTTAACAGTCTTGTGTTTTATATTTAAGTCTTTGATCCAATTTAAGTTAAATTTTGTATCCAGTGTGAGGTTTAAGGTTATTCATTTGCCTATAATTTATCCAGCATCACTTGTTGAAAAAACTAATTCTCTTCAACTGAACAGCTTTTGCTCCTTTGTCAAAAAATAAATGCATACATTTTATGTGAATCTGCCTCTCAATTCTTAAGATATTTTAATGAAGATATCTCTAAGGTATTATATCATCCAGAAAAGGAGAAATAAGAGCAAATAATCAACTTACATTTAACAGAAAGAAGAGGACAAACCAGCCTCTCGAAGACTAGTCTCTCTATCCTGATTTTAGATTTTGAGATTGATATATAATTGGGAATTGTATCCATGCAATATGACTGACTCAATCAAAAATTTATTGTTGTTGGGCGCCTGGGTGGCTCAGTGGGTTAAGCCGCTGCCTTCGGCTCAGGTCATGATCTCAGGGTCCTGGGATCGAGTCCCGCATCGGGCTCTCTGCTCAGCAGGGAGCCTGCTTCCTCCTCTCTCTCTGCCTGCCTCTCTGCCTACTTGTGTTCTGTCAAATAAATAAATTAAAAAAAAAATCTTTAAAAAAAAAATTTATTGTTAATCAAGGAAATAATACCCACACACATCATCTCTATTTCTATCCTGAAGATGATGGCCAAGTCCTGCCATATCTCTGTACTGATTCTCCTGCATATTTTTCAATTTAACATCCCATAGGCAACTCAGTTTTACTAAGTTTAATGTGAACTTGTAATCTCCTCAGGATAAAAATGAGACATGTTCTTTTTACTGCTTTCATAATTTTAATTAACAGCACTTACTCAGGCACCTAAATACAAAATCAAATTTGGCTGTATTTTTTTTCTCTTGATTTCAAACTTCCAACAGATTATTATATCTTGGTAGTTGAGTATTCCAAATATCATTTAAATGATGTCCACTATTTTCACTTCCTTTTTCTACTATTTTAACTGTTTTCAAAAATTTCTTCCTTGGACTATTGCGCAGTATCACCTTAACATTCTAAAACAGTGACCATGCCACTATTTACTTAACTGATTTCCTCAGTGTTTTGCTTACCTGGTCTAAAAGCAAAACCCAAACTAAGGTATTAAGTTTTCTTTTATAATCTATAAAATGAAGTTTAAATTGCCAGTTTTAAATTTATTGCAAGTATAAAATTAAATAACAATTGACATAAACCACCTAGTGGTTCCAGTTCCAGTGACTGACCTATAACTTCAGCAAATAGTAACTGTTTTCAATATCATTAGTAAGTTATACAAAATTCTTGATATTTGAAACCTTGTCTACATTTTCAAAGTTATCAAACTTCTATTTGTAGCTTAAACTCTAACCATAATGTATCTCGATTGTTCTGTAATTGAAATCTTCAGGATTTTGATCAAACATCACCTAATTGATAAATAATTGCCTTTATTCCCTAGAAAATTAGGCATTTTCTCTTCCTTTTACTTAAGTAATATATAATATACTATGTACTAAACTGTTTTATAATTTTTCATTTTTTTCACAACTCATTTCCTTCACCAAACTGAATTTCTAAAGATCTGGTACCTGAGATATTGTACATTTTTGATGCTTAAATATCTAATTGAAATGATGGAAACCTTGGTAATTAAATAGCACTAAATCATACCTAGATATTAAAATACACACTAATATATTTAGTTGAAAATTAGAAATAGGGATGCCTGGGTGGCTCAGTTGGTTAAGCAACTGCCTTTGGCTCAGGTCATGATTCTGGAGTCCTGGGATCGAGTCCTGTATCAGGATCCCTGCTCGGCAGGGGGTCTGCTTCTCCCTCTGACCCTCCCTCTTCTCATGTTCTCTATCTTTCTCTCTCTCTCTCTTTCTTTCAAATAAATAAATAAAATGTTTTTAAAAATTAGAAATAATGGCCTTTCAGAATGTCGAGTATTATTTTTATTATTTTCTAATATTTTCCACATATTTTCTTAATAAACCCTCTTATAATAACTATTATATATTGTTGTGTTTCATTTTCCTTTGTTTATATGCTTACATACATGCATATATACTAATAAAGCTCTCTTTGATATTTTCCTAAAGAGAAATATACTATAAACATAATACTCAACATTTGTTTTTCTTTTCTGTTAATAAATCATGGCTATGTCTACAAGTTTGGAGTTACAGAAGTCTAACACTACCTTCTTACTTATACACAAACATATGAACACACACATATACAATTTTGCATAAATGACATCATATGATAAATGTAGGAAATTGCTTATCTTTTTATTTTCCTCTCCTTTTCTTAATCTCCTTCAGGATTGTCCTATATCCCACATACACTCGGTAATAGCCCTAAGGATAACATCTTTCTATATCAATATGAACATGTGAAAAATGATAAAATAAACATCTTTGTTATTACTTGATTTTAGAAATATGTTTGTACTATAGAAATTAATCTCTTTTTATACTCAGTAATTCTGGAAAAACTTAAAATAATTTGATAGTTTTAACTGCTTATTTTTGATCCTCCTATAAAGCAAAATGAATCAATTATGCCCCCATTGGTTTTAATTCACAATGTTGCCTTTTTTTGTCATTGTAAACAGTGTTTCAGTACACATACATATCTATTAATGCTTCTATTTCATTCTTTAAATCATAAGAATAGGGTTCATACATAAAAAAATATATGCATCTCTAAATTTTGATATTATGGTACATTTTGCATTTTCCAAAACAATGAATAATAGCACCCCACTTTTGCCTTTGAAAGTCTGATGGTGGTAAAATAATATAACAACATAACCTAATTTTTAATTTCTCTACTTTACAAAATCTCTGTTATTTTGAACAACCATTTTGCTTTTTGCCCAGTTTTATTTGATTTTGCAAATTATCAATCCTTATTGTTTGACCATTTTTCTATTGGGTGGTGTGTCCCGTTGACTCGGTTTAACCTTATTTTCTTGAAGTCTATTTTTTGTATGTATCTATTCAGGGTAGAGTCTCAAATGAAATTGTTGGAAGATTTTGAGATTCAAAGGAAAGGAGCAACCACTTGGTAGCTCACACCCTTGTTGCTGATTTGCTGAATTCACCTTCTCGTCTTAAAGCAACAGCTGAGCTTGAAACTGTTCTACTGTATCTTGAAGATGATGATGATATATACATAAACAGATGATTGTTAGTCATCAGATATATAGATAGATGATAGAATATTTATAATACACCTGATTTTCCCCCTATTATACACATATTACACACACACACACACACACACACACACACGCATGCACATGAGAGCGAGAGAAAGAGAGAGGGTTATTTATGCTGTTGTGAACATCAAATCTTCAGTGTAGGCTGGAGGCCCAGAAATAGATGATGCTGTAGTTTAAGTTGGAAGGTAGTATGTGCTGGCAGAATCACCTGTTCTTCAGAGGTCAGTGTTTTTCTAATCAGGCATTCAACTGATTTGATGAGGTCAACTCACTTTATAGAGTATATTCTGCTTTATACAGTCTACTAATTTAAATGTAATTCTGTATAAAAAAAACACTTTTCAGAAATATCTAGATAATATTTGACCAAATATCTGCATACAGTGGAGAGCCAGACTGCCTTCTAAGACTAACTATTACAACTGGATATATGATTCCATCTGCATATAGAACTAGAACCTGAGGATTAGAACTCTTCAAACATTCTATTAAACCAAACACAAGTATCATACAGATAGCACATTCTGGAGTCCAAACTGTTTTCCACCAGAATTTGTTTTTCCTTCTCCCTTAGGGACCTGGATTAATCTGCATGCATGACCACTTGGAATAAAACCTCTGTTTCCAGGGGCGCCTGGGTAACTCAGTGGGGTAAGCCTCTGCCTTCAGCTCAGGTCATGATCTCAGGGTCCTGGGATCAAGCCCCACATCAAGCTGTCTGCTCTTGTGAAGCCTGCTTCTCCCTCTCTCTCTGCCTGCCTCTCTGTCTACTTGTGATCTCTCTCTCTCTGTGTCAAATAAATAAAATTAAAACAAACAAACAAACAAAAAATTATATTTCCAAGACTTTCTTAGACATAGCTATAGTCATGTTCTAAAATCTGGCCAATGGAATGAAAAAAAAATGTATGACTGTCTCTTCTAAGATGTGTCTTTAATAGGAATGCGTGGGTGTTTTGTCCAGCTTTCTTTCTATCTAAGTTGAATATGAAGTAAATCAACATGCTAAGCATAGCAGACCAGGTAGATTATAGCAAACTGTCTTCCAAATATATAAGTCCTAGACTTCTTTCAGATCCAATTTGCCTAAGGAAGAAATATGTTTCTATGTTGATTAACTCACTGTTACACAGGGATTTTTATTACACGAAGGTAAATCTAACCTTAAATGATACATTTGTTTTGTATAAACTCTGGTGTCCAATCATAATGTGCCTTTCTACACATCTATACAGATTTTCTGACTTCCGTAGAATGATCTACCAACTCATTATCTAACATAATTCTTTTTCAGTGGTGTTTTATCCACACTACCAATTTCCTGGCATGAGATTCTAAAGGCTTTAACCCACTGAGCCACCCAGGCACCCAATCATGATAACTTTTTAAAAAACCAAAACAGTGGCACTTGGGTGGTTCAGAGGGTTAAAGCCTCTGCCATTGGCTCAAGTCATGATCCCAGAGTCCTGGGATCAAGTCCCACATCAGGTTCTCTGCTCAGTGGGGAGCCTGCTTCCTCCTCTATCTCTGAATGCATCTCTGCCTACTTGTGATCTCTGTCTGTCAAATAAATAAATAAAATCTTAAAAACAAACAAACAAAAAAACAAAGCAATGAAGTTGAAGTCATATCCTTCATCACTTGAAGGACACTTGAGCTCTTTCCGTATTTTCACTATTGTTGAAAATGCTGCTATAAACATTGGGGTGCAGGTATCCCACTGAATCAGTATTTTTGTATTCTTTGGGTAAATACCTACTAGCACAATTGTTGGATCAGATGACAGTTCTATTTATAACATTTTAAGCAATCTCCACACGTCTTCCAGAGTAGATACACCAGTTTGCATTTCTACCAAGAGTTTAAGAGAGTTAATTTTTCTCCATATCCTTGCCAACACCTGTTGTTCCTTGTGTTGTTTATTTTATCCATTCTGGCAGGTGTAAAATGATATTTCATTGTAGTTTTGATATGTATTTCCTTAAATGAATGATGTTAAGCATCTTTTCATGTCTGTTGGCTATCTCTATGTATTTTTTAGAAAAATGTTCATTCATGTTTTTTGCCAATTTCTTAACAGGATATTTGGTTTGTTTGGTTCTTTATATATTTTGGATACTAACCCTTTATCAGATATATCATTTGCAAATATCTTTTCCCATTCTGAAGGTTGCCTTTTGGTTTTGTTGTTTGTTTCCTTTTCTGTTGCAGAGGCCCATGTTTGCTGATTTTCATAGTTCTCTGTGCTTCCTAGATTTGGATGTTTCATTCCCCAGATTAGGGAAGTTTTCATCTATAATTTCCTCACACCTTCTGCCCCCTTTTCTCTCTGTTCTTCTGGGACTCCTATAATACAAATGCTATTGCATTTGATAGAGTCACTGAATACCTAAGTCTACTTTCATGATCCAAATATTTTTTTTCTGTCTTTTGTTCAGTTTGTTATTTTTCATAATTCTATCTTCTGTATCATTTATACATTCATTTGCTTTTTCCATTCTTATGATCATTAAATAAAATTCGTTTCAAATCTGTTATTGCATTTATCATTTCAGCCCGTTTTTTTAAACTCTATTACCCTGTAGTAAGTGTTGTCTGATGCCTTCCATGCTTTTAAGCCCAGTTAGTATCCTTATGATTGTTGCTCTAAATACTGGATCAGGTATATTATTTATAACTGTTTCATTTAGATCCCTGGCCATGATCTTTTCTTCCTTCTTTTGGGATGAATTCCTCCATATTCACATTTTGTCCAGGTCTCTGTCTTCTTCTGTATTCTAGGAAAGCCTGTATGTTTCCACCTCCTGAGAGTAATGGCCTTATGAAGAAGAGGTCATATAATGTCCAGGGATTGGTGCTTCAGGAAGTATCCCTGGTGGGTGTTGCATGCACTCTGCTGGGTTTTTTTGTTTTGTTTTGTTTTATTTGTTTGTTTGTTTTTGACTACACTACAATCAGGTCAGTCCTCTGCAGGGTTTCTCCTTGCCTACCGTGAAGTGTTTGGAGCTTGGCCAGAGTGTGGTGAATTTTAACTAGTTGTGCTCGGTTCTTATTGTTAAAAGAGACTTGATACTATTTCAACTAGAGTTGAGCTTTGTAATACTCTATGGTCAGTAGACATGATATGTGCAGGGGTTTGTGCTGGTTTCCTGGGGAAGGGGCCCACTTCACCGGTCCTTAGGCACGATTCCTTGAGAAAAACAGTACCAGTGGAACACATTGAGGGGGGGCTTTGTGTAAGCAGGTTAGGCAGCCAGTATTGCATTTTGCTTTTTACTGAAGTTCGTTTATGCAGAGAGGTGCCAGCTTACTCCTTTGTTCCCAGAGAGGGGAGTCCCTCTCAAAGTGCTCTCGGGAAGCATTTTTAGAGGAGCAAATAACTTCTCCTCCTGCATCATAGGCATTTTTCAGATTGCTGATTTCACACTGTATCTGGGTCACTTGCCTGCCTGAAGCAGCACAATACATCTTGGCCTTTACCCTAGCCAGGCCTGCTGACTTTTGAATTTCCAGACTTCAGCAACATGGTGTGGCAGGGACCTGCATTGGTACTTTGGGAAAGGGACTTGCCACACTGGAACTGATGTAGGTTTTACCCAGCTGGCAATTGCTCCAGAGCACAGGGGCATGGGATTTGGAACAAGCAGACTAAATAGCCAGTGTCCAATTAGCTGACTAAGCAGGTATCTCAGCACCTGTACTGAGGGGTGGGAGAGGGAATTGGTGACCACCATTTCTTTTGTCCACAGAGAGGCAAGGCTACAACTCACACATGTGTTCCAAAAAGTACAGTCTCTCCCTGTGGCCCTTAGGCAATCCAAAGATGGACCTGTTTGCCTTTGGGATGTTTGCCTGCATTCTCTCCAGCAGTAGCATAGTGCCATGGGTCTCTATCTCAGCCAAGCCTCTGGGGACCTCTAAAACTCGTTTTTCAGCCCTACTGGTTGCAAAAACTCCCAAAATTCATCTTCTCTCATTTTCCCATCAATGTTTTGGGGAAATGTTCTCTTTGTATCCCTGTATGTTCCACTCCCCATTGCCTTTCTTCGCAGCCAGGGCTCCCTCTCCTTTGCAGCACTCATGATGTGTTTCTCCCCCAAGCCATGTCTCCACACTTCCTACTTTCCATAATGTAGCTTCTTCTCCTCCTCTGGTTGTGCAATTTGTTCCAGCAGTCCTCAGTCCAATATTTGACTTCTTGAGTATTCAGAATGAATTGATAATTATCTAGTTGTGTTTGAGGAAAGAGACAAGCCAAGAGTTCTCCTGTTATGCCACTATCTTATCTTCCCACCTGGTCCATATCTTCTAAATCACCAAATTTGCAAACTTAAAACTGTTCATGTTACCTTTTTAATGGCTTCAAGATCTATTGTGGATAGAAATGATGTTTTTCCTGACAGTGGTGATTTTAACTTTTTTTTATTTTTATCAATCTCACTGAAAATGGAAATGTATCAATTTAATTTTATTGATTTTTTTTTGCCGTTATTCTTCTATCTCTGAGTTTATTGGTTATGCTCTTTTTTTTCTTCTTCATTATTTCAAGTTCATTTTGCTCTTTTCCCCTGGGCTCTTGAGGTTAGAGATTATCAGTTTGAGCCTTTTACTATTTGTTAATGTATGGGAACCTAAATTTTCCTTTAAGCACTATTTTTTCTTCATCTTACAAATTTTATTATATTGTGTTGTTGATGGATGGAGTATCCTCTAAAGTCAGATTCTATTGTCTAGTGATACTCAGTACTCCTATATCCTTATAGATTTTGTGTCTAGTATTTCTCAGTTGCTGAGAGTTGGTGTTGAAGTCCTTAACTCTAAATGTGGTATTGTCTATATTTTTTGTTACATGTATTTTGAAGCTTCGGTCTTTGATTCATATGTATTTAGAATTCTTATCCCTTCTTTACAAATATATCCTTTTACCATTATCTGTTATCCTGCTTTGTCTTTAGTAATGATTCACCTGAAATTTTCTTTATCTGATATTTATATAGTTATTTTTACTCTTACTAATTTTGCATGATATAACTTTTTACATTCTTTTTTCCCCAATTGCTAATCTCTGTCTTTTTTAGTGTATTTAGACATTTCTATTTTAAGTAATATATTACAGTTTCACTGCCTTTTTTTTTTAATATAATTTTTTATTTTTTCTAAACATATATTTTTATCCCCAGGGGTACAGGTCTGCGAATCACCAGGTTTACACACTTCATAGCACTCACCAAAACACATACCCTCCCCAATGTCCATAATACCACCCCCTTCTCCCAAATCCCCTCCCCCCAGCAACCCTCAGTTTGTTTTGTGAGATTAAGAGTCACTTATGGTTTGTCTCCCTCCCAATCCCATCTTCTTTCGTTTATTCTTCTCGTACCCACTTAAGCACTGCCTTTTTATGATGGTTTTTATTTCCTATTTCTCATTTTTTTCTGAGATTCCTATAAATGATTTTAACATTTTTATATTTACATTTTGTTTTACTTAAAATGTTTTTTGTGTATTACTTTGTATAATTTTCTTAGGAGTTGCTATAGTTATTACCACATACATACATAAATTATCAGTCTATTGGTGTTAATATTTTACCAGTTTGAGTGAAGAGTAGAAGCTTACTTCCGTTTAGGTTTCTTTATCATCATAATTTAAAAGTGAAATTTCTTAAATATTTCCTCTGTATCCATTGAGTATCACATCTGATGTTGTTTAACTTTTGCTTCAACTGAAAAATATAATTCTATTGTTCTAATTTAAATTCTGAAGGACCCAGACTTAGGTTATCATTTTCTTTCAGTTTTGAAAGCTACTTTTAGGAATTCTTTATTGTTTGGTCCACTAGGAAAATATTCTTTTAGCTTTCTTTTGCCTGGAAATACCTTTATTTCTCCTTCATTCCTGAAGGATAGTATTGAGTAGTTTTGGGTTTGACAGTTCTCCTTCATCATTTGAAAAATGCTAAGATAGATCTTAAAAATTTTCATCACACACACACAAAACATATATATGTAACTGTAGTGATGGATATTAACTAGAAAAAAACAATTATTTTCTAAAGTAAAATGCCATTGTCTTAGGAACTCTATTTTAAGCACTATTTGTGTGTGTGACATAAATCTGTTATTCTAATTGGTGTTCTCTATGAGGAACACATTGTTTTTCTTTGCTGCTCTTAAGAGTTCCCCTCCTCCCTTTGGTTTTATAAAGTTTAATTATGATTTTTCTTGTTGTAGATTTATTTAGATTATTCCTCATTAAGATTTATTCAGCTTCTCAAGTTGATTTTTGCAGCACTTTTATGAAAGTCACTTTAACATCTTTGTCAGATAATTCCAACATCTGATTCTTCTGAAAATTAACACCAATTGATTTTTTTTAACTTAAATTCTGGCTGCTTGGGTTTATGATGAATGACTTTTAGCTGTATTCTGAACATTTAATTGTATTCTGAAAATTTACCATGAAAGACTTTGTTTACTTTATCATTCAGTTATTTTGTTCAGTATTGGTGTATATGTACTTTCTTATTTTAATGGGCTTTAGTTTCATGACAGTTGTTTTGGTTTTGTTTTGTTTGAGTCCAGGACAAGAATATTTTAGTATACTTAATTTTTCTAGTTGTATAATAAAAACTTCTCTTGAATCTTAGGTAATAACGTATACCTAGGTAGAAGGAGCCTCCCTGGGTCACTTGTTTTTGCTGGGCAACCTTTAAGTTGATTTAGGTCAAAGCCACTGATCCTGAGTCACATTATTCTGCTGGTTGGAGTGCCAAGAGACACCAGGTATCATACCAATGTTGTTGTGGACAGGTTAGGCCACTCATCAGGACAATGGTTATGGAACAAGAATTAAAAGATTGCATTTTCACTATTGCCACTGTTGCCCCCCGGCTAGAATCACCTGATAGAACCTTAGTTTGAAGTGAGTTTTGAGGTTCTGAATTAAGTTGCTGTGAGGCTTCCTGTTTCCAAATCATTTTGCCAGAAATAGAAGGCATTTTGGGGATGTTTTATTCATGTCCGTTGTCATTGCCAGGTTGCAGGTGCCTCTGACATACAATTTGGGATTGTATGGAAAACAGAAAACCCAAGGAACTCCCTACATTCTTGTTACTTAAGTCTCTAATTGGCCCAACTTCTTTCCAGCTTTCAGTTTTTTAACCATTATCTGTCAAATACCTTCTGATATGCTAGTTGCATTTTATGGGAAAATCAGGGAAAAGTGAATATGTCATCCTGTTTTGAAAACAGAAGTTATACTAATTTAATATACGTATATATATATTTAGTCTTATCTGTGTTTTGATACTGTGACATACTTTGAGCAATACCACAGCTAACAGTAACTCATTCAAACCAATTCCCTTTTCTCTTTTCTCCAAACTACACAATTTCACTCCTTTATATAATCTTAGCATTCATTTATGTCCTTCTTATATAAACTTAAATTCCTCTCTTTGATTTGTTAATTTTAATTCTTTATCAACAATTAGCAAAGGATCAAATATATTGATTTTATCAGACTTTCAATATAGCTCTCTTCTTCTCCTGTGTTACAATATTTCTCTATTGCTATACTGTCTCCATGGTATTTTATCATTTTTATTCTTGTTTTCTTGTTCTTTGCCATATAGCTAAATACATTCAATGTTTAAAAACAATCTTTTTTTTTTTTTTTTTTTAACTGTGGCATATTGCTACTCTAAGTTTGACCTATGGAAGATACCAGTGCAGAAACTGGTTTAAGAACAAGATAAATACAGAAACACAGATAAATACAGAAAATGAATCTAGGTAATTTTTAAAATTTTATAGAAATAGGATTGAGACTCTTCAGGATTTATTTTGCATTTTACCTAAATATTGGTTCTTAAATGATTGGGAAAATAAACATCTCTGATTCCTTCATGTCATACCTAGGTACTTGCCTTAACACAATGCCATCTGGGTTCACAGAAAAGCAATTGTCAGCTACAGGCTTCTAATCTCAGTGACACATTTAATTTCAAAGATAGAATCTGTCTAAAGACCAAAGGAGAACCAATGTAAGAAATATAACTAAGAACACATGAAAATTCTACTCTGTTATTATAAAGTTGACTTTTGAGAGCATATTGGTTGATTTTATTTCTTCTAATCACCCCACAGAGAGACCTTTGGTAAGTCTAACATGTTGGCTCAATTCTATTCTTCTTAGAATTGAGAAGAATAAATAAAATAAATAAACAAATAAACAAAAAATGGCAACAGTAAAAAAAAAAGCTGCATGGAAATTTTCTTTTAAGATTGATCATGAGAGAAATAGCTGAGTATTATTCTCTTGCTATAAAAATATTCTCTCAGGAAAAGAATGGTGGCATTTTCACTTTCTTATTACTATTTTATCCATGATTTTTCCCTTCTTTCTTTCTGTTAAATGTTTCATTGTGCAATTGACCTCTACAGGAAAAAGTTTTTGTTTCATTCATACTACTCAGCTACGGGAGAGAGCACAGATAAACTGGCCAAAGTCTCTATTTTTATTATTTCCAGGAATATTGAAAGAGAAAAGAATAATGGAACTATTTCTATAATTAGGCCATGCAGGAGCTATTACAATCAGTACCATTTTAACCACATGAAATAAATTCCTGATCAAGTCAATTGTTCTTTAGGAATATTTAAAAATTTAGAGGAATTAAAATTCTCTACTGAGCATAATTTTATTTTTCTGCCTGTTATATGACTATAATTATATACCTGGTACAAGACTTTCTGGTAAGATAAAGGTTATATCCTATGAGAGAAAACATAGTTTTAAGTGATTGCATCATTTTCAAAATTCACTTTGGAAACTTTTCCAAAACAGTTATTATTTTACAACCAACCACATTCAGATGAAATACATCACTTAATTAAGCAAATCAGCCAATAATGTCCTTATGATCCCTTTATCCATTTTTATTAATAAATGCTTTACTTTGTAATAGTTATGATTCTGAATCAAAGAACAACTTTTAAGTTTTAAAGAATATCATAAGTCCAACCATGGAGTGCTTTTTAGTTCAATTATGTCATTGCCGTAATAAAAGAAAAAATCTGATTCATTGTGGAACTGCCAACTAATTCATAGTTCCAACAAAGTAATATATTTTTAGTCAGAATGGACACTTACCCGAACAGTAAGTATTATTTCAAATCCCTGAGTGTACCCTCTAAGGGTAGACATACATTTATGGAGTCCTTTGTTCTTTATCCATATCCATAAATATGTTCCTAAGGCCAATGTCCAAGAAATCACTGCTTTTGTTTTCTTTAGAAGTTTTCTGGTTTCAGGTCTCACATTTAGGTCTTTAATCCACTTTAATTTTATTTTTTTGTGTGGTTTAAGTAAGTGTTCCTTTTTCTTTTCTTTTCTTTTCTTTTTTTTGCATGTAGCTATCCATTTATTCCAGCACAATATTGAAGACTGTCTTTTCCCATTGTGTATTTTTGTCTTCTTTTCATAGATTAATCAACCACATAAGCACTGGTTTATTTATCTATTCTATTCTATTCTATTCTATTCTATTCTATTCTATTCTATAGGATCTCTATCCTATTCCACTGATCTATGTGTTCATTTCTGTGGCAGTAATGTATTGTTTTGATTACCACAGCTTTGTAGTATAGCTTGAAATTTGCAATTGTTAGTCTTTCAGCTTTTTCTTTCTTAAGGTTTCTGTGGAAGCAACTTAATTGTTTTTAATGGCTTTAATTTTTAGAGAAGTTTTAGTTTCACAGCAAAATTGAGAATGTAAAAATTTTCCTATATATCCCCTGCCCCACACTTGCATAGTCCTATTGTAGACATCCTCCACAAGAGTGATACATTGTTTATAATTGGTAAATTTATATTAACACATCATAATCATCCAAAGTCCATGGTTAGAAATAGGATTCAATCCTGTATATTCTACGGGTTTTGACAAATGTAAAATGATATTCATTAAAGTATTTATCATTATAGTACCACACAAAATATTTTCATTACTCTAAAAATATTCCCCGCTGACTATGAAACACTTCCTTCAAGCCAATCACAACTGCTTATATTTTTGTCTACATAGTTTAGCCTTTTCTACAATGTCATGTAGTTGTAATTATATAGGACATAGCCTCAGACTGGCCTCTTTCAATTAGTAATATGTATTTAAATTTCCTCCATGTTTTTTGATGACTTGATGGCTCATTTCTTCTTGTGCTGAATAATAGTCCATTGTCTCATATTTATTTATTTATATTTATTTATTCACCTACTTAATGACATTTTGGTTGTTTCCAAGTTTTGATAATTATAAATAAAGCTGTTCTAAACTTAATTTTTAGTCATTGTGTGGACATACATTTTCAGCTCTTTTAGGGAAATATGAAGGAGCATTTATTGATTAGTAATAGCACGCTTAGCTTTCTAAGACACCACCAAACTATTTTCCAAAGTGGCTATTACGTATTCCATTTGTACCAGCAATAAATAAGATTTTCTGTTCCACATCAAGATAGCATTTGGTGTTTTCTTGGCATTGTCAGTAGTTTGAATTTAGGTCATTCTAATAGGTATGTAATTGTATTTCATTGTTATTTTAATTTACATTTCTCTAATGACATATAGTATGGTGTATCATTTTATATACTTATTTGCTATATATAAATACCTTTTGGTGTGGTGTCTATAAACATCTTTGGTCCAGTTTATAATTAGGTTGTGGGTTTTTTGGTTGTTGTTATTGTCAAGTTTCTTTACACATTTTGTATAACAGTCCTTTATCAGATGAGTCTTCTGCAAATATATGCTTCCAGTCTGTGGTTTGTCTTCTCATTCTTTTGACATTGTCTTTCACAGAGTAGAAGTTTTCAATTTTAATTAAGTCCAGCTTATCTATTTTTTATTTCATTAATTGTATTGTATCTAAAAAGATATCACCATTCCCAAGGTCCTCTAGATTTTCTCTTTTGTTAAATCTAGGATTTTTACATTTTATATTTAGGTCTTTTACACATTTAGAGTTAGTTTTTGGCAAAAAGTGTAAGATCTATCTTGATTCATGTTTTGTATGAGGATACCCAGTTGTTCCAGGACCATTTGTCGAAAAGCCTATATTTATTTCATTATGTTATTTTTGCTCCTTTGTCAAAGATCAGTGAATAGTATTCATATGGGTCAGTTTCTGGGCTCTCTACTCGTTCCACCAATTTAATTTTCTGTTCTTTCTCTAATACCACACAGTCTTGATTACTGTAGCTATGTACTTAATCTTGACATTGAGTAGGGTAGGTCCTCCAACTCTTCTTTTTCAATATTGTGTTGGATATTCCACATATTTTCCTATCTATATAACTTTAGAGTCAGTTTTTCAGTAGGCACAAAATAGCTTAGTGGAATTTTTGTTAGAATTGCATTAAATCTATAGATCAAATTTGGAAGACAGACATTTTGACAATGTTGAGACTTTGAATTTATGCATATGGGATATCTCTCCAATACTTAGTCCTACTTTGGTATTGAGATTTATCATTTCTACAATAATGATTTTATATATATAATGTAAGATTCATACCTAAATATTTAATTTTCATTTGCTAATGTAAATGGCATTGTGTTACTATTTTCCATTTCCACTTGTTTAGTGTTGTTATGTGGGAAACTGACTTTTCTATATTAACCTTGCATCCTAAAGTCCTCTTTAGCTCCAGGAGTGTTTATGTTTCTTTGTGTCTCTCATGCCTTCACATAATTATGTAATCTGTAAACAAGGAGTTTATTTCTTCCTTCCTAATTGGTGTATCTTTTATTTGGCATTTTTGTCTTATTGCATTAGCTAAAACTTCTAGAGTGATGTTGAAAAGGCAGAGTTAAAGGGGATATCCTATCCTTGTACCTGATTTCAGAAGAAAGTTTCAATTTCTTCATCAGTTGAGTTAGTTTTTGGTAAAAAGTTGAAACAACAAGTTGATACATTATGCTATGTTCACATGTATAGCTGCCATCTGTCTAACACATCACTATTACTATTACTATACCATTGACTATGTCCCTTATGTTATGCCTTTTATTTCTGTGATTTATTCACTCCATATCTGGAAGCCTGTATCTCCCACTCCCTTTCACCTGTCTTAACCAACCTCCACCCTTTCCCATCTGGCAACCATCAGTTTATTGTCTATATTTATAGGTCTAGTTCTGCCTTTTGTTTGATTATTGTTGTTATTTAGATTCTACATTTGAGAAAGATAATATACTATTTGTCTTTCTCAGTTTTACTTATTTCACTTACCATAATACCCTCTAATACCCATAATACCATAATACCCTCCAGCATAATACCTTATAGCATTTAGCATAATAGCCATGTCACAAGCAGCATGATCTCTTCCATGTTTATGGCTGTGTTATATTCCATTATATATATTTATACCACATCTTCCTTATTTATATGTCTGTTGATGGACACTTAGCTTGTTTCCATATCTTGGCTTATGTAATTAATGCTGCAGTAAATGTAGAGGTACATTTATCTTTTTGAATTATATTTTCATTTTCTTTGAGCAAACATCCAGTAGTGGAATTACTGGGTTATATAGCATTTCTATTTTTCATTTTTTGAGGAACTCCATATAGTTTTTCACAGTGGCTATACCAATATACATTTCTACTAATAGTACATGAAGGTTCCTTTTTCTCCACATCCTCACCAACACTTATTATTTCATGTCATTTTGCATTTGGCTATTCTTACAGATGTAAGGTAATATCTCACTATGGTTTTGATTTGCATTTCCCTGAAGATGATAGGTGATGGTGAATATATTTTCATGAATTTGTTGGCTTTTTTCATGTCTATTGTCTTCCATAGGTCTTATTTTCCAACAATATACTTTTATTATTTATATACCTTTTTTTTAAAGTGGTCTTTTTGGACCCTCCTTCAGCAATCTCTCTTAATTGGTCTGCTTAAATCATTGACATTCTAAGTTGTTATGAATACAGTTGAATCAATACTTGCTACAAATTTTTATTACATTCTATTTCTTGCCCTTGTTCTTTGTTTCTTTTTATCTTTATTCTTTTCCCACCTTTTATGTTTTTAATAAAACAATTTATGTTATTATATTTTCTTTTCTTTCTTGGCATATCAGTTATACTTTTCAAAAAACTTCCAAAAAGTTATCCTAGAATTGTAAATTCTGTGTTTTCCAAGTTGTCCCTACACATGGAAGTCCCAGTGGCCACCTTATTCAGGACTCAGTTCCCCTGTTTTTATAAACCAGGAAAAATGTAATGTCTCCTTTATAGTTGGGCATTTTGGTTGCATTCCTAATATTTTTCAATCAGCTGCTTATGGAAGAAGACTATATATGCTTTAAGCCCTGAGAAGGAACCAATCTTGTCAATACTTGGATTTAAGATATCTGTGTTCCAGAAAATAAACTTCTACAATTCACAAGGTCAAACTTTTTTTCCCCCAGTGTACTCTGCTGAGCTGCACAATCTTTATTGGAACTTCTCTATATTATTATAGATGACATATAGGCATTTTCAGTTTAAAATTACTGGATAGCCATTTCTACAAAATCCTAGCAATGTTTTAATGATTGTTCACTCTAAGAGATTATGTATTAGCCACTGTGTCAGGTAATTTTAACCCCCAAATTCCAATGATTATCATTGGGTGTGTTTTAGGAATCTACCAAATGATTTGGTTAGAATACTTCCATGGGATGGCTATTGTCAAATGATTTTTATACCATTCTGGCTGTGTTCTCAAATGGGGGAGAAGGAGATAACTTTTTGTCTTTTGCTCTTATTTTTAGTTTTTATTTTAGTTACTTAGGTGCTCATCATAACAAATGTACTCCTTAATCCTCATCACCTGTTTTATCACTATCCCCACCCCATCCCCTCTAGTAACCATCTGTTTGTTCCCTCTAGCTGAGTCTATTTCTGGTTTATCTCACTCTCTTCTCTATCTCTCTCTCTCTTTTTTCCCTTGTGCTCATTTTTTTTCTTTCTTAAATTACACACATGAGTGAAAGCATATGGTATTTGTCATTCTCCAACTGACTTATTTCACTTAGCATTATAATCCCTAGGTCCATCCATGGTGTTGCAATTGGAAAGACTTCATTATTTTTAAATGGATGAATAGTTTTCCATTGCATTTGTATACCACTTCTTTTTTATCTATTCATCAATTGATGAACACTTGGGCTGCTTCCCTAACTTGGATATTGTAAATAATGCTGCTATAAAATTAAGGGTGCATGTATCCCTTTGAACTAGTATTTTTGTATTCTTTGGGTAAACACTCAGTACTGTCATTGCTGGATAATAGAGCCAGATGGCTTCTAGATGAATTCTCCCAACACCAATTATTTAAAAAAGAGTTAATATTTATTTTTTTAATATTCAAAAAAAAATGAGGAAGGAAAACTTATACATTCATTCTATGATCCCACCATTGAACTGATACCAAACCCAGATAAAGACTCCACTAAAAAAGAAACCTATAGACCATGTTCATCCCAGATGAACATGAATACAAAAATCTTCAGTAGAATGTCAGCAACCCAAAGCCTACAATACATTTAAAAAAATCATTCACCTTGATCAAGTGTGATTTATTCCTGTGTTGCCAGGGCATTCAATATTCACAAATCAATCAATGTGTGATACATTTCATTAATACAAGAAAGGATAATAACCATATGATCTTTTCAATAGCTGCAGAAAAAGTATTTGATAAATATAACCACCATTAATGATAAAAACCAGCAACAAAGTAAGGATAGAGGGGAATATACCTTAAAATCATAAAGACCATATACCAAAATATACCAAGTATACCAAAATATATGCCATACTACAGCTAAATTCATTCTCTATTGGGGAAAATTGAGAGCTTTTCCTCTATGGTAGGAATTAGGATATTCACTCTCACCCCTGTTATTTAGTATAGTATTAGAGGTCCTAGTCACAGCAATCTAACAACAAAAAGAAATAAGAGACATCCAAATTATCAGGGAAGAAGGCACACTTTCACTATTTGCAGATTATATGATACTATATGTAGAAAATCTACAAGACTCCACCCCAAAGCTCCTAGAACTCACACAAGAATTCAGTAAAATTGCAGGATACAAAATCAAAGTACAGGAATCTGTTGCAATTCTATATACTAACAATGAAACCACAGAAAGAGAAATCAAGGAATGGATCCAAATTCACAATTGCACCAAAATACATAAGATACCTAGGAATTAACCTAACCAAAGTGGTGAAAAATCTATACTCTGAAAACTATAAAACACTGATGAAGAAATTGAATATGACACAAAGAAATAAAAAATTAAAAATCAAAACAAAACAAAACAAAACTTCCATGCTCATGGAATGGAAGAAAAAATATTTTTCAAATGTCTTTACTACCCAAAACAATCTGCATATTTAATAAAGTTCCTATCAAAATACTACTAGCATTTTTCACAGAGCTAGAACAGTTGTGTTCTAAAATTGTGTGAAACCACAAAAGAACCTGAATAGCCAAAACAATCTTGAAAAAGAAAATCAAAGCTGAAGGCATCACAATTCCAACGTCAAACAATATTACCAAGCTGTAGCCATGAAGGCAGTATGGTATTGGCATAAAAACAAAGAGATCAATGAAACAAAATGGAAAACCCAGAAAAGGACTCAAAACTATATGGTAAACTAATCTTCAACAAGGCATGGATTAATATCCGATGGGAAAAAGACAGTCTTTTCAATAAATTGTGTTGGTCAAACTGGACCACTTTCTTATACCTTATGGAAAAATAAATTCAAAATGGATGAAAGACCTAAATTTGAGACAGGAAACCATCAAAATCCTAGCAGAGAACACAGGCAGTAACCTCTTAGACATTAGCCACAGCAACTACTTTCTAGATATGTCTTAGATATATCTCTTGAAGCATAGAAAACAAAAACAAAAATGACCTATTGGGACTTCATCAAGTTAAAAAAAAATTCTAGACAGCAAAAGAGACAACAAAACTAAAAGGCAACCTTTGGAATGACAAAACATATAAAGAATTTTTAAAACTCAACACACCAAAAATGAATTAATCCAGTCAAAAAATAAGAAAGCATGAATAAACATTTTCCAAAGAAGATATATAGATTGCCAATAGACATATGAAAAGTTGCTCAACATCATTCATCATCAGAGAAATACAAATCAAAACTACAATGAGATATCACCTCATACCTGTCAGAATGGCTAAAATTAACAAAAGAGGAAACAAAAGGTTTTGGCAAGGATGCAGAAAAAGGGGAAATTGGTAGGAATGCAAACTGGAGCAGCCACTTTGGAAAGCAGTATGGAGATTCCTCAAAGAGTTAAAAAAATGGCTGTCCCCTACAACACAACAATTGCAATACTAGGTATTTACCCAAAGGATACAAAGATATATTGATTTGAAGGAATACATGCACCACAGTGTTTACCAACAATAGCCAAATTATGAAAAGAATTCAAGCATCCACCGACTATTGCACGGATAAGGAAGTGGTGTATGTATATGTGTGTGTGAAACTAAGTGTAATAGTATGCACACACACAGACACACATGTGTGTCTGTGTGTGTGGGGGGGGGATATTACTCAGCCATCAAAAAGAATGAAGAATAAATGAAGAATAAATTCTTGTCATTTGGAACGACATGCATTGGGCTAAAGAGTATTATGCTAAGTGAAATAAGTTAGAGAAAGGAAAATACCATATGATTTTATTCATATGTTGAAATTAAGAAACAAAACATATGAACATATGGAAAAAATAAAAGAGAGAGACAGACCAGAAAGCAGACTCTTAACTATAAAGAACAAACAAAAAGTTTCTGGAGGGAAGGTGGGAGGGGGAACAAGTAAATGGGTGATTGGTATTAAGTAGTGTACTTACAGTGATGAGCACTTGGTATTGCATGTAACTGATGAATCAATCACTAGATTCTATGCCTGACACTAGTTCTACACTGCACGTATGTTAATTAACTGAAATTTAAATAAAAATTGAAAAATAAAAAGACATGGATAAATTCCTCAAAAAATACAATGACCACAACCATGTCAAGATATAAAATATAACTCGAGTAGTCCTATAATTATTTTGATTTTTAATTTGAAGTTTTCACAAAGCAACCTCCAGACCCAAATGTCTTCAGTTGCCAGTTTTGCAAACACTAAAATAAAGATTTACAGCAGCTTTAGACAACTTCTAGAAAGAAACTGAACAGTTTGTTGATTTTATGAGGCGAATATGATCCAGATACTAGAATCGAAAGAAAGAAGGAAAGAAAAAAAGAAAGAAAGAAAGAAAGGCGGGCAAGAAAAGAAAAAGAAAGAAAGAAAAGAAAGAAGAGCAGGGGAAAAAAAGGAAAGAAGGAAAAAAAAGAAAGAAAGGTAAGAAGAAAGGGAAAGGAAGAAAGAAAGATTGATTCACACATCATCTTTGCTTCTTGTCTGTCATATTTGAATAAAAATCTCATAGACTTCTCAATTGAATTATCATTCTGTCACAATTTTTTAAAAAGTCATACTCCACCAGTGGTTTAAATGGCACTCATGAATATAATGAAATCCTTTTTATTAGCTTTATGTGATTCTTTTTATGCATGTGCTTAAAATGCAATAGTGTCACAGAATCATAAGCACTAATATAATATTATAAGTAATGGTGATGAACTCATTTATAGTCCTGTCCTAAATTTTAGAATATGTATTTATTATTTCTCAAATTAAAAAAATAGAGATACTTTATAAATGTTAAATCTCCTTGATTTATTTATAGTTTCTATCTAGCTACAAAATAGCTTAAAACATCAAGGATTGTAATATCATCTATAATAAACAATCTATAAAGCTCAAAATAAAATATATCATCCAACCTTTTTTAAAGTAAAATATCAATGAAATATAGATGGAGAAGTTTTGTTTTTCCTTGGTGAGTAGAGAGTAAATGAAAATGAATGACATGGAAAAAGGTATATGAAATTGTACATTTTGTTTGTGCCATGATAAAAAAATAAATCAATGACAGCTTTTCTTTAGAACAGTTTTTTTGTTTTCTCTGGAGTACATAGTTTTGATGAAATTGATTTTTCTCAATCACTGTCAGCGTTGTTCTGTGTATTTCACTAACAACAATAGTTTTTCTCATAGGGCAAAATTTATGAAATATTCACAGGTGAGAATAGATGGGACATGTAATATAGGTATATGAACCAAGACAGTCTTATGTAAAAAATACTTATAATAACTAAAGATATGTACATGTCTAAATGTAATAATATATCTTCATACCATTAATATCAACTTATTCGTTTTCTTTGTGTAATACACAAATGCCACAGTACAAAAACTAAAACAAAACAAAACAAAAAAAAAAAAAACACATGTTGAAATGAAGCAATCATCAATACAGTTTTTCGAGTGACTATAATAAATATGGCCCTAACATTTCCTCAAGTGAAATAAAAAATGAATGAGAAAATGCACTGTCTTTGGATACTGAGGTGTTGAGTTTGTTTGATAACATAGTAGCATATGTTACACTGTCTTTTTTTAAACAGAATAATAACAAAAAATGGGTTTCATCAAGAATAAAGCTTGTTTTCTCAGCCATGTAATATATTTTTTCTTGCATGGAATTATCACAAAAATTATAATAGTAATATGCTCTTTAATATATATGTAAATAAAAAATCATGAGATCTTTATTCTTTTGGTATCTATAGCATGAGAATTGCCTAACAAACTTTTGGGACCACTTCTGCCCTGCTGTGTACATGTAGCATGGTGGAAGAATTAATTTTTGCTGAGATAAACCACTAAAGTTTGAGACTGGATATTATGGTAACATTTTCTAGCCCTTCCTGACTAAGCCTCAATCTTAATATTTGTTTTAAATTATATTCAATTATTTTATTCTATAATTCCATAGTTGTGCAATTATATATATTACATATTATCATTATGTAATAATTGTTTCCCATCTTTACATATTTTTGATCTGCTTAATTAGTTTTCTGTAAAACCTGAGGAATCTTTAAATTAGGACCCTTCCTTTTTTTTTTTAATATTACATGTTGTTTTCTTTGGTATCTCCAGTACATACATGGATGGGAAAATTTATTTTTAGCTCCCTTGAAGAAATCTTCAACAGTTTCACATATATTCATAATTTGTTAAAACACACATACACACACACACACACACACACACACAGCCAAGTACTTGTGTGGCCAAATGTATATATGGAAATCAATAGATAATAAATATAACTAAATTTTATTTTTTAATTTTTGTGTAAAATTTAATTTATTAACAAACTATAACAGCTTTTATACTTTGGAAATAAATTATAAGTATTCATGACAACTAAAGTAACATGCAAAAGAAATATTGCCCTTGATTATTCTTCCTCATGTGGAAAAACAGTACTTTAGTTCTGGCCACTTACAACATTCTGAAAAGATGTTTTGTCAGTAATGATTCATCTTGAGGAAATTTAAAGAAAACATAATAGAACTACTGCTCAAAGGGCCATGGCAATAACAGAATGCCATAGATTGTACCTACTAAACAACAAGGGATTATTAAAATCTTCAAAATGTTGTACACAAAGTAAATTATAAAAACTCTCCCTACCTTTTCATACTGTAGGGTTACTAAGCAACCAACAAAATATATATGCCTTGTAAAATTTCTGCACGGAACTTAAGATACCTATCAAAACTCAATATAAAAATGTTTTCATTTCCTAAAAATGAATATTTGACAATTTTAATTTCCTGGAAAGAATTAATATAAATAGGATTGTCAAACTTCCAGGGTAATTCAGCATTTATTTACAAAGATTATAGGTCCTCCTTTAAATTATAACTTAAAAAATAGTAACTAGAAAACACTGACTTGTCTTAGATAACTTGTTCTCTATGTCATCATGTGGAACTCAGCTGATGGACATATATCAAATCTGGTCATTTGCTTCTATTTCTGAAATAGACTAAAATTCAAATATTTTAAAGAGTAACAATTGCTATATATTTATTATTCTCACTAATATTAAAATATTATTGTATAAATAACTACTAATGTCTATGAAGGCAAATGTATCCTCAAACCAAGTATTTAATTAATAGTCTTATTTACAAACTTTAAAAAATTGAAAACATTTGAAAGGCAAAATTCTTTGTTTTTTGTTTGTTTTATAGGAATTGAATACTCTTACAGGAAAATTCTTACTATCTTTGCTTCTTCAAGTACTTTCAGGAAACATCAATTTTACTGCTAAATGGTATTTCTTAAACTTACTATATCATTTTCCTTCATAGTAGAACCATAGGTGGGTCTTGGATTAATAAATTCAAAACCTAATATGACTGATATTAATTTTAAGAATAAAACTGCTAAGGGGTTCCTGCTGTGGCTCAGTTGATTAAGCATCTGCCTTCAGCTCAGGTCATGATCTCAGGGTCCTGGGATCTAGTCCCACATGGGGCTCCTTGCTCAGTGGGGAGCCTGCTTCTACCTCTGCCTCTCTCTCTCTGACAAATGAATAAATAAAATCTTAAAAAGAAAAAGAATAAAGCTTCTAAATCTGTCACTGTTTGAGGAAATGTCTTGGATATTCATGATACTTTCAACAGTTAAGTTTTAAAAGAATAACCTGGTTACTTATTGCTTTATTTCAAGATTGACTGTTGAAACTATTTCCCACCAGTTCACAAACTTACTATATTGCTTGAAGTTGTACTTTTTTGTATGCTTAAATTTATAATTCTCTCCAACCTTCTCACAATTTTACTTTTTCACCTCACAATATAATAAATGTTTGGGAAATCAGTTGTTTTAATTTATCTGATATCATTCAGTTCACTGCAGTTTTATTAATCATGAATGAATTTTATTCATTCATTATTACAAAATTTATTTTACTCATAAGTGAGACTGATTAATCTGAGAAATGATGCCAACAGCAAGCACAAGTGTAATCTTGATGCTAATAACCTGTGGTGTTTTAAATCACCAGTTTCATGAGGAAACATCAGTTTATGTAAACAAAAAGAACTCAAATTTACAAGTTAGTGGGTCCACCTAGATGTTCCCTAAGGCAGATGCATTTATCTCACTTTTCAGTCAATCATTACTGGAATGATTTTTCATCTCTGCTGGATTTTAGCCTTGGTTTCCCATTTTTAGTTGTTATTTATCTTAGAAACTCAATTCAGACATACAGACTCACCTCTTCACATTAGTTTTCCAAAGACCCACTGTTAGAGTGTGAATATATGTCACAAATTGTATTAGAATTCTGTGAGTATTATAGGTGCAAAGCACCACAAATAACATGAACCTAGATAATGTGACTAATCTTGGAATCATTCCAGTTTTTTTGATATAACAGAGACTTTCTCAATGGCTATTCCCTTGAGCCTTAGTTATTTTTTCAGGCATTTCACTCTTACTATCCAATTCACAATAGCTCTAAGTGTCACACTGAAAAAAAAATTAACCTCCAAAACCTCCCCTTAAAATTGTTTTTTTAAAAGATTTTATTTATTTATTTGAGGGGGGCATGAGAGAGGGAAAGTTCTGAGGGAGAAGCAGACTGCTTGATGAGCAGGAGGTCAGATGCAGGACTCCCTTGAAATTCCAGGATCATGGTTTGAGCTGAAGGCAGTCACTTAACCCACTGAACCACCCAGGTGCCCTTCAAAATTAAAATTTTCTATATCAAAATACCTCATCATGGGCGCCTGGGTGGCTCAGTGGGTTAAAGCCTCTGCCTTCGGCTCAGGTCATGATCCCAGGGTCCTGGGATCGAGCCCCGCATCAGGCTTTCTGCTCAGCAGGGAGCCTGCTTCTCCCTCTCTCTCTGCCTGCTTCTCTGCCTACTTGTGATCTCTGTCTGTCAAATTAATAAATAAAATCTTTAAAAAAAATACCTCATCAAAGTATCTTTCCTAAATACAAAACATGTTTGTATTTTTTTTCAGTAGTGGTATTCATTTAAAATATTTACCTGTTCCATGTAGTTCAACAGTAATTGACAATAGATTTTATTTATGTAGATGCTCTCTTTTATACATACCTTATTTGTTCATTCTATTAATGCTGTGTTGGTACTTAAAAAAATCTTACATTCCTATCTGATTAATTTCTCCAGAAGACTTTTTATAAAGAAGGTTAAAGAGAAATAGTTGACAGATGCTACAAAAAGAGAGAATGTCTCCTTGCATGCAGTTCAGTCAAAAGGTTCTTTTATCAAAAGCACCCTCCTTTGTGAGAGCTGAAATGTATTTTATGGACGGTTTTCAAGAAATTATTTGGATTCGATTTGTAAATAGAGGGTAAGCAGAGAAAACTACCTTAACAAATGATAGTGGAAATTCCCAAGTATGCTACATTGTAAGAAGCAGTCAGTTGATGCTGATTGGGAAGAAAAGTGTGAGCAGATCTATAGAAGCTGAACACTCTTAACTAGAAAAAATAAACACACGGAATTAAACACACACATGCACATACATCTTACAAAACATGTACACACAGAAATACAGACAACCCACCCACATCAAAAGTAGTATTTCTTTAAATCAGTGGGAATCCTAGCTATTCCATAATACTTTCATCATCTCTTCACACAAAAGCAGCTTAAATAGAAAAGAACAGGAAGGGGGTACCCGGGTGGCTCAATCCTTTAAGCAGCTACCTTTGGCTCAGATCATGATTCCAGGGTCCTGGGATTGAGACCCAAATGAGGCTCCCTTCTCAGCAGAGTGACTGTTTCTCCCTCTCCCTCTGCCTGCTGCTCTCCCCACTTGTGCTCTGTCTGTCAAATAAACAAATAAATAAAAATTGAAAAAAAAAAGAAAAGAATAGGAAAAAAGTGACATATAAAAATAAAACTCATAATCCAATATATATGCATGAAATAAAAGATCAAAAAGATTAAACCAAACCTCAAAAGCGTTAGAAAATTGAGACGGATTTATCTGACAACAAAACATAAAACAATAAGAATAACTCAAGCTGAATGGAAGTTTAAATCTTAAAAGTCAGTGAATTCATGGTGTTGTTAGAATTGGAATAAAGACAACTATTATGGATAAAAAAGGATTGTAAGGGTAATTGGTCAAGATTGAGAAATGCAACCAAATCTAATGAAGTAACATCACAAATAAGTATAGATTTTACCATAAAGATTTATTATAAAAATAAGAGTTAAGCAATAAATCATCAAAATCAATGCTATGTATGTTCTTCCTGAAATGATGATTTAGCTGATTTTAACAAATTATTTCCCTGAGAATAATTTAAGAAATTAGAAAAAATACAAATTTAACATTTCTGAAGGTTTTGAAGAGCTAAAAAGCAATGCTGAAATAGGTACTAAAAAAATCGGCATTGAATATTTAGGTCAACTTTTCCCTTCAAAGTCTATTCTGAAATGGAAGTAAAAAGTTTATGAAGCTAAGTAGTCTTACAATCAGAATCATTAGACTAAGAGGCACAGCTGGAAATTCAAAGACTGCCAAAGAGAATGAAGTTGTAAAACAGCTTCAGAATTCTGTTGGGACTGAGGAAAATAAATCTGAAGGTTCAATAAACTAGGCATCCCAAAACTAAAGCTTGGTTTTGAGTTTTCTCAACCCTTTATAACATTACATGAGTTAGCATATCTAGTGGGCTTTTATGAGTTGCAATTTGGCAGCAAAAATAGAACTTCCGTAAATATTGCACACTACATATCATTGTTATAATAATTTATATTCAATCTTCAACTTTCAATAAGAAAAATATTTTAAATAAATAAGATCAACATTAGAAACAATGAAGATCTTCTAAAAACTAGGAGAAATTTCAGATCTTTAAAGTAGTTTGGGGGGCATAAATGGACTTTGAAATGATTATAATTAATATTTTAAGAAAGTACCAAAGCTATAGGTGCCTCGGTGGCTCAGTTGGTTAAGTGACTGTCTTCAGCTCAGGTCATGATCCCAGTGTCCTGAAATCAAGCCCTCTATTAGGCTCCCTGTTCAGTAGGAAACATGCTTCTCCCTCTCCCTCTGCCTGCCATGCCCCCTGTTTGTGCTCTCCTGCTCTCTCTCTGTCAAACAAATTAGATCTAAAAAATAAAAAAAATAAAAAATAAAATAAAGAAAAAAGAAAAAGAAAAAAAAAGTAACAAAGCTAAGCAGAAGGGAGAAAAATGAAATTATTATGAGGCCTCTGAGAAATTAAGTCATTTAGTGTACTAACATTTGCATTTTTAGGGGTCCCAAAAGAAGAAGAGAGTCAAGGGTTAGAAAACTTATTTGAAGAAACAATAGCTGAAAACTATCTGGGGAGGAAAACAAACATCTAGGTCTAGGATGTACAGAAAAACAAAAAGATAATCCAAGGAGATCCACACAAAAACATATAACAATTAAAATGTCAAAGATTAAAAATAACGAGAGACTCTTAAAAGCGTAAGAGAAAATCAACTGGTTACATACAAGGAAAAACCCATAAGGCTCTAAGTTAATTTTTCAGCAGAAATTTTGCAGGGCAGAGGGAGTACTTGATTATATTCTAAATGCTAAAAGAAAAAAAGAAAAGTTAAAACCAGTAATACTCTACAAGCAGGGTTATCATGAACAACTGAAAAAGAGTTTTCCAGTAAAAATAAATAAATAATAAATAAATCCATTACATCTAAAACATTAATTATGAGACTCACAAAACAAAAAGATATGAAATAGGACATCATATATATAAAACATGAAGGGGGAGTAAAGATGCAATAATTGTAGAATGTGTTAGAACTTAAACAATCACCATTTTAACATTACTTAGAATGTTCTATATGACCCTCAGTGTAATCACAAGCCATCAGCCTATAAAAGATAAACAAAAAATAAAGAGGAATCCAAGCATAACATTAAACGGAGTCATCAATCACAGGGAAAAAAAAAAAAAAAGGAGAAGAAAAGAATAGACAGCTACAAACAAAAACAATTGATAAAGTGATACTAATGCATGCCTATCAATCATTAATTAATATATAAATAATCTAAATGTACCAATCAAAAGACATAAGGTGACTGATGGATTAAAAATCAAGACCTTGGGGCGCCTGGGTGGCTCAGTGGGTTAAGCCGCTGCCTTCAGCTCAGGTCATGATCTCAGGGTCCTGGGATCGAGTTCCGCATCGGGCTCTCTGCTCAGCAGGGAGCCTGCTTCCTTCTCTCTCTCTCTCTCTCTCTCTACCTGCCTCTCAGTGTACTTATAATTTCTCTCTGTCAAATAAATAAATAAAATCTTTAAAAAAAAATCAAGAACTTATCTATATGCTGCCTACAAGAAGCTCACTTCAAACCTTAAAATCCAAAGGCTATAAATAAAGGGATATATCAAGATATTCTATGCAAATGGAATTAAAGTGGGGGGCCTAGGGTACCAATACTTAGATTAAATAAAAATAGACTTTGAAACAAAGACTATAACAAGAGGCAAAAAAAAAGGCATTAGATAATGATAAAGGGATTGATCCAAGAAGAGTATATACCAACTGTAAATATCTCTGTACCCAACACAGAAGTGCCTAAATACATAAAGTAAGTATTAACAGACATAAAAGGAAATATTGGCTTTAATACAGTAATAGCAGGGGACTTTAATACCACTAAAACATTAATTATAGATCACCCAGTTAGAAAATCAATAAGGAAACATTAATGATTAATGTATCATGTAAATGATACATTACACCAGATGGATATAACCAATATATACAGAACATTCCATTCAAAAGCAAGATAATTAAATTATTTTCAAGGCATACATGAAACATTTTCCAAGACAGATTACATGTTGGACCACAAAATAAGTCTTAGGAAATTTAAAAAGTTAGAAATCATATCAATAATTTCAGGCACTGGATGAATCAGTCTGTTAAGCATCTGTCTTTGGCTCAGGTCATGATCTTGGGTTCCTGGGATTGAACCCTTCATCAGGCTCCCTGCTCAGTGAGATGTCTGCTACTTTCTCTGCTCTTGCTTTCTCTCCTTCTCTCTTTCTCTTTCTCTCACCTGTTCACTCTCTCTCTCTCAAGTAAATAAATGAAATCCTTTAAAAAAAATTCCTTTCTGGCCACAACATTATAAAAGTAGAAATCAATTACAAACAAAACAAAACAAAACAAAACAAACAAACAAAAAAACAAAAACTGGAAAAATAACAACACATGGAGACCAAACAACATGCTACTGGAGAGCCAATGGCTAATGAAAAAAAAAAAAAAAAAGGAAAATATACTCTGAGACAAATAAATGTGGACAAATAAATCATTCAAAATCTTTGGATGCAGTCAAAACAGTTCTAAAGAGGAAGTTTATAGAGACCTCAAGAAATAAGAAACAATTTAGACTTATACCTAAAAGAACTAGAAAAAATAACAAAGCCCAAAGTCAGTAGGAGGAAAGAAACTAAAACAAGAGCAGAAAAGAATGAATGGCTGGCTGGCTAGCTGGATGGATGGATGGAAGGAAGAAAGGAAGCAAGAAAAGAGAAAGGAAGAAAAGGAGGAAGGGAGAAAAAGAGGAAAGGAAGAAGGGAGGATGGATCAATGAAGCTAAGTTCTGGTTCCTTGAAAATATCAATAAAATTGATGAGCCTTAAGCAAAATCATCAAGGAGATAAAAGGATGAAAATTAAATCACAAATGAAAGATAAGTGACAACAAAATAAAGAATTATAACAGACAACTATGAAAAATTATAGGTCAACAAATTCTACACCCTACAAGAAATGAATGAATTCTAAGAAATATATAATCTTTTTAAAAATGAGTAAGAAGTAGAAAATATGAACAGGCCAATACTAGTATGAATTGTAATTTAAAATTCCCACCAAACAAAAGTCCAGGACCAGATTCAAAGATGAATACTACCAGATGTTTAAAGAGTAAATAGCCATCCTTCTCAAATAATTCCAAAACACACAAGAGGAAGGAAAACTTCCAAATTCATTCCGCAAGACCAGCATTACTCTGATACAAAAACCAAAGTGACCACTGAAGAAAATTACAAGGCAATAACCCTGATGAATACAGATGCAAAAATCCTCAACAAAATATTAGCAAACCAAATTGAACAATATATTAAAAGGATCATTTCATCCCTACAAAGTATGATTTATTTCAGGAATGCAAAGTTGACTCAAAAGCTGCAAATTAATCAACATGATAAGCCACATTAACAAAATTAAGGATAAAAATTATATGATAATCTCAATGTATGCTGAAAAAGACATTTGAAAATATTAAACTCCCTTTATTGACAAAAACTTGCAATAAAGTAGGTTTAGAGGAAACCTACTTCAATATAGTAAAGGACAAATATGACAAAACTATGGTTAACATCATACTCAATGGTGACAATCTGAAAGTTTTTGTTTTTGTTTTTTTCTAGTATGTGGAATGAGACAAGGATGCCCACTCTTATCACATTTATTCAACATAGTACTAGAAGTCCTAACAGCAGCAGACAGACAAGAAAAAGAAATAAGAGACATCAATTGGTAAGAAAGTAAAACTGTCATTTGCAGATGACATGGTAGTATACATAGAAAAACCTGAAGAGGGGCACCTGTGTGGCTCAGTGGGTTAAGCCTCTGCCTTCGGCTCAGGTCATGATCCCAGAGTTCAGAGTTCTGGGATCGAGCCCTGCATTGGGCTCTCTGCTCAGCAGGGAGGCTGCTTCCCCCTCTCTTTGCCTGCCTTTCTGCCTACTTCTGATCTCTGCCTGTCAAATAAATAAATACGATCTTTAAAAAAAAAGAAAGAAAGAAAAAGAAAAACCTGAAGACGCCACCAAAACAATATGAGAACTAACAAATGTGTTAAAATTGTAGGATACAAAATATACAACTTGTTGTATTTCTACACACTAATGATAAAGTAAGTAGCAGAAAGCGAAATTAACAAGCAATCCCATTGACAATCACATCAAAAAGAATAAAATATATAGGAATGAATTTAACCAAGAAAGTGAAAGACTTGTACTTTGAAAACTATAAGGTGAATTCTGAAAAGTATAAGATGTTAATGAAATAAATTGAAGGCTACACAAATGAATATAAAGATATTTCATTTTCACATTTAGAAGAACTAATGTTCAAATGTCCATACTATCCAATGAAATCTAAAGATTCTGTGCAATCACTATCAAAATACCAAAAATACTTTTTACAGAAGAAAAGAACTCATAAAATCTGTATGGAAAAACAAAGGATACTAAATAGCCAAGGGAATGCTGAAAAAGAACAAAGCTGGAGGTGTCACAATCCCAGATTTTAAGCTTTACTAAGAGCTATAATAATCAAAAGAGTATGGCACTGGCACAAAAATAAACACATAGATCAACAGAAAAGGAAGCACAGAAATTAACCCAAACCTATGTAGTCAATTAATCTATAACAAAGGAGTCATGACTATATGATAGGGAAAAAAAGTCTCTTTAATGAAGGGGGTTGGAAAAACTGGACATCTACATGCAAAAGGTGAAACTGGACCATTTTATTATAAAACAAACAAAAATAAACTTAAAATGGATTACAGACCTAAATGTGAGACCTTAAGCCCTACAACTCCTGTAAGTAGACCTAGAGAATAATCTCTTGGACATTGGCGTTAGCAAAATATTTATTATGGATATGTCTTTCAAGGCAATAGCCAAATAAAATAGTTAGGTTACATCAAATTAAAAAGTCTTTGCACAGCGAAGAAAACCATCAAGGAAAAAAAAAAGGCAAACTTCCAAATGAGAGAAGGTATTTGCAAATGATATATCCAGTAAGAGGTTAATACGTAAAGTATAAAAAGAACTCACATCTAAACACCAAAAAGGCAATATGATTAAAAACTTGGCAGAGGACCTTCATTTTACCAAAGAAGAAATACAGATGGCCAACACACACATGAAAATGCTTTAGCCCATTACTTGGAGAAATACAAATCAAAACCACAATGAGATACTACCTTATACCAGGCAGACCAGCTAGTATCAAAAACACAAGAAATAAAACTGTTGGTAAGGATGTAGACAAATGTAAACTGGAGCAACCACTATGCAAGTACCTAAAAAAAAAATTAAGAATAGAAATTCCATATAATCCAGTAATTCCACTGTTAGTATTTTCCAAAGGGAAAAAAAAACATTAATTAAATAATGTATATACACCCTTACCTCTAATGCAGCATTATCTACAGGTATAGAAGCAACCAATGTATCCATTCAAGATATGGAAGCAACTAATGTATCCATTTTCAGATAAAGGGTTAAAGAAGATTCAGTGTGTGTGTGTGTGTGTGTGTGTGTGTGTGTGTGTGTGTGTGTAAAATCAAATATTACTCAATCATAAAAGAAGAGAAAAATAAATCTTGCCAATCTTGACATATATGGACTTAGACGATATGCTAAGTGAAGTAAGTCATACAGAGATAAACAAATACCATATAATTTCACTTAAATGTGGGATCTAAAAAACAAATGAACAAACAGAAACAGACTCTCAGATACAGAGAATTAACTGTGATTGCCTAGGCATAAGAGGGTTCAGGGATGGGCAAAATAAGCGAATTAAATTTAGAGGGACAAACTTCCATGTATAAAATAAATGACTAGGCTAATTATTTATGGATGAAAGTACAATATAAGGAATAGAGTCAATACTATAATAAATATATTGTTTGGAGACAGATGATGACTACACATTTTGCAGTGAGTGTTACCTAATGTATGGAATTGCTGAGTTGCTACATTGTATACCTGAAATTAATGTAATATTGTATGTCAAATAAACTTCTAAAAAATTAATATTGCAAGATATGAAAAGGCAATATGGAGAATTTTAGCAAATTATTTCAGAAGGTATAAATACCAAATGCAATTTCTGAAATAAAAACCACAGGAACTGAAAATTAATATCTCTACAATCACAGATAAATTAAAAGTAATGAAAGATATATAGAAAAAAAATCAAGACAGAAGCACAGATTTTTAAAAAGTCATAGAAACTACAGAGAATAAAATACAGAAGAGAATAAAAAGACCTGACAGATTCACAATTTGTGATCCTAGTATGGAGAACATAGAGGTCAGAAGCAGTAAATGTAAATAAATAAATAAATAAATAGTCCATAAAGTATTTTAAAAATTGAACCATGAACCATATATTCTTCCAAAAGTACTAAAACTAAATAAATAACCAAATCTTTAAACTATCCAGAAGGAAAATAACAGAACAAAATAAATAAATAAATAAATAAAAAGATAATAAATTGACTTCCCTAATAGAAAATTAAAAAGAAAAAAAAAGGGGAGAAAATGTAGAAGACAATGGAATGATGTTTAAATTGATGAAAGAGAAACAAACAAAAAACCTCCCAAATGAGAATTTTATACATATAGAGTTAGGAGAAAAATATATCAGAGTAAGAAATGTTATAAGTCTACCCTTTCATAAAGCAATACAAAATTTTAAAGAAACTCTCAAACTTTCTTTGAGTTCTGCTTCTAAACAAAAGTTTGCAACAATCTGGATAGGGTTTATTCAACAAAATAATGGATGCTTAATAAAAAGATTGAACCCTGTGGTGTCTTAACCATTCTCATCCCTTTCTTTGCTCTCCAGCTCAGTAGCATTCTTAAAATTAAGAGACTATATTCTAGGTACCAGCACCTGAAGGGGCAGAATGGATCTTATTGGAAGTAATTGCTTGATATGTGGTCTGACTCTATTTCTATGGGAAATAACCTTGTGCTAAAGCTGTTATCCCAGGAGGTTTTGTTGAAAATGCTTAGAAGCAACTGACTAAATTATGACATGTAACACATGGAACCCCAGTGCAAATAGCAGAAGAACTTTGTAGTAACTGGGATTTAAAAAAAAAAACATTTCTGTCAATGATGTCAATGATTAGCCAACCAATGACCTAATAGAACAGAGACTTCAGCGGCCACCAATGAAAAATAAAGACTTTATAAATTAGTTATATAGATTCACTAAACAATGATTATAAGAGGCAGAAAAATAGCAAGCCTAGAAAATAGAGAATCTGATTTCCAGAGCTGACACATTATAATATTCAAATGTCCATTTCTTTACAAGAAATTATGAGGCGCACACACACAAACACACACACACACACACACACACACACACACACACACACACAAAGAAGGAGACTATACTCCATGCAAAGGGAAAATACAATTGACAGTAATTATCCCTGAGGAAGTTCAGAGGCTGGGCTTACTAAAAAGACTTTAATTCCTCTATTTAAATGTGTTCAAATAGCTGAAGGAAATCTTATCTAAAAAACTTAAGGAGGCTATGGAAAGAACCTAGATGTCTATTAACAGATGAATGGATAAAGAAGATGTGAGATATATATATAGATATAGATATAGATATAGATATAGATATAGATATATAGATATATAGATATAGATAGATATATATATTATGCAGTCATCAAAAGAAATGAAATCTTGCCATTTGCGATGACATGGATAGAACTCAAGGGCATTATGCTGAGCAAAATAAGTCAATCAGACAAAGACAACTATCATATGATCTCCCTGATATAAGGAAGTGGAGATGCAATGTGGGGGGTTTGAGGGGTAGGAAAAGAATAAATGAAACAAGATGGGATCGGGAGGGAGACAAACCATAAGAGACTCTTAATGTCACAAAACAAACTGTGGGTGGCCGGGGGGAGGGGTGTAGGGAAAGGGTGGTGGGGTTATGGACATTGGGGAAGGTATGTGCTATGATGAGTGCTGTGAAGTGTGTAAACCTGTTGATTCACAGACCTGTACCCCTGAGGCTAATAATACATTATATGTTAATAAAAACAAACAAATAAACAAACAAAAAATAAACAAACAAAAAAAAAACCAAAATACAAAACAAAAACGAAACCTTAAGGAGGTCTGCCTGGGTGGCTAATCCATTAAGCATCTACCTTTAGCTCAAAGGTAAGGATGATCCCAGCATCCTGGGATCAAGCCCCATGTCGGGCTCTCTGCTCAGTATGGAGTCTTCTCCTCTCCCTTTGTGCTCATTCTCAATCTCACACTAAAATTAATAAAATCTTAAAGAAAAAAAATTGTCATTTGACATCTTTTCTTCCCCTTTTCACATGTCAAATATGTAATTCCACTAACATGGATTTTTTTTTTTAAGAAAATTAGTTCATCTAATTGAGGAAGCAACATAATGACATTCTATATCTGGCAAATCTATATTTCTAAAAATGATGAATTGGTGTACCTGAGTGGCTCAGATGGTTAAGCATCTGCCTTCAGCTCAGATCATGATCTCCAGATCCTGGAATTAAGCCCCTTGTCTGGCTCCCAGCTCAGCAGGGAGTCTGCTTCTCCCTCTTCCTCTCCTCCTCCTTGTGTTCTATCTCTGTCTCTCTCTCAAATGAATAAATAAAATATTTTTAAAAATTAAAATGAAATATAAATTCAGGCATTTCCAGACAAACAAAAACTGAGAGTGTTAATTGCTAGCACACCTTCTCACAAGAGATGGTAAGTTGATTGAAAGGCCAGCAGATATTGACACAAATCCACACCAATAAGTAAACACTGATAAAGGTAATAACTTTAGTAAGCATAAAGACAGAATTTATGTATTTATAATTTTTTTCTTCCTATTTGATTTAAATATAAAACAATAATTATCAATCTGTATTTTTTACACAAAATGTATAAAGATTTAATTTGTGTGAACAGTATAAAGGAAAGGAGAAAGGACCTATATAGGACACTTGGAATTAAGCTGATATTAATCCAATATATATACTTTTGTATTTTTTTTTAATTTTTTATTTTTTATAAACATATATTTTTATCCCCAGGGGTACAGGTCTGTGAATCACCAGGTTTACACACTTCACAGCACTCACCAAAGCACATACCCTCCCCAATGTCCATAATCCCACCCCCTTCTCCCAAACCCCCTCCCCCCAGCAACCCTCAGTTTGTTTTGTGAGATTAAGAGTCACTTATGGTTTGTCTCCCTCCCAATCCCATCTTGTTTCATTTATTCTTCTCCTACCCACTTAAGCCTCCATGTTGCATCACCACTTCCTCATATCAGGGAGATGATATGATAGTTGTCTTTCTCTGCTTGACTTATTTCGCTAAGCATGATCATCATCAAGACAGCATGGTACTGGCACAAAAACAGACACATAGATCAATGGAACAGAATAGAGAGCCCAGAAATAGACCCTCAAATCTATGGTCAACTCATATACTTTTATATTATATATTAATCCAATATATATACTTTTATATTATAAGAATATATTCACAAGGCAATCACTAAAAATATAAAACTTTATATAGTAAAAGAAATAAAATAATTAAATTGGTATGTTAGAAAATATTTATAATGCAAAACAAGGCAAAAATAGAGAAAATGAGGAACAAAAAGATATAAAACTTTGGGGGAAAATAATAAAAATATAGAAGTAAGCCCTTTCTTATTATTAATTACATGAAATGTGCAAAGATTAAAATCTACTATTAAAACTCGGGGATTGGCAGAATGGATTAAAATATAATTTGCTCCAACTTCAAATGTGTATAGAAGACATATACTGTATACAAAAGATAGGTTGAGATTGAGTTTTTTTAAAAAATAATGTTTTCAAATAACCTATAATTTTATCTCAAGAAACTAGAAAAATGAGAACAAATAAACATAAAGCAATGAGGAAAAAAAAAGAAAATAATCAATGAAGATTATAGTGGAAATAAATATTAAATGAGAAGAATAGAAACAATTCATTGGTTTGGGGGTATTTTATATTTTAAATGAAAATGACAACAGCTTGATTGATAAAGAAAAAATGCAGTAGATTGAAATCACTAAGTTTAGAAGAAAACAGAGACACTGATACCCAATTTACAGAAACAAATGATGATAAGAGATTATTATGAGCAATTGTATGCCACAAAATGGATGATCCAGATGAAAAGGAAGAATTCCTAAACAGAATAGCTGCCAAAATTGACTCAAGAATAAATAAAAATCTGACGAGACCTATAACAAATTCAGAGGCTTTAGTCTGCAACCAGAAAATCTTCCAATGAATAAAACCCCAGAACAAAATGTTTGACTGGTAAATTATATAAAAAATGTAAAGGTAATGAATACTGTTATGCTGAAAATAAAAAATAAATTAAAAAAATTTAAAGAAAAATTAATACCAATCTAATTCTCAAAGTTAAACACACACACACACACACACACACACACACACACAAGAGGGAGGAACAATTAATTCCTCATCACTGTATGAGGCCAATATTACCCTGACACTAGAGTATGATAAAGACATCACAAAAAAATAAAACTACAGACCAGTAACTACTATAGATATTGCTTCAAAAATATCAAACAAGATATATACTAGAAAACCAACTCTATCAGCATATTTAAATGATTATACACCATGACCTAGTGGCATTGATTGGTTTGATATACAATAATCAATAGACGTATTATACCATTGTAATAGGATTAAGAAAAAAAGGCATATGTTATCCCAATAGGTAAAGAAAAAGCATTTGACCCTATTCAAAACACTTTCACAATAAAATCACTCGGGGTAGAAGAGATAGTGCTTAGCCCAATATAAAATGTGTTTTAAAAACACAGTTAAGGGGCACCTGGGTGGCTCAGTGGGTTAAAGCCTCTGCCTTCGGCTCATGTCATGATCCCAGGGTCCTGGGATCGAGCCCCGCATTGGGCTCTCTGCTCAGCAGGGAGCCTGCTTCCTCCTCTCTCTCTGCCTGCCTCTCTGCCTACTTGTGATCTGTCAAATAAATAATAAATCTTAAAAAAAAAAAAAAACACAGTTAACATTATACACAATGGTGCAACCATGAAAAATTTTCCCTTAAGATCAGGAACAAGAATATCACTCTTGACACTTCTGCCATCATACTAGAATTTTCAACAAGTGTGAGAAGGCAAGGAAAGGAAAGAAAAGACATCTAGATGTGAAAGAAGAAAGAGTATCTATTTATATTTGAAAAAAAAAATCTTATATATAGAAAATTCTAATGAATCCCCACATATTGCAGCTAATAAATGAGTTCCAAAAACATCAAATGAATTTAATGATTGAGCTCAGAATGTAAAGACAATATAAAGGAAATCATTAGTATTTCTCTATAGCAACAATATGTAGTTCAAAATGGAATTTAAAAATTTGTTTCATCTATAATATCATCAAAAAGAATAAGATATTTGGGAAAAATATAACCTAGGAAGTGAATGACTTGTACACATAATATTTATAATAAACTGTTGAAAGAAGACTTGAAAATGGAAAGAAATCTTATCTCCATGGATTAGAAAACTTAATTTTATTAAAATAGAAATACTCCCAAATTCCTTAACATATATATAATTCCTATTAAAATGTCAGCTGCCTATCTTTCACAAAGGTACAGGTTGGTCCTAAAATTCATATGGAATTACAAGGAGTCCCAATAGCCAATAACCATCTTAAATAGGAAAGATTTAGAAGAATCACATTTTTCAACTTCTAAACTTACTACAAAGCTACAATAATCAAAACTGTTTGTGGATAACACAAAGATAGACACATTGATCAATGGAATATAATTCAGAGTTCAGTTATAAGCTCATGGACCTCTGGTCAGTAGCTTTTTGCCTAGGGAGTCAAAACCATTTCATTGGGAAAGAACAGTTATGACATGTGACAACTGGATATTCATGTGCAAAATAATGACAATAGACTCCTACTTCACTCCACAGAAAAAAAAAATAATAATTCAAAATAGATTAAATACCTAAATGTAAGAGCTAAAATTATCAAATTCTTAGATATGCACATAAGCAATTCTTCATGATTTTGGATTAAGCAATATGCAAACAAAAGCACAAGCAACAACAAAAAAATAAATTGGCAAATTAAATTTCATTAAAATTAAAATTTTATGTATTAATGTATGCTATCAAGAAAGTCAAAAGATAGCTGTCAGAATAAGAGAAAGTATTTAAAAATAGTATCAGGCAAGAGTATAGTAACTGGAACATATAAAGAAGTCTTATAACTCAAAAATAAAAAGATAAACAGTTCATTTAATAAATGCACATAGGAATTAAATAGACATTACTCCAAAGAAGATCTACTAATGGCTAATAGCACATGAAAAAAAAAAGTGTCATATCATTATTGGAGAAATGGAAATCAGAATCATAGTAAGATATCATTTCATATACACTAAATTGGATATAATGATATTCAAATAAAACAACAACAACAAACAGAAAAAGAAAAAATAGTATTGAGGAGGGTGTAGAGAAACTGGAATCTTCATGTACTACTCACTGGAATATAAAAGAGTGAAGCAATTTCGGAAAACAGTCTGGCAGTTCCTCATATCATTAAAGAAAAGTAACCATATGACCCAACATTTTCACTCTCAAGTATATATATCCAAGAGAACTGAAAACATGTTCACACCCCCCCACACACACACACATACAATTATACACAGATCTTCATAGAATCATTATTCATAATAGGCAACAAGTAGAAGAAAAATGTCTATCAAGTGATATATGGATAAACAAAATGTGGTATATCCTATACAATTGAATATTCAGCCTTAAAAAGGAATAATTTAATGATACATCCAATAACATGAACACATGTTCAAATCATTACCTGAAAGAAGCCAGACAAAAATGACCACATATAATTCCATTTATATAAAATGTCCAGAATAGGCAAAACCATGTAGATAAGAGATTAGATTAGGGGTTATCATTACCTCACTAAATGTTTCTAACCCATACACTTAAAGAATATAGTGAAATACTATTCTCTCCCCAGCTTATGAAGACCCTGCTAATATCTCTGGCTCATCTCCTGACTCTAGTTTCCCTTCTCCTGCCATACTAGTTTAGTTTAGCACACTGAACATGTTATATATGTTCTCCCCATAGGATCTTTTTATCCCCTCTAGTTGGAATGGTTTATACTGCCAGTGTCATGGCATCCAAATCTCAGCTCAGAAGCCTACCTCCTCTCCTTATTCAAAGAAGTACTAAAATCATTGTCTTGGGGCACCTGGGTGGGACAGTGGGTTAAAGCCTCTGCCTTTGGCTTAGGTCATGATCCCAAGGTCCTGGATCCAGCCCTGCATCATGTTCTCTGCTCAGTAGGGAGCCTGCTTCCTCCTCTCTCTCTCTGTATGCTTCTCTGCCTACTTGTGATCTCAGTTTGTCAAATAAATGAATAAAATCTTTGAAAAAAATATAAAAAAATTGTCTCATATCATTCTATATAACATATTTACATAGACATTTTTAGTGATATTTCTGAGTGTTTTTCTTTAGTTTTCCATGATTCTCTGATAGAATTTATGTGAAAAATACTAGGGACTGCTTTCTCACTGCACCCAATAGCTAAAATAGAGCTTGATCCATAATAGATACTCATTAAATGCTGCATAAACAGAGAAGTTATATATATTAAATATTATAATATTTAATTATTAATTATGCTAATATTATATATGATTATATATTAAAATATATTAATATTTAATATATATGCTAGCTTTTAATTCTGTCTTCATATTATGCCCTTCTTAGACTTGTTTTAAAAGATATGTCTAGGGACACCTGGGTGGCTCAGTCATTAAGTGTCTGACCTTGGCTCAGGTGATAATCATAGGGTATTGGGATCGAGCCCCACATTGGACTCTCTGCTCAGTGGGAAGCCTGCTTGTCCTTATCCCACTCTCTGCTTGTGTTTCATCTCTCATTGTCTCTTTGTCAAATAAATAAATTAAATCTTCAAAAAGATAAAATAAAAAATAAGTCTGTCCCAATGAAAAGACACAGGGTAACAGAATGGATTAAAACAACAACAACAATAACAGCAACAAAAACCAAGATCTATCGACATGCTATCTGCAAGAAACTCATTTTAAACCTAAAGACACTGCCAGATTTAAAGTAAGGAGGTGGAAAACAATGTATCTTGCTAATGGACATCAAAAGAAAGTTGGGAGAAGGGGGTGGGATTATGGACATTGGGGAGGGTATGTGCTTTGGTGAGTGCTGTGAAGTGTGTAAACCTGGCGATTCACAGACCTGTACCCCTGGGGATAAAAATATATGTTTATAAAAAATAAAAAATTAAAAAAAAAGAATAGGTAAAAAAAAAAAAAAAAAAGAAAGCTGGGTGGCAATCCTTATATCAGACAAATTAGATTTTAAGTCAAAGACTATAATAAGAGATGGGGAAGATCACTATATCATACTAAAAGGGTCTGTCCCACAAGAAGATCTAACAAATTATATATCTATGCCCCTAACGGGGGAGTAGCCAACTATATAAACCGATTAATAACAAAATCAATGAGGCATATTGACAATAATATGATAATACAATAATAGTAGGGAACTTTAACACTCCCCTCACTGAAATGGACAGATCATCCAAGCAAAAGATCAACAAGGAAATAAAGGCATTAAATGACACAGATGGCCATCACAAATATATTCAGAACATTCCATCCCAAAGCAACAGATTACACATTCTTCTCTAGTGCACATGAAACATTCTCCAGAATAGATCACATCCTGGGTCACCAATCAGGTCTCAATTGGTACCAAAAGTTTGGGATCATTCCCTGCATATTTTCAGACCACAATGCTGTGGAATGAGAACTCAACCACAAGAGGAAAGTTGGAAAATACTCAATTACATGGAAGCTCAAGAGCATCCTTCTAAAGAATGAAGGAAATTAAAGAAGAATTTTTTTAAAATCATGGAAAAGAATGAAAATGAAAACAACTGTTAAAAATCTTTGGGATGCAGCAAAGGTGGTCCTGAGAGGAAAGTATATAGCAATACAAGCTGTTCTCAAGAAACAAGAAAGGTCTCAAGTACACAACCTAACCCTACACCTAAAGGAGCTGGAGAAAGAACAACAAAGAAAGCCTAAATCCTGTAGAGAAGAGAAATAATAAAGATCAGAGCAGAAATCAATGAAATATAAAAACAAACAAACAAAAAAAACAGTAGAACAGATCAACAAAACTAGGAACTGCTTCTTTGAAAAAAATTAATAAGATTGATAAGCCCCTGGCCAGACTTATCAAAAAGAAAAGAGACAGGACACAAATAAAATCATGAATGAAAGAGGAAAGATCACAACCAACACTAAAGAAAGACAAACAATTACAAAAATATATTATGAGCAACTATACACCAGAAAATTTGACAATCAGGAAGAAATGGATGCATTTCTAGAGACATATAAACTACCAAAACTGAACCAGGAAGAAATAGAAAACCTGAACAGATCCATAACCAGAAAGTAGATTGAAACAGTCATCAAAAATCTCCCAAGAAACAAGAGCCCAAGGCCAGATGGCTTCCCAGGGGAATTCTACCACACATTTAAAGAAGAATTAATACCTAGTCTCCTGAAACTGTTCCAAAAAGTAGAAATGGAAGGATGGCTTTCAAACTCATTTTATGAGGCCAGTTACCTTGATCCCAAACCAGACAAAAGGAGAATTACAGATCCTTGAATATTACAATCTTACAATTACAGATCCTTGGATATTGTAGTATTTCAATATTGAAATATCCAAGGATATTGTAATATCCAAAGATATCCAAAGATATTACAATATCCTTGATGAACATGGATGTGAAAATTTTCCACAAAATACTAGACAATAGGATCCAACAGTACATTAAAAGGATTATTCACCACAACCACGTGGGATTTATTGCTGGGCCATAGGATTGGCTCAACATCTACAAATCAATCAATATGATACAATAAATCAATAAAAGAAAGAATAAGAACCATATGATACTAGCAATAGATGCTAAAAAAGCATTTGACAAAGTACAGCATCCTTTCTTGATCAAAATTCTTCAAAGTGTAGGGATGGAGGGTACATACCTCAATATCATCAAAGCCATCTATGAAAAACCCACAGCAAACATCATTCTCAATGAGGAAAAACTGAGAGCTTTTTTCCTAAGGTCAGGAACATGGCAGGGATGTCCACTATCACCACTGCTATTCCATATAGTACTAGAAGTCCTAGCCTCAGCAGTTAGACAACAAAAAGAAACAAAAGGCATTGGAGTCAACAAAGAAGAGGTCAAATTCTCTCTCTTTGCAGATGATATTGATACTTTATGTGGAAAACCCAAAAGACTCCACTTCAAAGCTGCTAGAACTCATACAGGAATTCAGAATATAAAATAAATGCACAGAAATCAGTTGTATTTCTATACACCAACAGCAGGACAGAAGGGAAATTAAGGAGTTGAACCCATTTACAGTTGCACCCAAAACTATATGATACTTAGGAATAAACCTAACCAAAGAAGCAAATAATTTGTACCCAGAAAACTATAAAGTACTCATGAGAGAAACTGAGGAAGACACAAAGAAATGGAAAAACATTCCATGCTCATGGATTGGAAGAGCAATATTGTCAAAATGTCCATGCTACCTAAAGCAATCTACACATTTAACATGATCCCTATCAAAATACCATCATTTTTTTTCAAAGAAATGGAACAAATAATTTTAAAATTTATATGGAACAAAAAAGACCCCAAATAGCCAGAGAAATGTTGAAAAAGAAGGCCAAACTTGGTGGCTTCACAATTCCAGACTTCAAGCTCTGTTACAAAGTGATAATCATCAAGACAGTATGGTGCTGGAAACAAAACAAAACAAACAAAAAAAAGATATATAGATCAATGGAACAGAATTTAGAGCCCAGAAGTAGAGCTTCAAATACATGGCCAACTAATCTTCGACAAAGCAGGAAAGAAAGTCCAATGAGGGGGAAAAAAGTCTCTTCAACAAATGATGCTTGGAATATTGGACAGCCACATGCAGAAGACCGAAACTGGATCATATCCTTACATCATACAGCAAAATAGACTCAAAATGGATGAAAGACCTCAATGTGATACAGGAATCCATCAAAATCCTAGAAGAGAACACAGGCAGCAACCTCTTCAATCTCAGCCATAGCAACTTCTTCCAAGAAACATCACCAAAGGCACAGAACACAAGGGCAAAAATGAATGGGACTTCATCAAGACAAAAAAAGCTTTTACACAGCAAAGGAAACAGTCAACAAAACCAGAAGATAACCAACAGAATGGGAGAAGATATTTGCAAATGACATATCAGACAAAGGGCTAGTATCCAAAATCTATACAGAACTTATAAAACTCAACACCCAAAGAACAAATAATCCAATCAAGAAATGGTAAGAGGACATGAACAGACATTTCTGCAAAGGAGACATCCAGATGGCCAATAGACATGTGAAAAAGTGCTTAACATCACTTGCCATCAGGGAAATACAAATCAAAACTACAGAGAGATACCACCTCATGCCAGTCAGAATGGCTAAAATTAACAAGTCAGGAAACAACTGATATTGGCAAGGATGCAGAGGAAAGGGAACCCTCCTACACTGTTGGTGAGAATGCAATCTGGTACAGCCACTCTGGAAAAGAGTATGGAGGTTCCTCAAAAAGTTGAAAATAGAGGTATGCTATGACCCAGAAATCACAGTACTGGCCATTTACCCTAAAGATACAAATGTAGTGATCCAAAGGGACACATGCTCCTGAATGTTTATAGCAGCCATGTCCACAATAGGCAAACTAGGGAAAGAACCTAGATGTCCATCAATAGATGGATGGATAAAGAAGAAGTGGTATATATATGCAATGGAATACTATGCAACCATCAGATAAAGAAGAAGTGGTATATATATGCAATGGAATACTATGCAACCATCAGAAAACCATGAAATCTTGTCATTTGCAGTGACATGGATGGAACCAGAGGATATTACGCTAAGCAAAATAAGTCAATCAGAAAAAGACAATTATCATATAATCTTTCTGATATGAGGAATTTGAGAGGCAGGGTTGGGGTCATGGAGGGTAGTGAGGGAAAAAAAATGAAACAAAATGGGACCAGGGAGAGAAACAAATCATAAGGGACTCTTAATCTAAGGGAACAAACTGAGGGTTGCTGGGGATGGTGAGGGAGGGATAGGGTGGCTGGGTTATGGACACTGGGAAGGGTGTGTTTTGTTGAGTGTTGTGAAATGTGTAATACTGATGATTCATAGACCTGCACCCCTGAAGAAAATAATACATTATATATTAATTTAAAAAAAATAATAATAAAAGGCAAGCCTACATCCATATTTATGAATATTGATTATACTACCTTCTGTTCTATATCCTCATATTTTCATGCTTTTATTATAGATTATAGAATAATCTCAAAAGTAGCACTCATAAAAATATTACTATAGTTTAAAAAACTTTATAATGATACTGTTTTATGAATAATATGCATTTTATTCAAAGGTAGCTTCAAATTTATTAGTTCAGGACCCTTTTACTGAGAGAGGTGATAAACTGGTATATTTGATTCTACTATAGTTTTAAATATTTTGTTATTTGATTATAGTCCATAGACTTTCCATTTATTGCTTTCATTTCTAACATCATGTAAATTCTGGCACTGAATTAATTATTTGTTCTTTTTATTTATCCTAGTGAATTTCATGTGATTATAAAAGATTCATTTGATCTTGTTCAAGTAAATTATGATTTTCCACAGGGTTATATTTTAAATTATGTCCTCTGTGTTATTTACATTTTTGTATTAGAATTATTTTTAGGACATGAGTTGTGAATTATTGCTATTTCATGCATCAAACAATCTTATCTGTGTCACACTAAAGATGAAAATATAAATTCCTATCATGAAATGTATTAAAAAGTGATTCTTATAAATGCCTAAAATTGAAATTGTATTTGAAGTAATACCAGTCCTCTCCCAGCATGAAAGATACAAGTACTCTTATTTAATTTAAAGAAAAAAAGAATAATAATTGATATGACTTATCTTCCTGTCAATTTTGACATACTTATATTAATAGACTAATAATGCTTGACATGGCTCAATAATAATGCATGCATTTGCATTATCCTAAATTAAGAAAACATTCATTTATTAAATGTTGAAGTTTGAAAGCATTTTGCTATGCTAGACCACTGCATATTATTGGGCCCATAAATGCTATTTTTTTCTATGAAACATTGCCACAATCTCAAAATGAAATGCTCTTATTATGCTATTCTCAGGACAAAGATCCAGTTTGAATCATGACCTACACGCAATAAGGAAAAAGAAGTTAAAACTGGCCTGTGACTCATTTACCTGCCAATACTGATGCTTCAGGAAAAGAAAGAGAAGTTTGGTCTCATATTCTTGTAAATATGGTGAGTGGACTCCCTGAGAAGTAGACTACTGATATATGCAAGAAATGATCCTTTTGTATATAATGCTTTTGGTCCTGGTTTAGCACTGATTTTTCCAAACAACAACAACAGCAATGTGTTTTTGGTGCAGGAACCAGGGGATTTGGAAGCAGCTCCTAATATCCCAGACATTCTTTCCATTTTACTCTGTCCCTTGTCTTTTTGAAATTACTGATAAAACTTGATATTGAATAGGATCTTCAATTCATGTGAATCTGGTGTCACAACAGTATTTATGATGTTAGTTCACCCAATATCAATTCCTAGGCAGGAATCCAGAGAACTTAAGTTACAGTTCAATAGCAGTCACAACCTCAAGACTGTCTTATCTACATCTGTCTGTTCCAAGGGGAAAGATAGTTGGTGATATTACAACCTAGGTGTATCTCATAAAGGCTTTCTTGTTATTTTCTTTCTTTGCTCACTTCTTCCATCTCCTTCCTTCTTTGTGCACCACAAATTTTATAATTCTACTTGTATATTATCCTGTAACAAGCAAAAACTTACATTAGGAACATTCTCATAGTAAAATTCCTCCCCAGAGGTAGTACTTACAATTTGTATATAACCTTCTTTCTCAGCATTTTACACACACACACACACACACACACACACACACACACACCCTCACTGGCACATACACACACAGTATATATGTTGTTTTATTTATATAAATAGGATCATCATTTATATTTTGTATTTATCACTTGCTATTTTTTACAATGTATTTAACAATATGTATTAGAGATCTCTCGCCCCCTTTATCATTCACTTTCTCCTTCTCACTATTATACCTCATCTTCATGCACAATATTCCATAGGACACTAATACTGAAGTTTTTTTTAGTAATACCCAAATTATTAAAATTTAAGATAGTTTCCAGTCTTTCTGAATCAGAAAAAATGCTACAATGAATATTACTGTGAATATAAATCTTTCCTTACAACTCCAATACTATCAAAATGTGCATATTCCCAAATGTATGCACAAAGTTAATATCTATTTTTGTTATAATTTTCTTCTCCTTGATTTGTACACATTCTCTATGTAATTTATATCATTATTAGCCATTTTCATTTTTTAATTTTTATTTTTAGTTCAAATCTTTTCTCATTTATCTACTGGATATTTTACTTATTGACTTGTGGGATACTAATCTATTCCTTGTTTAGGTAAGAAATTTGCCAATCACTCAATTGTGTTATACCTTTGCATAAGGTGAGTTTTGTTTTGCACAATTAGTTATGCATTCAAATATCTAAAAAAAAACCAAATATATATATTTTACTTTTTTAAAGATTTTATTTATTTATTTGACAGATAGACAGAGATCATAAGCAGGCAGAGAGGCAGGCAGGTGGGGGAAGCAGGGTCTCTTGCCAAGTAGGGAGTCCAATGCGGGGCTCGATTCCAGGACCCTGAGATCATAACCAGAGATGAAGGCAGAGGCTTAACCCACTAAGCCCCATAAGATATATATTTTCTTGATAGTCTGGTGATTTTTTATATACATAGGAAGGTATTTTCCACTTAAATATTATAAAATTATTTTTCTGTTTCTTCTATGATTTCTAGAATTATTTTTTAATATTTTAATTAACCTAGAATTAATATTTGTATATGATTGTGAAATTCATTAATTTCATTTTTGCTCCAAATAAATTATCAAGTATTTTATCATTATGTATTGACTGCTCTATTAGCTGGTCATTGGAAATTCTGTGTCATATACTTAATCCTTGTTAATAATCTATGCATCTGATTGTGATCACTTGTTTTTATTTCTGTTTGTTTATATTACAAAGCTCACACACTTAATTTATATAACTTAATGTTTCAATATGTTTGAAAGCCAATCTCATATGTTGCTATTTATTTTAATTAGGGCATTTTTCAGGTTTGTTAATCCTCTTACAAAATAACTTGGAAAAAGACCACTTTTACAATATTATTTATTACTATTATATATACTACTCCCATATATGACTCTTTACATTTCAGTCTACTTCCACTGTTTCATTCTTTTAGTGTTTTATTTAGCTCTTACTAATTTTATTTTGAGGTAGTTGAGAATTTTAAAATATTAGCTGCTTTTATGAATACTTATTCTGTTTCATTTTGTAAGTGATTTATTATGGTGTATATTAAGTAAAGATTTATTTTATGTATTTATCCTAAAGTTGATTATTCTCTTGATTTCTTTTTTCTGAATGTATTAAACTTTGACTTACACTCATATATTAATGCATTTATCACTTGCCCAAGACACAGTGTCTTGTATATGCATGCAATTGTGGATGAAAATTTTAGATTAAGGAAACTTCTTGAATGAAAGTATGACAGTTTGTTAATGTGCATTACCTAAATTATAGTTGTACCTAAACTAGTCAGGAAGGTCTATTAATATCATTATGATTTTAGGGTGTTCTTTTCATATTGATTAAACTACCTGAAATATTTTTATGCTTTTTCCATATAGAGCCAAATTTATGACCTACAAAATCTTATCTCTTATTTTTTCTTTTTTTTAATAAAGATTTTATTTATTTATTAGACAGGCAGAGATCACAAATAGAGAGGCAGGCAGAGAGAGGAGGAAGCAGGCTCCCTGCTGAGCAGAAAGCCTCATGTGGGGTTGGATCCCAGGACCTTGGCTAGATCCCAGGACCCTGGGATCATGACTACCTGAGGCAAAGATAGAGGCTTTAATGCACTGAGCCACCCAGGCATCCCTATTTTACTTTTCTATGAATTTCACAAGCATTTGCTTGTGAATTACATTGTTCCTTTCCAGCTGTTTCCTTCTCCCTAGTTGGTTTTAAAACTAAGACAGAATTTTTACTTCTCTGTATCATCACAGTCCTGTGCTCTTACAAATAGAGTTGGGAAAAACAGAAGAGCTTTTTACTCCACCAGTCAGTTATTTGTCTAGTCTTTCTAGGGCATGCAACTTAAAAACTTTTCAATAAAAGGTGCTATGACTAAAACATTTTGATACATTTCTAAAATCAACAGTGTAATTTTATACCATTATTAGCTAACCTTAGAAATAAAGATACCCGATTTTACATATGGGATTGAATTTATGATTTTGCCCTGTTTTAAAAAAGATATCTAAGTGTTTAATTTTCTGAAATAAAAAAATAACTTACATAAACATTTATCATTGTAAATATGTGTACTTAGATTGGAAGAAACCTATCTAAAATAACATAATCAGCTAATGAATTAGTCACAATACCATTCTCTCTTTCTCTTGTATAAGATATGAAGACCTTTCCAGCCAATAATGTAAAATCCTTTTTATAAAGATAGAATAATTTTACCTGAACTTGAAGTTCATATATAAATGGAATAATGCATCATATAGTATTTGATCATATTTTTTTATCATTATAATTTTATCTCTTTTATTCTGGGGTCATAAACATAACAGCAGTTCTGTATTAAAGCTATTTAGAATCCATATAACACGTTATTTGTACTAATGTTGATGGACATTTGATTGTTTCTAATTTTTTAAATTATGAGTAGTATATATACAGATGTGTGTGTAAATTTATTAGGTAGCTCATAGAATAATTTTCTTAATGCCTGTGCATTTTCTAAATGTATATTTTACTACAAAAGACTTGTTAAAATACAACATTCAGATGGAATGGGAAAAGAGTGATAATTAAAACTTTAAACTCATTATATTTATCCCTGTTTTTATGTCCTAAGAAACAAAATTAGTCCTCTTTCTATCAGACATCATTAATTTATCACATACACATACACATAACATTAAAACATTGTTTTAGGGACGTCTGGGTGGCTCAGTTGGTTAAGCAGCTGCCTTCAGCTCAGGTCATGATCCCAGTGCCATAGGATCGAGTCCCACATCAGGCTCCTTGCTCCGCAGGGAGCCTGCTTCTCCCTCTGACTGCCTGCCACTCTGTCTGCCTGTGTTCGCTCTCGCTCTCTCTCTCTGACAAATAAATAAATAAAATCTTAAAAAAAAAAATAAAACATTGTTTTACCACATACACATATTATTAAAACATTGTTCCTTGTAGTTTTGCTTTAGAGGATAGTTATGATTTTCTGTAAATTTATTTAAGTACATAAATGAATAAACAGGAAGAGAACAGGCATTGGGAATAAAGACATTGGGAAAATACAGATGGGCATAATATATTACATTTATTTTAAAATTATTATATAAATAAAATGTGTAATCCAATATAATAGAAGTTTAAATAGCATGATTATTTAAAATTTAACACAATGGTTATTTATTATAAAATTTACCTTTCAGGCTTGTAAGTAAACCAGAAATACATAGGAGAAAGGTCTCTTGTGGTAGTGGTTGCTTCTGTTAACAGAATTTCTCATAATAATAAAAATAATAGATTAAGAAGCTATCATGGTAGATTCTAAGTAATTTAGAGAAAGACTAAAATAATTTAAGTGGTTACTGAATTTTAAATTAAAATAATTACAATTTTTCCCGTAAGTCTTGGTCAAGTTGTTCCTTTTCAATAGCTTGTATAAATGATTTATTATATTCCTGAAACAACACTGTAGAGCTGCTCATGGCCTCCAGCAAGTAACTTATAGGACTGGGCAATTTTAGTTTACCCCCCCCACACTCTTTTAAACTTTAATACCCTTCCTCTGGATTGTTTTCCTATATTCATATCTCTAAAACACTCCTAGAATTCTAGGTATTATCACATCCATGACTCAACACTCTGTCACACTCCTAAATTCCAAACCTTTGGTCGTGGTCACCATCTTTTTATAATAACTGTCTTCCAACTTCCCTGCTTTTATCTAAAGCAAGATCATTTTCATAGACACTGAGAATAGAGAAAATCATAGGGTCATTTGTAAACTAGTTCTTATTTTCTATTCCCAAGCTCACGAAGTTAAAAGAGGCCTTCTGGGGAAAAGTATATTAAATACACTTTCATTAGCATTATTGGAATATTAATATGAAATTTAAGATAATTTATTTTAGTCTGACTAATCTACACAACAACTAAAATGTATACAACAGTATGCTAAAGTAGTGCAGAAATACATTTTTAAAAACAACCTTGTTTTGAGAAGTTTATTATCATGCAGGGGATGGATATAAGTAAAACGAAGAATTATGATAAGAAAGGAAGCAAGGAGATCTCAGCTGTTTCTAGCATTTGGGGTGGGGAAGGGATGTTGGCAACTGATCATTAAAAGTTTGACAAAGTTGCTAAATTTTACTAAAAGCAAAGCTAAAAACCTAACATAGGTATTTAGGTATATTTCCCATAATCAGGAATAAAATTCTCTACTAAACTTTGTCTAGTATAGGAGATCACAAAAGATAACACTGGAACAAATATCACAGTATATAAAGTTTATATATAAAACCAGACAACACTGATTTCCTATCAGGCAATCAGATAGGGGAGGGAAAGAAAGGTCCCCAAAATATATTAGGAAGCAAGTCATCACTGTCGGGGAGGGGAAAAAAGAAAAGAAAAATGTTTAATCCCACTGTATATGTATGAGGGAATTGAAAGGACATGTTTTGTTTTCCCACCTACAAGGCAAGTAGTCTGAGACATCAACCAAATCAAGGTCTACCATTTGTTGAGAGCTGTTTCTGGGAACATGAACTCCCTGATAATTGCTGTTTGGCCTGCACAAGGCTTTAACAAGCTGAAAAATTTTACCAGGTGATATGCCTTTTTTGTAATGATGGGTCAAGATTCAGTAGCTTTTTGATGGAAGGCCATCCAAGATGGGAGCACAAGAAGAACCTAAAATCAACACACGAAATCTATACCTAATATAGAGCAGTTCCTCCTAAAGAAGAACTAAAGGCTGATTAAACAATTTCTGCACAGTAAACAGAAGGGCTACATAAAAATAGGAGAGATGGAGACAAAGTAACAAACAAGAACTGGACCCCTGATGCAACAACCTATATTAGGGAGAAGTATCACTGAGGGGCTTATACACAGACTTACCCTCCCTAAAGCACAATGGAAATAACAGCAGTGTAAAAGGCAACAGGACTGTAGGTGAAGAAAATATGTTTATTAATTCTAGAGTGTCTGTTAAATGTTTTGGGGGGGAACTGCTAACTCTCTTCCTCAGGTTGGAGGCACTAGCAAGGGCCACTGCTTATTCAACCTAGAATTAGATGTTCTAACCAGAGAAACTAGGCAAGGAAAACACACACACACACTATAATAAAAGGCATTCATATTGGTAAGGAAGAAGTAAACTTGTCACTATTTGTTAATGGCATATTAAAAAAAAAAACTAAAAACTCCACCAAAAACTATTAGAATAAAAAAAATAGTAAAGCCTCAGGATACCAAATGAATATGCATTAATTGGTGTTTCCATAAATGAATAAAATGTGTCAGAATTAAGAAGACAATCCCATTTACAAATGCATCAAAAAAGGTAATACATAGGAATAAATTTGACCAAGGAGATGAAAGACCTATACTGCAGAAATTATAAGACAATGATGAAAGAAATTGAAGATGGCTTAAATAAATAGTAAGATAGTCCATGCTCACATATTGGAAGGATTGATATTGTTAGAATTTAATACTATCCAAAGCAATCTATAAATTCAATGCAATCTTTATCAAAACACCAACTGTTTTTCACAGAGCTATAAGAAAGAATTCTACAATTTTCATGAATACACAAAACACACTGAATAGTCAAATCAATCTTGAGAAAGAAGGAAAAGGCTAGAAGAATCATAATCCCAAATCTCAAGCTATATTACAAAATATAGTAATCAAAACAGTGTGGTACTGACATAGAAACAGATATAGATCAGTAGAATTAAATAAAAAGCTGAGAAAATAATGCATATGTGGTCACTTAATCTAGGACAAAAGAGGCAAGAATAGATAGGCTCTTCAACAAATGGTGCATAAATGGAAAACTGGACAGCTGTGTCCAAAAGAATGAAACTGGACATTATCTTACACCATATACAAAAGTTAATTCAAAATAAAAACCTGACTATAAAATCTGAAGCCATAAAAATATATTAAAGGGAAATATAGACAGTAAACTCTATTACACTAATCTTTGCAATGTATTTTTTAAACCAGTCTTCCCAGTCAAGGGAAAAAAAAATATATATATATATGAGATTATATCAAACTAAAAAGCTTTTGCACAGCAAAGGAAACCATCAGCAATAAGAAAAATCAATCTACCGAATGGGAGGAAATATTTGAAAATCATAACATCTTATAAGGAGTTAATATTCAAAATATATAAAGAATTTATACAATTTAATGTTTAAAAAAAAAAACAGAAAACAACTCCATCTAGAAATGGACAGAGAACGTGGACAGATATTTTTCTAAAGAAGACATACAGATGGCCAAGAAGCACATAAAGAGATTCTCCAGATCACTAGTCATCAGGGAAATCTAAATCAAAACATCAATGTGACTTTACATTACAATGTCAGATTGGCTATAATCAAAAAGACATACCCCAATGTTTATAGCAGCAATCGCCACGGTCGCCAAACTGTGGAAAGAACCAAGATGCCCTTCAAAGGACCAATGGATAAGGAAGATGTGGTCCATACACACTATGGAGTATTATGCCTCCATCAGAAAGGATGAATACCCAACTTTTGTAGCAACATGGACGGGACTGGAAGAGATTATGCTGAGTGAAATAAGTCAAGCAGAGAGAGTCAATTATCATATGGTTTCACTTATTTGTGGAGCATAACAAATAGCATGGAGGACATGGGGAGATAGAGAGGAGAAGGGAGTTGGGGGAAATAGGAAGAGGAGGTGAACCACGAAAAACTCTGAAAAACAATCTGAGGGTTTTGAAGGGGCGGGGGGTGGGAGGTCGGGGTACCAGGTGGTGGATATTATAGAGGGCACGGATTGCATGGAGCACTGGGTGTGGTGCAAAAATAATGAATACTGTTATGCTGAAAATAAAAAATAAATTAAAAATAAATAAATAAACAAAAGACATAAAATGAATGTTGGCAAGGAAATGAAGACAAGGGAACAATCATACATTGTTGGTGGAGTGTAAATTGATGTACCATAATAGAAAACATTATAGAGGTTCCCCAAAAAATTAAACACAGAAATCATTCCTGATCCAACTTCTAGGTATTTGTACAAAGAAAATGAAAATAATCTTAAGCAATATATCTATCTTCATGGCAACATTATTTCCAATAGTTAAGATAAGCAATACAAGTGTCCACTGATAGAGAAGTGTATAAGGAAGATGGGATACACACACACACACACACACACACACACAGAGGAATATTATGTGGCCATAAAAATAATAAAATCTTGCCATTTGTTACAGCATGGATGGACATAGAGGATACTATGCTAAGTGAAATGAATCATAAAGAAAGATGAATATATGATTTTACTTTTACATAAATCTAAAAAAGAACAAAACATAAAGAAACAAACTCATAGTTACAAAAAACAAACTTGGTCAACATGGGGGGGGATGGGTTGCAGGGGATGAGTAAGTGAACGGGATCAAGAGGTACAAACTTCCAGTTACAAAATAAGTAAGTCATGAGGATGCAATGCACAGCATAGGGAATAAAATCAATTATATTGTAATAATTTTGTATGGTAACAGATTGCAACTACTCTTATAATGAGGATCGTATAATGTATAAAAATTTTGAATCACTATGATGCCTACCTGAGAAAATAGAGTATTGTATGTCAGTTATGGTTCAATTAAAAAAAAAAAAAAACTGGGGCACCTGGGTGGCTCAGTGGGTTAAAGTCTATGCCTTCGGCTCAGGTCGTGATCCTAGGGTGCTGGAATTGAGTCCCACATTGGGCTCTCTGCTTGGCGGGGAGCCTGCTTCCTCCTCTCTCTCTGAATGCCTCTCTGCCTACTTGTGATCTCTGTCAAATAAATAAATAAAATTGAATTTAAAAAAACCTCTTAATATGAAAGAAGATGCAAAACCTTTTCCTTTACCTTAGGGAAGATAATTTATTATACAATATTTTAATTGGCTCATGTAAATTTTAACAATGTAATAACATCTGAATATTTTTCAGATATTTCTTTCACTCTCTGATGTCCATATATGTAATCATAGCATCAAGCCAGAGGACATACAACTCTTTTTTGCCAGGTCTATTCAACATTATGCCATGCAAGAGACCTCAACCTAGGCCCTTGTACTATTTTTGAACTGCTCAGCACAGTCTTAGCAAAGAATCCTGTTTAGCCATTTCCTTGATCTTGATATTTCATCACTTTGGTCTGCCTTCAGGAAGAATCTTATTAAGTTGGATTAGCAAAATTTATTCTACCCTAGATGTCTTCTCTTGGTAACTTTCCATCCATTGGTTATCCCACACTACTCCTTTGCTATAAAAATCTCCATTTGCCTTTGCTATATTCAGAATTAAAATAGTTATTAAATAGTTCTAGAATAAATTCTGGTTTGGATGCTTTAATTAATGTCAAGCCCTGATTATCTTAGATAGTTCCCTCCTGTGGAATATGGTCATGTGGTAGGTTATCTGGTTTACCTACAATAATAATAATAATAATAATAATAATAATAATAATAATAATATAAAAATAAAAAATAAAAAAGAATCCACTAAATGCATATTTTGATGCTAATTCAGTCTTTTTTTCAAGGCAGATCCAAAATTTCCACCTTGTTTACTATATGCTATATTTTTTTAAGTTTCTAGGAACTAATCCAGAAGAATATTAGGAATGATTCCAGGCTTTCTAAATCATAAACAAGTCCCCATATCAAAAACCACTTACTATCCAGCTGTATATTCTATGTCTCAACTCCTATTCAACACCCTAAAGGTTCATTACCAGGTATTTCTCCCATTTTCTGCCAGGGTTATATTAACCAGGTACAGGAGATTCTTTGAGGTATAATGCTTTCTTATCCAAAGCAGAGGAAATGTATTAGTTTAAACCAGAAATGCTCAAAATGTACCATGCATCAGAAATACCTAGAAGGCTTGTTAAAATATAGATTGGCAGCTCTTTCTTCATTACAAGGTTTGGGATAGGCCCCAAGAATTGATTTCCAGTATATTTTCAGGTGTATCTGATATTGTTTATCTACTTTGGAAATTACTTGAATCAAAGGAAGAGAGAGGGTGAGGACAAATTAGGGATGCAAACAATATTTTAAAGGTATCTGTCTCAGGTGACTCCTTTTTATTGCACACAAGAGAAGGAATCTGCTCACTATAGTAAGGGAAGACAGACAACGGTCTCAGTCCATATGGTTCAGGCAATTTGGATGTTCAAAAGTCTTAGAAGAATCTGCCTAAATATTTCCATCCTGTATTTCAGACTTTCACTCTTTCTCTTAATACAGTACTAAGTTTAGTTTAGTTAAGTTTAGTTTAGTTTTCCCAAAGACTTGCCAGGCTTTTGAATGTCACTATTCTAATAATGATGTTTTGTGCTAATTTTTTAGCATACTCTACCTTCCAGGAGATGAAGACATCTTTAAATGCTGCCATGGAGGGCTTTTGGATTCACATCATATTGCTCTAATTTGATATCAATTTTTTTGGTAGCAGCTGACCTGCTCTCATTTTCTTTTTCTCAACATTTCAATGGGAAATAAAACATATCAATAATCCCCATATTAAATGAGGCAAATCAGGAATAGCCTATTCTATCTTCTTCCTGGAAATAACATCATTTATGCTCATGTTTTACTTTACAAAGAAAATCACATGTCAAACATAACTTGAAGGGTTTGAAAAGTTTAATCCTCAAAGTGCCTGAGGAGTTCTGGAAATATTTGGTGAAAAGTAATAATGACTAAGTTTCATGCTTCTCAACATTAAATATTTGCTTCAATATCCTCTCATTCTCTCTTTGCCTCTCTCTCTCTTTCTCCCACACACACACTCACTTTCTCACTACAAAATACTATCCAATTTCTTATCCATCCACCCCCTTAAACTCAAAATCCTGCATCCATTTCTTAGTTATAAATGGCAGTTTCTTCATCAAAAAATTAAGGCTTAAGACTTAAAGCAAGACATTTCAATTAATAATATATTTGATATTATTCATATATGAATATCCTGCCTAGACACCTCAAAATAACTATATTTAATTCAGAATATTTTTATAAGTAAAATGGTGGGTTACTATGGTTTAGGTAAGGGTTTGGATTAAGTGCTCCCAGGAAATTCTCTTCTCAGAACTCTTTATACAAAATCCTAGAAACATGCCCAGTCCTCTCTGGTGACCTCATTATCTTCCCAACGTGTGTCTAAGGTGAAGAATGATTTTGTCAATCACTGTCCTGAAGGACTAGTTTGGGCTCTGTGAGAGGATCTCTTTTTATCTTTTAGGTCTTTGATCTTCATAGGGTGCAATTATCAGGCCACTGACTCTTCTGTCATTTTTGTCTTTAGGGAAATACCTGCAAGCTTCAATTTTCACATACACTGTAATTTGGACTTTCCTTTATTTTACTTCATAATAGTGGTTTAAATTTAGGTGTACCACTATTTAATAACTATTTCATCAAACTGTATTTGTCATTGTGCTTTGTGCAAAGTGAAAATTGTTTACATATTTTATTTTGTTCCCATAGCAACTGAAAAAATAGGTAATAAATAAAATGCTTCTCCGTGACCCTCTACATTTTCCTGGAAGCCTTATCATTTCTTTTTGAAGAGATTTATGTTTTACTAGTCAAACAAAAGTACCATGCCAGCAAAAGTTATTTTTTGGCAATACTCAAATGTCAGTGCTTATGATATAGTGATTACAGACACTGAGTTACTCATCTATCTAAAAAATTAGATCATCAGCACAACTTACAAATTGTAACCACTCAGTAATATTGTATGAGAGATTTTTACTATGCAACAAAATAGTACCTACTATTGAACTCAACAATTCACTTTTATGTAGTTGCCCAGAAGCAAGAAAAATATATATCCACAGAAGAATTTGTGTAATAATATTCATAACAATTTTATTTATAGTAGCCCAAAACTGTAAGAAATTGAATTGTACATGAACAAGTAATCATATTGTATTTATATGTACATAATGGAATACCATACAGTGATCAAGAAGAACGGACAAATAACACATGCCATGAGATGGAGGACTCTCAAACATTGTACTTAGTGAAAAAAAGGAGATACTAAAGGACACATAGTATATAATAAGATTTACATAAATTAATAGAAAATTCACACATCTATAATGACAGAAAATAGATCATTTGGTACCTGGTCCTGACTTGAAGGTCTTCGATAACAAAGTGACATGAGGGAACTTTTGGGCATGATGGAAATGTTCTATATCTGGATGGTGGCTGTTGTTCCACAGACATACACATCTCTCAAAAAACATCAAAATGTAAATTTTAAAACAGTTAAAACCTAAACTTAGAAGACCCAAGTTGATGGGACACCTGGGTGGCTCAGTTGGTTAAGCAACTGCCTTCAGCTCAGGTCATGATCCGAGAATTCTAGGATCAAGTCTTACATTGAGCTCCCTGCTTGGTGGGGAATCTGCTTCTCCTTTTGACCTCTTCCCTCTCCTGTTCTCTTTCTCTGACACTCTCTCTTTCTCTCTCAAATAAATAAAATCTTAAAAAATAAGATACTATTAAAAAAAAAGAAGAAGAAGACCCATGTTGAAACACTCCTTTACCAGTCTACAAAATAATGAATTTTGGGGGTAATGACCATAAGAATTACTTAGTATTTCTAATCAGAATAGATCATACTGGTTATATACTAGCTCAAGATCTGAAAATTATAGTCTAAAATTGTGATTGATATACATCTTCAGCCCACCTGAGATTTTGTGGTCATGAATTGCTAATTCAAGAATCAAAGTTGTAAAGATATCAAATTTTGAGTCCTTCCTTAATGAACATCTCTATCCTTTTAATCCTGTGATGATTTATAATTAATTAAATGAAATAAATCAAATCATTAGTATTGATAACTTTATTCTAAAATTAAGAATGATGTTTAGCATTAAAATCACTATAATTTTCAAGGGATGTGACATTACATGAATGAAAGAGAAATACTTTGATTCCAGTTGAAAAAGTATATTTTTTCTAAACTCAGGTTTTAAGTAGAAATATAACAGATAAGTTAACTTTATTTGAAGCACATCTGAACATATTTTATAAAGTTCTGTATATAAATTAGATTCTTTAGGCTTAACAGATTTACCCAAGAGACTTGTAAAAGTTGTTAAATATTTGTTTAGGTAGGTTGCCTTTTTGAATATAAGATTGCTCCCTTGGACAGCTATAATACTAACAGGGACTATATACTAAAATTCTACTATATGTCAACCTGTGTAAGGAAATTTAATAAGAATACAAATGTTAGGGAATAAAAAGGATTGTAAATGGAACTATTTAAGGTTGAGTCTATACAAATTGCCTAGAAGCAACACTAATAAAATTACCTATGAAAATAATTATTTATAATTTTTACAAAATTTGGGGGTTACTAATTAAAATGACAAGATATTTCAGGTAGTTTGAATGAATTATATGGAAATTAGATTTTAAATGTGCTACCTTAAATATGAATATTAATTGAATACCCAAGTTACTTCAATTACTCTGGAAAACCCAAAGTTGCCCTCAAATGTCAAAAACTGACATTAATAACAAAGTGAAGGCATAGAGTCATAAAATTTCATTGGAGAAAATTATGGCAAGATGATGATTATGAGAGTGTAATTGTTCAGACAGAACAACTAGATGGTGAAGTCAGAAATATGGGCAGTACCTTCAACAAAAGTAGGTGGGGAACTATGCATACTTATCTCAAAATTATAACAGATGAGAATAAACCACTAACAACCATGAAATATTCATGGTGTCAATATCTTTGTGGGAAGAAAAGTAAGGAAGTAAAGAGACAGGCTCTAATGGATTGTGAGGAGGAAAACATCAACATTAATGATGGATATTCACTGAAAAGAATGTAACAGGAATATTTGAAAATAGCATATAAACATGACAAAGAACCAATAACTGGTGACTTCAAGAGGCCCATAGTAAACATGACCAAGAGCTGAATCATTCTATTTTTTTTCAATGTTTGCCTTTTTTAAATTTAATTTATATTTTTTCACTATTCCATGATTCATTGTTTATGCAGCACACCCAGTGCTCCATGCAATATGTGTTCTCTTTAATACTCACCACCGGCTCACCCAGCCTTCCACCACCCTCCCCTCTAAAACTCTGTTTCTCAAGAGTTCACAGTCTTTCATGGTTCATCTCTCCCTCTGATTTCCCCCAACTCACTTCTCCTCTCTAACTTCCAATGTTCTCCATGTTATTCCTTCTGCTCCACAGGTAGGTGAAACCATATGATAGTTGATTCTGCTTGACTTATTTCACTCAGCATAATCATTCTATTCTTATTAACTTTCAAAATTTATGTGCCTTTCTTGGACAGGGCCCTGAATTGAGAAACAAGTGGGTTCAAATTATTCATGAAAGAGACAAAAAATGATAGATGACCATATGGTCCATAAATAAACAGAAAGTGTGAGGCAAAAATTTTATATCTAACAAATCAGAATAAGCATAAAGAACATAGACAAACCAACATGCAAGTGTATGAGGTACACTGTTCTAATAATTCCCTTGGAAGTTAATTTTAGAAATGGCTGGAGAGACATAGGCACCATGTATTGATGGGCAGCATTAAATATATAATTAAAATAAACTATGAAATTAGAGGGACAGAAGGAGACTAAGGGTTGTAAGTGCTATGTGCTATGACAATATACAGAAAATCTGTATATAAAAATAAGAGAATGGTGAATGAGTGTGCACCATTTTTTCTTGCTTTAAGATGTTATTTGGTGATAATACTGTTATTGTTATTCTGAAACTTTTATGTAGGGACAAAAGGACAGCACAAATTAATAATTTGGAATATTTGAATTATATCATGTCCAATATTCTTGACCACCATAAATTTCACTAAGGAATAAAAGAGATGTCAACAGAGTAAAGAAGTTAAGTAAGCATATATTCTTGAATTCGATTGAAATGATAAACATAAAATCACCCAATATGATATATACACATATATAATAACTATAATTCAAATACATACGTACATGTACATGTATTTATCCTCCAAAGAGGATAAATTAAAAAAAAACCTTAAAAATTAAATAAAAAAAATACAAAACAATGAGAAGCCAGTAGCTGATTGTGATCTTATAATATCATTTATGACAAAGGGATTTTTGTTCTATTACTGATTCCAGAATTGTAGCAGGAAATATTAAAGATGACCCCAGAGAAAATACATTTTCTCACACATTATAGTGCTTCAAAAGGTCTTTTAATTAATCTTAAAGGAACTCCCAATAGCCAAACATTATATATATGTATATATACATAAATATATATAATTTCAATAATAATAATTTCACTATATTGAAACCCATCAATGTTTAAATCAGTGAAGTTATGTTTAATTCCACTATAGTCAACACTGTTTTGTTTGTTTCAGGTGTATAATACATGATTCAAGAGGTCTATACACTTTTCAATGCTCATCAAGACAAGTGTACTTTTAATCCCTTTCACCTGTTTCACCTTTCCCCACCCAATGCCCCTCTGCTAATCATTTGTTCTCTAGACTTGAGTCTGATTCTTGGTTTGTCTCTTTTTTCCTTTATTGTTCCTTACATTCCACATATTAGTGAAATCATATGGTATTTGTCTTTTTCTGATTTATCTTACTTACCAGTATAATCTCTAGATCTATCCATGTTGTTGCACATGGAAAGATTTCATTCTTTTTTATGGCTGAGTAATAGTCCATTGCCTATATGCATATGCATATATATAAGCATATATACATTTTAGAAGCAGACTATCCATGTCTATCGATAGATAAATGGATAAAGATCACTTCTTCCATAATTTGGGTATTGTTACTCATGCTACAATAAATATATGGTTTCTATTTTTAATTTTTTGGGGAACCTCCATATGCTTTCACAGTGGCTACACCAGTTTCCATTCTCACAACAGTGCACTAGGGTTCCTTTTCTTCACCCACACTTGTTTCTTGTGTTTTTTTTATTTTGGTCATTTTGACAGGAGCAAGGTGATATCACATTGTGACTTTGATTTGCATTTCCCTGATGATGAGTGATGATGAGCATTTTTTATGTGTCTGTTGGCCATCTGGATGTCTTCTTTGGAATAATGACTATTCATGTCTTCTGTTCATTTTAAATTGGATTTCTTTTTTCGGGGGCAGGTATTGGTTTGTTTTAGTTGTTCATGTATTTTGGATGTTAACCCTTAATGGATAGGTAATTTGTAAATATATTTTCCATTCAGCAGGTTAACTTTAAGTTTTGTTGATTATTCTCTTTGCTGTGCAGAAGCTTTCTTATTTTGATGCAGCTTCAACAGTTTATTTTTGCCTTTGTTTCCTTAGCCTGAGGATATATCTAGGAATTTTATGGTTTCACATCTCATATTTCAGTCCTTAATCCATTTGAGTTTGCTTTTGTTGTGTGGTGTAAGAAAGGTTCCAGTTCCATTCTTTTGCATTTAGCTGTCCAGTTTTCCCAACATCATTCATTGAAGACATATTTTATTCCCATTGCATATTCTTGACTGTTCTGTGGAAGATTATTTGACTATATAAAATGGATTTATCTCTGAATTTTCTTTTGTTTCATTAATTTATGTGCCTATTCTTTTTTTTTTTTTCCTCTTTATATTTAATTTCTGAGAGAGAGAGAGAGCACACACAATGGGGCGGAGAAACGGGTAGAGAGAGTCCCAGGCAGACTCCACCCTGAGCATGGAGCCTGGCTCCAGGCTTGATTCCATGACCCTGAGATCATGCCCTTAGCCAAAAGAAAGGGTCTGACACTTAACTGATATGCCACTCAGGCACCCCTTATGTGTCTATTCTTGTGCCACTAATATGCTGTTTTGATTACTATGGCATTGTAATACACCTTGAAATTTGGGATTGTCATACTTCCAGTTTTGTTCATTTTTCTCAAGATTGCTTTGGCTATTCAGGGTCTTTTGTGGTTCCATGCAAATTTTAAGGTTATTTGTTTTATTTTTTATTTTTTTTAAAGATTTTAGTTTATTTATTTGACAGACAGAGATCACAAGTAGGCAGAGAGGCAGGCAGAGAGAGAAAGCAGGGGGAAGCAGGCTCCTTACTGAGCAGAGAGCTGGATGCGGGGCTCGATCCCAGGACTCTGGGACCTTGACCTGGGCAGAAGGCAGAGGATTTAATCCACTGAGCCACCCAGGCGCCCCAGGTTATTTGTTTTAGTTCTGTGAAAATGCTTCTGGTTTTCTGGTAGGGATTTCACTAAATCTATAGATTGCTTTCATAGTATGGACACTTTAACAATATTTTCTCTTCCCATCAAGGAGTATGGGATATCTTTCCCATTTGTGTCATCTTCAATTTCTTTCATCAATATTTTACAGTTTTCAGAGTACAAGTTTTCACCTCTTTGGTTAAGTTTATTCCTAGGTATATTACTGATTTTTGTGCACCTGTAAATGTAATTGTTTTCTTAATTTATCTTTCACTGACTCATTAGTGTATAGAAAACAACAAATTTCTATGTATTTATTTTGTATCCTGCAATCTTACTGAATTTATTAGTTTGATTAGGTTTTTGGTTGTATTTTAGCTTTTCTGTATATAGTATCATGTCATCAATAAATAGTGAAAGTTTTACTATTCCTTACTTATTTGGATGGCTTTTCTTACTATTTGTTTTCTGACTGCTATGGCTAGGACTTATATTACCATGTTGAATAGAAGTGGTAAGAGTGGACATCTTTGTCTTGTTCCTAACCAAAGAGGAAAAGCTCTCAGTTTTTCACCATTGAGTATGATGTTAGTTGTAGGCTTTTCATATATGGCCTTTATTATGTTGAGGCATGTTTCTTCTATACAATTTCATTGAGGATTTTATTATAAATAATGTTGTAACTTGTCAAATGATTTTTCTGTATCTACTGAAGTGACCAGATGGTTTTTCTTTTTTGTTGATGTGATGTCATGTTGATTTATCTATGAATATTGAATCACTCTTGTATCTTGGGACTAAATCCTACTTAATTGTGGTGAATAATTTTTTAAATATATTTTTTATTCAGTTTGCTAATATTCCTTGAGCATTTTTGCATCTGTGTTAATCAGGGATATTGGCCTATAGTTCTTCTTTTTAGTGGTGTCTTTATCTGTTTTTGGTGTAGAGTAGTGCTGGAGTAGTGCTGGCCTCAAAGAATGAATCTGGAAGTTTCCTTTTTTATTTTTTTTTACAATTGTTTGAGAAGAATAGGTATTAACTCTTCTTTAAATGGTAAATTTATCTATGAAGCTGTCTGGTCTTAGACATTCTTTTGTTGCTTATTGTTATTATTATTATTATTATTATTACTAATTCAATTTCATTGCTGACTCTTGGTCTGGTCAAATTTTCTATTTCTTCCTGATTCAGTTTTGGTAGGTTATACATTTCTAGGAATTTATCCTTTCCTTCTAGGTTATCTAATTTGTTGGCATATAATTTTCATAAAATAAACTTAGAATCCTTTGTATTTCTGTGGTGTCAGTTATTTCTTTTCTTTCATTTCTGATTTTGTTTGCATCCTCTTTTATTTATTTATTTTTTATTAAGTTTAGCTAAAGATTTGTCAATTTTGTTGATTTCTTCAAGGAACCAGCTCCTGGTTTCATTGATCTGTTCTATTTCATTTTAATTTTTACTTCATTCATTTCTGCTCTAATCTTTAATTTTTTCTTCCTTTTACTGATTTTGGGTTTTCTTTGTTCTTTTTATAGCTCCTTTAAGTTTAAGGTTAACTTTTTCATTTGGGATTTGTTTTTCTTGTTTATTGAAGTAGGCTTGTCTTACTATAAACTTCTTAGAACAACTTTTGCTGCAACCCAAAGATTTTGGACTGTTGTACCTTCATTTTCTTTTGTCTCCATGTATTTTTTCAACTTCCTTCCTGATTTCTTATTTGACCTACTCATTGCTTAGGAACATGCTATTTAATCTCCATGTATTTGTGATATTCCATACTTTTTTCTTGTGTTTGATTTGTAGTTTCATAGCACTGGGGTTGCAAAAGACGCTTGGTTTGACTTCGATGTTTTCAAATTTGTTGGGACTTGATCTGTAGCTTAATATGTGATATATTCTAGGGAATGGTCTATGTGCACTGGGAAAGAATATGTATTCTGCTGTTTTAGGATGGAATGTTCTGACTATATTTATTGGATACATCAGGTTCAATGTGTCATTCAAAGCCACTCCTTTTTATTTTTTATTTTTTTCTTTTCCCCCCTCTCCTGTTTGGATGATCTCTCCATGGATGTAAATGGCATGTTAAAATATCATGCTATTATTGTAATACTATTGAATACTTAATGTTATTAGTTTTATGTATTTGTGTGTTCTCATGTTACATGCATAAATATTTACAATATATTTTTGTTTTATTTTTCCCTTTGTGATTATAATCTTTTTGTTTCTTTGTATTGTCTTTGTTTGACATAAATATTGCTACCCTTTCTCTCTTTTCACAACAATTTGCATATTTGTTTCTTTATCCATTCACTTTCAATTTTCATGTATCTTCAGTTCTGAGATTAGTCTCATATAGGAAATATAGATGGGTCTCTCTTTTTCATACATTCCAACCCTAGCCTTTTGATTGGAGTATTTAGTCTATATACATTAACAGTAATTTTGATAGGTGTCTGCTTATTGTCACTTTGTTATCTGTTTTATAGTTGCTTTTTTAGTTCTCAGATTCTTTCTTCTCTTAGTCTTTCCACTAACAATTTGCTGGCTTTCTTCAGTTATCTAATTGTATTCTTTTATCCTTATCTTTTTTTGTACATGTATCACCAGTTTTTGAATTGTGGTTATCATTAGGTTTATATATAAAATCCTATGCATATAGCAATCTCTCTTAAGTTGATTTTTGCTTAAGTTTGAACCCATCCTTCACTCCTCTCCCCTACACATTTTAGGTATATGGTGTCATAATTTACATCCTTTTACTCTGTAAAACTCTTGACTGATTTTTATAGAGATACCTAATTTTATTGCTTTTATGTTTCCTACTTTCTTTACTCCTACTTGTAGTCTTTCCTTTCCAGTCAAAGAGTTCCCTTTAACATTTATTGTAGGACTGATTTAGTGGTGATGAATTTCTTTATCTTTTCTTTCAGGAACCCTTTATCTCTTTTCTTCTGAATGATAGCCTTACTGGACAGAGTATTCTTGGTTGCAGCTTTTTTTTTTTTTCCCAAGAATTTTGAATGTATCATGCCACTCTCTTCCACCCTGCAAAATATCTTTTGAAAAACCTGCTGATACCCTTATAGTGTTTTCCTTGGATGTAACTATTTTCTCTTGCTGCTTTAAAAATTCTCTATCATTAATTTTTGCTATTTTTGACTATATGCCCTGGTGTGGACCTCCTCAGATTGATTTTGTTTGGGTCTCTCTCTGCATCTTGGATCTGGATTTCTGCTTTCTTCCAAAGATTTGGGAGGTTTTTCAGCTATTATTTCTTCAACGAATTTTCTGCCACCTTTTCTCTTTCTTCCTGAGATCCCTATAATGTGAATGTTATGCTTGTTGGTGTCTCTGAGTTCTTAGTCTATTCCTTTTTTTTTTTTTTTCATGATTATTTTATGTCTCTTGTTCATCTCATTGCTTTCTACTACTTTGTTCTCTAGGTCACTGATTCATTTTTCTGCTTCCACTAGTTTAATTCTTATTCCATCTGGTGCATTTTTAATTTCAGTTATTGATTTTCTCATCTCTGATTGGTTCTCATTTTTTATGTTTTCTATCAATTTCTTGAGGGTCTCACTGAGGTCCTCCACTCTTTTCACAAGTCCAGTGAGTATCTTTATATAACCACTAATTTAAAATCCCTATCAGGCACATTATTTATCTGCGTTTTGTTTAGTTTTCTTGCTGTGATTTTGTCCTGTTCTTTCATTTGGGTCATATTCTTCTGTCTCCTAATTTTTTCTAATTCTGTGTTTCTATGTCTTAAGAAAGTCAGCTATGTCTCTTGTTCTTGAAAGTAGTGGCTTTATGAAGCAGAGGTCCTGTAGTGCCCTGCAGTACAATATCCTCTTTTGCATCAGAACCTGGCACTTCATGTATGTCTCCAATGTGTGTTGTGTGCTGAGCTGTGTTTGCCTTCAGTTCAATTGTCTGCAATGATTCTCTTTGACTGTTGTGGGCAGGGCTTGGTCTTTGTGTTGTTAATTTGGGGCCACTTTGGGCTTCAGCAGACTCAGACCAGGCATTTTTCAGAGATGCAGTATCACCAAACTGCAGGATGCTTTGACCGTGCTGTCCCTTGAGACACTTCCATTGATGGCTAGGGCCAGTAGTCAGCCCTGATGTTTGGCCCCCAGCCCACCACTGGGGTCACAGTTGGACTGGTGTGTGGTTATGTTCCCCCTCTCCCCAGGGTGGGAATCACTTTAAAGTGGTGCTACCCCATTGGGGCTGCTTACGCACTGCCAGGTCTGTGGTCTGCCACTTTGGATAGGTTCTGCCCAAGGGCATATTGGAGGAGGTGGGTTCATAAGAAAACATGGGGAGGGGGACAGAGTGTGTGATATAAATAAGGTCAGCTCCAGCCTGCTGCCAGAGGGGATCTACAAATGCCCTGGAAAACTCCTGCCCAGGCTTGGATAGAAGGAGTATTCGCACAGAACACAATTCCTGAGCATTATCTTAGCAATATAGGTGCCAAGTGTAGATGCCTGACTGGTTCCTGCAGTGTCTATATACTTAGGCCAGGCTAGTGAGGGAGGGAAATGACATCTTCCATCTTTTTTTTTTTTTTAATTCTTGGAGAAATATTACAAAGATCTCTGCTCCTCTAGCACATGCTCTGAGATTAGTAAATGCATCTCTTATGGCTCTAGCATTTTCTAAATTCTTATTTCTATACTATCTCCTAGTGGAACTTTTTAGTGACAGGAACTCTTTCCTCTTGGCTCTCTCAGATCCGAGACCACTTATTTTTGAAGTTCCAGAGTAGGAGCCCTGTTAAACCCCTCTGGTTTTAAAAGCCAAATGTTATGAGTATTTGTCTTCCTCATGGCTGGGGTGTTTGGTGTGAGGATCTGGTTCTCTCCCTTCTCCATGGTCCTGGTATCTCTTCTTCTAAAAGACAGCCCCATCCATCTGTTAAGCTCCACACCTTGTCTCCACCCTTCCTATATGCTTCAATGTGGCCTCTTCTCTACATTTATCTGTGGAGAGAATCTGTTTCTTAACATTTCTAGAGGCTAGAAATCCTAAATCAGGTTGCTAGCATGGTTGGGTCCTTGGTGAAGGCTTTCTTCTTGGCCTGCAGGTCAATTTTGTGTCTCATATGGTGGAAGGGGGATAGCAAGGGAAAGCAAACTCTTTCATATATCGTCTTATAAGGACACTAATGCCATTATGAGGGCTCCAACCTCATGACCTAATTAGCTCTCAAAGTCTCCATGTCCAATTAGTATCACATTGGGGATTAGAATTTCAACATATGAATTTTAGGGAACACCAATATTCAATCCATAGCAACAACTTTATTATATGTCTCAACTAACACATGAGAAATCCATAGAATTAGAGTACAACTGTTTTGTCACATCTAATGAACACATGAAGCCATTATTTATCAATGGCAGTTGGCAAAAACACCACCAGATGTATTTCAGATAATATTGCCAAAGATAACATATGCCCTTGTTAAAAATGTAGATGATAGGGGCACCTGGGTGGCTTAGTCAGATGAGTGTCCAACTCTTGGATTTGGTTCAGGTCAAGATCCCATGGGTCATGAGTTCAAGCCCAGGGTCAGGCTCTGCACTCAGTGGGGAGTCTCTGCTTGAGATTCTCTCCCACTGTCCTTCCCCCCACTCATATTCTCTTGCACTCTCTCTCAAAAAATAGGTCTTTTAAAAAATGTACATAATATTAAAATTAGGTTGATAATTTCTCAGCTTTCTAAAACTCTCCGTGCATTATTCCTTTTGTTATCTCTCTTACCTCAACTTCTATTACTTTCCTTTTAGTTCTTTTTCTTCATTTTTCACTGGTCTTTTTGATCTTCACAAAATACAGGCAGGTAAACTCCTATCTACCTCAAGAATTTTACACTTGCTTGTACATTCCACCAATGTATGGGAGTTTAAAAAAACCTCCCAACTTCCTAAGATGTTTACCTATGATATTTATATAAATTAGATTCCTTTTAATACACAGTATTACAGGTCTCTGTTTTATATATTTCTTGATGCTCATGAATACTAAACCCTCTAGATATTTACTTGTATATCTTCTGTTTACTTCACTGTAATGTAAACCCCATTAGGTAGGAAATTTTTTGTCTATATATTATTGTAACCTGTGCCTGAATACAAAGTACAACCTTAGTAAATATTTACTATATAAAAAAATGATTGATTGGGTAAAGTGACATGTGGCATGAAGTACAAGGATAGATTTTTGAGAAAAGGTATTATGTTTGAGATACTTGTGGAACATGCAAATAAAGATGTGTAGTACACACCTACAAATATGTAGACTTAATAGAGACTTTAAAATTAAACAAGTTATTAATTAAATAAAATACTCAATTTTATAATCTCAAACTAGCTACAAGGAGTATATAAGTAAATAAACATAGGTAGACCATGCCTCTATCAAACTTATATTAAGGCTTTCTTTCTATGGATAATAAAGTCTTTGCAATAAATGTGATTATCTGGTAGGTGGGATGTGTAAAGCAATAATAGCTAAATATCAAAACATATCCATGGAAAATAAAAACTTTTAGGGGAAAGAGATACATAATATTAAAAGTGAGAAAAAGTACAGGCAAAGAAAAAAAATGTAAAAATTAAATTCTCTGTAGTGAAAGAGAAGATTTAAAGAAGAGTGAATGTAACTGTGCCAAATACTGCCACAGGATTAAGTAGGATGAGAACAAAACCCAGGGATTGAATTTATTGATGAGGAATTCATTAGTAATAGTATCAAAAGCTCTTTCTATGTAGTAATAGAGTTATGGACCAGATTTAATGCACTGGGGAAGAGGTAGAAATAGTGACATTGAGAATTACTGTTGCAGTCACTGAGCTTTATCATGAAAGAAAAGAAATAGGGCATAACAATGTGGGTAAGATAGTTTCAAAGGAAGTATTTTTATCTTTTTTTTTCTTTTTTTGTTTATTTATTTGTTTGTTTGTTTATTTATTTTAACATGGGAAAGACTAATATGTAGATTGACTGAGGAAAAACCACAGTGGGGGGAGCAAGAATAGCCTTGGAGTCCAAAAAGGTCAAGAATAATGTGCCAAACCCTTGAAGATCAGTCTTCCTCTGAATTCGGAAGTATATCAGGATAACTACTCCTTAAAGAGAGGAAAATTTGTAGGTCAGGAGTATGTACATACCTGAAAGATTGCTTCAAAAATAATTCTTTATCAAAAAAGAATTGGAATGCTATATTTGTGACATGTCCAGTCATTTTATTTTGGGTTATATTTGTGAATCCTATTTCCTTTGGATACTTTCTAGACTCTAAAAAGTAGTTACCACAGGGGTGCCTGGGTGGCTCAGTTGTTAAGTGTTGGGCTCCTTGCTGAGGGGAGGAGGCGCCCGGGCCAGCCGGAGGCCTCTCCTTGGGGCTGAGCGGGATGGCGAGTGTCCCGAACCCGGAACGCACCCACAGAAGACACCGGGCTCGGGGGATCTGTCGAAGCAGGATCTCACTTTATTGTGCGGGGGCACACCTTATATAGAGCAGCAGAAGGGAAGTGAGGACAGAGGAGAAGAGCCAATAAGATTATGCCAAGTAGCAGTTGCTGGGTAAGGCGTGTCGGGCGAGAGGAGGAAGTGCCATAGGTTTCAGGAACCGAAACTGTGAAATTGGCGCCTTGTTGGCCAGAAGAGACGGCAAGCCGGCGCCATGTTTATTCTGGACCGCACCCTGTGGAGGCACCTCTAGTTATCTGCCTTATAGTTAAGCGTCCGCTTTTGGCTCAGGTCACGATCCCTGGGTCCTGGGATTGGCCCTGCATTAGGCTCTCTGCTCAGTGAGGAGCCTGCTTCTCCCTCTCCCATTCTCCTTGCTTGTGTTCCCTCTCTTACTCTCTCTGTCAAATAAATGAATAAAATATTTTTTAAAAAATTAAAAGTAGTTATCACAATTGTAATGAAAACAGCCATTGCTATTTTTGGGGGAATGCAGTTTAGACTTTTCTAATTTTATGTATTATTCCAAAAAATCTCAATAAGTTGTATGATGTTACTGCAGAGGAGGTATCAAGAATTACTGCAGTGATGAGAAATTTTGAATAAATGTATTACAAGTAGGATGTGGTGATAATCAGAGAAGGGCTTCATGGGGAGACTGCAAATCTGGCCCTAATCAGGGAAGTTCTGATCAAAGGAATAGTAGGGCCTGTATTTAAAGGAATAGAATGGAAATGGTATCATTTTCAGGTAGACAGAGGTAAAGTAGACTAATTTTCTGGATTTTGTTGGGCAGAGTACAGGTTTCTGTCTCTAGGGTTTTGGATGTAAGCACTTTTTAGAAAATACAGCCTTACTAAATTATTAAATGTGCACTTTAGTTGTGATTTTATAAGAAGATATTTCTCTGAGGAAACACAAAATACAAACTATTATGACTGAATTTTGTCCCCATACCTAAATTCATTTGTTGAAGCCCTAAATTCCAGTACTTCAGAATATCACTGCTTATAGAAATACATACATTAAAAAGTTATAATGAAGACTTTAATTTGTGTTCTAATCCAATTTGATGGTGTCTTAAAAAAGAAAGAAATAAGAAGAAAGAAAGAAAGAAAGAAAGAAAGAAAGAAAGAAAGAAAGAGAGAAAGAAAGAAAATTTGGACACATGAAGTTACTACAGGGAGTAACTTCATATAAAGACACAGTGAGAAGATGGGAATCTACAGTCTAGGACAGAGGGCTCAGAAGCAGTCAAACCTGCAAATATCTTTACATTGGATTTCTGGTCTTCTGAATTGTGGAAAAATAAATTTCTGTTGTTTAAGGAACCTTGTCTATGGTATTTTCTTATGTCAGCCCTAGCAAACTAAAATACAAAACATCACCTTAAATTTTCGACAAATACTACAAATCTTTCTGCTTGATAATATTGGAAGTGGCAAGCAATAATGATTTCAAGAATGGTAAGAGTTGTACAATTAGGAAAATCTAACATTTGTTAGGATATTACACTAAAACCTTACATAGACTACTGTTATACTCATTTTATGGACAAAAATTAAATAATTTCCCCAACATCACAAAAAGTAGTGACAGAACCAGCAAATGTTATTGATGAATCAGTTTCCTAGAATCTAACATTTTTTTGAAAGATGACTTGAACAGCATAGAGATAACTTATTAATAAAATAATATTTTGGAAAAGAGAGAAACAGAAAATTGACATACTGGGGAGAATAAAATGTGAATCAAATAAAATAACATTTAAGGGCCATTATACAATATATATGTTCTAATTAAAAAATAAAATAATCTGGCAGTTTTTCAGTCTATATCCTTTGGAGCAGATACAGATTAGATGAAATGTTAGATTCAACCAAAATTCCGCTTATCAACCCAATAATAATAACATGAGAAAAAGTCAAGGGAATCAAGTATATAAACAAAGGAGTGTTTATAATTACTGACCATAAAATTTAAACAACTGGAGGACTGTAGACACACAGAAGATGAGAAACATTCAAAAAGTGGGACGGCAAGTGCCTTGATGGTCAGAGTGAAGTATAAGGATTTTCACAGAGTTAATATAAGGAATGAACTGGAATGATAGAAGGTGGTAGGTTGGGGGGTTGGATGTATAATGTTACTATTATAGAGGAGTTGTTCTGATAAGTACTGACAATTTATGTGTTACATATCTGCCGTAAGGGTCTGAGAAAGTTTGGACTCCAAGACCTTTAGAGGAAAGCAATTCAAGGTACTGAAAGACAGGAATTTAGAAGTGTATTATATTACTTCACTCCAGAAAATAAGACAGTAGTACTATTAGAGAGAATAGATTGATCTAGGAGAGAAAATTTCTAGATTGAAAAAGGGGGAAATATGCATGGGTGAATGAGTGACTGCAGCAAGAGTTTGTGGGTAATATGATCTTATCATAGGAGATTCAAAACTAATTTTGTGTGTGTGTGTGTGTGTGTGTGTGCGTGTGTTTTCCCACGAGTGAGAAAAATTAGTCTGAAAAGAGTTACTTAGTTGCCATTTAAGAGGTTTTGAGGGAAAATAGTTCCTTAAGGAAGAGTCCGGTTTCTATTAGAGAAAGGTGAAAGCAAAATAAACATATGGAGAAAAACTAAAAATATATGGGATTTTGCAGAAAATGAATCATAAATTCCAGAATATAATACAACATATAAGGGGAAATGAGGAAAGAGTCGGACCATATAGATTATGAGAAGGTGGTTGACTCAGACCTTGGTATTCTTGGTGTGGCTGCCGTAATCAGGCAATAAAGACATAGTGATACTGATTCCAGTGGATGCAAGACAGAGAGCATTGCAAAAGACTAAATAAGAAAGTATTGGAAGACATGGGTTTTAGTTGATACTGAGAGACAGAAAAGACAATGACTAGACTTCATATAAAACCAGAACTCTAACAACCTGCATTAAACTCCCCAGGATACCAACCCCTCTGTTTATGATAAACATCTCAGGAAGCCATCCTAGTAATTTAGACTGCTATCTCAAATAACGATCCAGGAAACCAAACAATAATCCCTGAAATGATTAGCCTCAAATGGTCAGGATGTGATTAATAACTGACAGCTCTTTTAATTTTTGTCCCACTTCTACCAAAGAAATTAAATATGCATCTAAAATCACGGTCTCTTGCTGCAGCAACGCGAGTGGGAGTACCAGGCGCTGGGCTCGGAGAGGAACTGCACGGATCGCTTTAAGAAAATGGCAGACAAGCCGGACATGGGGGAAATCGCCAGCTTCGATAAGGCCAAGCTGAAGAAAACGGAGACGCAGGAGAAGAACACCCTGCCGACCAAAGAGACCATTGAGCAGGAGAAGCGGAGTGAAATTTCCTAAGAACCCGGAGGATTCCCCGCCCCCGTCATCCTCGAGACACCCCAGTCGTGATGTGGAGGAAGAAGAGCCACCTGCAAGATGGATACGAGCGACAAGCTGCACTGTGAACCCAGGCACTCCGTGCCGACGCCACCGGCCTGAGGGTCTCTGAGGGGACCCCCCCCAATCGGACTGCCAAATTCTCCGGTTTGCCCTGGGATATTATAGCAAATTATTTGTATGTTTCATGAAAATAAAACACACCTCGTGGCAAAAAAAAAAAAAAAAAAAAAAAAAAAATCAAATCACATGGGATGCCGTTCTAGTTTGCCTTCCAACAACTCTTTCATGCCAACCATCTCCAATCAGGGTGAAACACAGAACCTTCCTTTTTTTCCACTATAAACCTTTCTAACTCTACCTACTTTTGAGTCTTTTCCAAAACACAAGTGACCATGGCTGACTCTCTTGCTCTAGCCTTTGCTTATTCAAAACTAACAATAATGACAGACACATCAGGGGAATCATGATCTTAATCTCTGGTCTAGTATAACATTGAAACATTTTGAGGTCAAGATCTCACTCCATGTAAATGTGCACCATATTATGCCTGGCTGATGGACTTCAGGATTTTTAGCAAGCTGAATATACTCCCATCTTAGTTTTTGTTTGTTTGTTTGTTTTGTTTGTTTTGTTTTCCCACTTCTCTGTGTTAAATTCTTATGCTAATTTAAGTCCCTGCTACAGTAGCCTCTTCTAACTAAAAAAAATGTTATATTGCTATTTATTCCTTGCCCACTTTTCCATTAATTATTCTCTACTCTTATATTGCTTCTTATATTAATTTGTGTTATAACCTGACCAAGCAGGAGTGCAACATCTTCAAGGATAGAAGGCATTTTTTTTTTCCTTTATTGAATAAATTCCAAGGGCCTAAATTGTGCTTGGCAAAAAACACTTGATAAATACAGTTTGAATCAATAAAACAATTATAACATTTAGACATAGAAATTTTCTCATGATCAAAACCTTCTGAAGCATGAACTCTATCATAATTTTCAGGACCTATTTTGCTAAAATCCAAAACATAAAGATTTGCTTCTTCATAAACTAGGTTCAGCTGTCTCCAATAACTAAGGAATAATAATTTTTAAATACATAAATATAACTTAAAATGGTATCTGGATAAATATGATCATTAAATCTACTTCAGCGATTCCTTAAATTTTACAGCCCTGAAATTCAGTAATAATAATGGTATCTCTCCAACTTCCCTATACAGAATGGGAAAACCACTGTTCTTAACTAGTTTTTTTCCTGTTTATATCAACACCCCTTCCTTTTATGATTAACATTTTTACTAATGGCTCATTTACCTATAATTTTAGAGAAGTTATTTACAAATGTGCTGTCTCTTGTCAAGAGATCCTTAAGTAAATTTAAGGCTCTGACAGCAAATTTTTCAAGATTATTTTACCTAAAAATCCATACATAGTTTTAAACAGGCAGATAGTATAGTTTGTTTATTTCTTTGTAAGTATTTTTTCAACATGGTGTGCTAAAATATAATGATAATTGTTAATGGGCAGAATTGTGTCTCTGCAAAATTTTCATGTGGAAGCCCTAAACCCAAATACCATATAATGTGATTATATTTAGAAATAAGCCATTTAAAGAGATAAATGATGTTAAATGAGATTCTATGGGTAAGTTTTAATAAAATGTGACTATATCTATAAGAGGAGGAAATTTAAATGCCAAATTTCCAGACACCAGTGGTGAACAGGACAGAGTAGGATTCATGTAAGGGCACATCAAAAAGGCAGTCATCTGCAAATCAAGGACAGTGGTCTTAGAAGAAATCAAACCTGCCAACACTCATTTTGTACTTCTAGTTTTCAGAATTGAGAAAAGAGATTTCTGTTGTTTAACCCCCAGTACATATTTTCTTATGGCAAATCTAGCAAATTAATGCAATAATAGTTTTATTTTTCACTTCCATGATAGTCAATTGCCAAAGTAAATTATGGAAAAATCAAGCAAAAATTTCCAGTGATAATTATTTTTAACTCATGCTTCTCTTTTATAAATAGCATGCCACCACTTTTACTCATACAGTATCATCAACATCAGCAATAGCAGCTGCCATTTTTGTAAGCATAGCTATATGCCAAATGGTGTTTTTGATATACTTTATCTGGCTGTTGTGAACTGAACAGTGTCTCCCCAAAATTAATATACTGAAGAACTAACTTTGATGTGTCTATTTGGAAAGAGGATCTCTAAGGATGTAATAAAGTTAAATGAAGTCATAATGGTGGGGTTCTATTCAATAGGATTGATACCTTTACAAGAAATGAAAAGACACCAGAGTGCAATGTTCTGGCTCGCCCACTTGCTCTTCCCCTCTCTCTCTCTTCCCCTCCCCCTCCATGTATGTGCACACAAAAAAGGAGATGAGAAGGCACTGCCTGCAAAATAAAGAGACAGAACTACCAGATATAAATCCTATTGACAGCCTCAATTTGCATTTCCAGCATTTAGAACTGTGAGAATTTAAACTTGTTTTTCAAGCCAACTAGTCTGTGCTATTTATTTTTTTTTATGACAACTCGGGTTAACCAAACAGATTATAGTATCATAAATGGCTTTCTGCTGTAATAAACATTCAAAATGTAGCAATGGCTTTGGAATTGTGAGATGGGTAGAGGTTGGAAGAGTTTTGATATGCATACTAGAAAAGTTGAGATTGCCTTGAAGGGACTTTTGGTAGAAATATGAGTGTTAAATATGATTCTAGTGAGGTTTTTAGAAAGAAAAGAGCAGAGTGTAGAGGATGTATCATCTTGGAGGATACATATGTCATAATGAACAAAATAGCATGGAAATAGGAACATTAAACATGCTTCTGATCTCAGACAAGGACCATACTGGAGGAAAGATAATTCCTGCTATAAAGTGGCAGAAAACCTGGCTGAATTTTGTTCTAGTGCTTTGCCTAAGTGGTAGAACTTATGAGTTACTACCTGGGATATTCAGCAGAGATTTATAAGCAACATGTGTTCAAAAAATGACCTGATTTCTCCTTACTATTTAGAGTAAAATGCAACAAAAGAAAGAGAACTTGATGGGATGCCTGGGTGGCTCAGTTGGTTAAGCTGCTGCCTTCAGCTCAGGTCATGATTCCAACGTCCTGGGATTGAGTCCCACATTGGGCTCCTTGCTCAGCTGGAGCCTGCTTCTCCATCTGCCTCTGCCTGCCACTCTGTCTGCCTGTGCTCACTCTGACAAATAAATAAAGTCTTTTAAAAAATAAAGAAAAAAAAAGAGAGAACTTGAAGGAATTGTTAAGCAGAAAGGAATGAGAAATGAAGATTTGTAAAATTCTCAGCTTATCCTTATTGCAAAAAATGAGAACACATGTTCTGGAGAGAACATAAAGGGTATGGCTGAACAGTAACTCCATAAAAAGATTGCCCATAAATTTAATCAGCCATCTTGGCTGAAGCCAGGAATAGTGATGGGGTTATATTAGCAGAAATATTACCTGTTTAGATAAAGGGAATGAAAGTGGGACAAAATGAAGGAGGCTGTCAGATTTCTGAAATCCTGTAAGATGGGTCAATAGAGTTATGCGACCAATAACATATTATCCTTAGAGAAAATGGAAGAATGACCTTCAAAAGCAGTACTAAGAGCTGGGGAACAAAGCAGTCTCTTCTTTAATTTTAAAGAATGAGAACACCTTGTTTTCAGGAGACTAGGCTGTCATGGCCCAGGGCCTGAAGAATAGGGTTTCGTATTAATAGATGTTTGAGCAACACTGCAATCCCAGTGAGTGGAAATTGGGGCCACCAATCAGGTGGGTCCTTATACAGAGCATCAAGGCAAACAGGATTATTTTCAAGCTATAAATTTTGATGGAATCTTCCCCGTTAAGTTTTTTTGTTTGTTTGTTTTTGTTTTTTACTTATTTGGGGCCAGCAACTACTTTTCTCCATCTAATTTCTCCATTTTGGGGTAGAAATACTCTACACTTGATTCAGATGATACTTAGAAGAGATTTTGGACTTGGAGTTAACACAGGAATGGGTTAAGACCTTAGGGTTGTTGGGATGGGGGAGATGTATTTTTCACAAAAGAAGCATGTGAATTTGGGAGTTGCAGAGGATGAAATGCTATGAGCTGTATTGTGTTCCCACAAAATTCATATGTTGAAATTCCAACCACCATAATCTCAGAATGTAACAATATTCAGAGATAAGATCTTTAAAGAGGTTATTAAGTTAAAATGAAACAATTAGAGTAGTGTCCTAATCTAAAATGTCCAATGTCCTTAGAGAGGATAAACACCAGATATATGTATACACAGAGGAATTACCATTTGAAGAGGCAGAAGAGAATAATAAACCAAGGAGAGAGGCTCCAGAGAAGCCAATCCTGCCAACGTCTTGACCTCAAGCTTCCAGTCTCCAGAACCATGAGAAAATAAATTTATGTTGTTTAGGCCACCCATCTTGTGGTATTTTGTTACAGAAACTTTGGAAAATGAATATCATTAGCATCAGAATTGAATCATAGTGCAAGGACTTGGGGTGAAAATGGAACAGATGCAAAAAGAGGTGTACATAGTTTTAAGCAAGTGAATATAATACATAATACTGAGATACAACTTCTAAACACTTCTACTAAACACTTCTACACCCATACCTGTTCTTGAAAAATTATTTAAATTCTCAATTAAGATTCATTCTGTGTCTTTCTTAGAAAACAAATTTATCCTTTAGAGGTTAAGCCATTTTAACAATAATTTAAAAATAATAATGAAGTCATGGGAAATAAAAAGCAAAAAGCAAATAAAATATTTTTCCTACTTATATTTTTCCAACATATTTTTACTCCTATTTGTACACTTTAATTTTAAAATATTTACACCAAGCAATTTCTTTTTAGTGGATATTTTCATAGTAATAGTATCCTTAAAAATAATTCATAACATTGCAATTAATAATACTTTAATCATCCTATAAAGGTAATCTGATAAATGTATGTGCAGCCACTGGTTACTAAGTGTAGTTACCAGGCCCATCTTACCAAAGGGATTAGCAAGAACACCTGGAAGCTATATAATCCAGTAACACTCAAGCTGAGAACCAGGAAGGCACTGCTGATTGCCCCAGAGCAAAGTCAGTACAAGGCCTGATGGGTTCCCCTGCAATGCCCAGACAAAGGAGTTAATTCATAACGCCACACACTGGTTATCCAGCCCCTATTGACTGGAAAGCCTGTTCAGGAAAAATATAAGCTACTTGGAGAGGGCCTTCCCATACCAACCAGGCAGGAAAGCTGCCTCACAGTCTTTGCACTTCTGTGCATGGCTCCTGGCCTATTTGACCAGAAAGGATGGTAGAAATGCCTGGACACTGGGTTACCAGGGGGCTCAGTCAGTTAAATGTCTGCCTTTGGCTCAGATCATGATCCCAGGGTCCTCGGGCTGAGCTTGTGTTGGACTCCCTGCTCAGTGGGGAGTCTGCTTTTTCCTCTCCTGCTCCTCCTGCTTGTGCTTGCTTTCTGTAAAAAAAAAAAAAAAAAAAAAAAAAAAAAATATATATATATATATATATATATATATATATATGTATGAAAGAAAGAAATGCCTGGACACTGTGTAAGCTAAGGCAGAGAAGTGTGCAAACACAGTTTATAGATAGCAAAACAAAGCAAAGCTAGTGACCCTGTCCATCCAGGGAACTTATGGTATGGGTCAGCTTAAGTCAAGACCATAAAGAAGCCTATGTTTTGCAGCTCAGGCAAGAAAAAAAAATATTAATAGTTGTATCTATTGATGAATATAACCTTCAGCCCACTTAACTAGGGAATGTTACCAGGCCACATAGGAAATTGTGACTGTTTATACAACCAATAGACCTGTTTACAGTGGCCCTTGAACAGCACAGCACAGCCAGTGCTTTCCCCATGTGCAGAGAAAAACTGGGACTTAATGTGGAAGGAAAATTTAGTGCAAACTTTTGCCTGATTTGAGTCACCAAACTGGCACATACAGGCCCTGTGTCTCATCCTTTTGTCACTTCAGGAAGCTATTTGATAGTCCCACCTATTGCTGAGAATAGTTCCCAGTCCCAACTATCTAGTAAGCCTTGACTAGTGAACCCAGGCAACTATGGAACCCAACCTATGGTCTCAGTTGGATAGGGAATCAAACCAACTGTCTCATCCAACTGTTTTCAGCCAGCAGCACACTCCCAACTTCTAATACCAGAGTTCAGGCAGTATTCTTTCCCCAAAATAGATCCTAATAACAAACTCTATCTGTCGTACCTTACCATCAGACACACTCAGAAATCCAAGTAGTTAACTGGTAAAGAATTGTATCTGGCTAAGCAAACCTGTGAAGTCTCAATGACCAGACTACTAACTCAAATGCACAGATATCAAAAGAATCAAGGATCATAAAAACTCAGGTAAATATGACATCACCAAAGGAAACTAATAAAGGTCCAATAACTGATTCTAAAGAAATTAAAATATATGAAATGGCAAGCAGATAATTTAGAAAACTTATCTTAAAGAAGTTTCGTAAACTACAAGAACACATGGATATTCAACTAAATTGGGAAAACAATGAATGAGCAAAATGAGAAGATCAACAAAGAGAAATCATCAAATAACCAACCAATCAACCAGAAAACCTAGACCTAAGGAATACAATGACTGATCTGAAAAATTCATTAGAGAACTACAATAGCAAACTTGACTATGCAGAAGAAAGAATCAAAGACTTGAAATAGAACATTTGAAATATCTTGTAAGAAGAGTAAAAAGAAAAAAAAATTGAAAAGAAAGAAGAAAGGCTATGGAACTTATAGGATACAATGAAAAGAAAGAATATTTACACTGTGGAATTCCAATAGGAGAGTAGGAAGAGAAATGGATGTAAAGTATATTTAAAGCAATACTGTCTGAAAACTTCCCAAATCTAAAGAAAGAGATAGATTTTGAAATCCATGAGGCCCACAGACCTGCAAGGAGTTTGCACTCTATTAAAACTAAACCAAGATACATTATAATTACATTGTCAAAAGTCAAAGACAATTTTGAAAGCAAAAAAGTAAATTTATATACAAATGAATCTTTATAAATCATCCATGTATCTCTCAACATGATTTTTTCAGGCCAGAAGAGAATGGTATGATATATTCAAATAGTAAAAGGGGGGAAAAAAAAGTCAACCAAGAACTCTGTATCCAGCAAAGCTGTTCTTCAGAAATGAAGGACAGATAAAGAATCTTTTGAGCAAATAAAAGCTGAAGGAGTTGATCACCAGTAGACCTGCTTTAAAAGGACTGCTAAAGGGAGCTGTTTATGTGGAAGTAAAGGGCAGAAATTAATATGATAAAAACATAAAGTTGTATAAAACTCACTGGTAATGGTAAATATATAGATTCTGTAACATGGTAATGGTTGTGCAAAATTCATTTACAATTCTAGTTAAAAATTAAAATATAAACATTAAAAATAACATGTATAATAATCCATCATTAGTTACATAATATAAAATATATGTAAACTATAAAATCAATAACCAAAAATGTGAGGGAAACATGTGAAAGTATAAAATTTGGGAATTCTATTAAAGTTAAGTTGTTACTAGCTTGAAATAAGGTGTTACCATTTTAAGATATTTTAGGTAAGCTACATGGCAACCACAAGGGAAAATATATAGTAATTACACAAAAATAGAGTAAATAAGTCAAATCTTACCGGTTTTTTTGTTTTGTTTTGTTTTCTATTTGTTTTTTTAAATCCAGTGATATGTTACTGACTTAATCTTAAAGATACACATGGACTGAGAGTAAAGGGATGAAAAAAGACATTTTACAGTAACAACAAAAACAACACAAAAGCAGGGCTAGCTATACTTACCTCACATGAAATAGACCTTAAACTCAAAATGGTGAAAAAAAAAATCATTATATAGTGACAAAAGGGTCAATCATGTTAGTTTGCAATATTCCAACATCCTTGAAAACTTCCTAAGTATAATCTGAAACAGGCCCTCTTATAAGGAGGGTAGGGACAGCCTAAAAAAAAACAAAAAAACAAAAAGGGTGGTTGCAGTTTTAGTAAGGTAGAAAACTTACATATGAGATTTTTCTTGGGTGGCCACAAGATAAGTATATTTCTGCATATGACTACCAAATCTTTAAAGATTATATGCAGGACTTAACTGTGTTCAGTCATATATATATATTATATATATATATATATATATATATATAATATATATATATACCATCCAATAACCTCAATCTTCTATATCATGAATATATCATTGGGGCAATTTCAGGGAATGGGGAGGCAAGGCACATGTATATTCTAAGGATAGTGAAGAGGGCAGAGATCCTGTAATTATCCAGGTCCAGCTCATGGGTCAACTAGAAGTCATGTCTTCTCAACGACCCCCCCCCCCACAAATGCACAAAAAGTTATAAAAATTCTTTCTTTTATTGATGTGTTGTATCACATTGACTGATTTGCAGATGTTGAACCAACCTTGCAGCCCTGGAATAAATCCCACTTGGTCGTGGTGAATAATCATTTTAATGTACTGTTGAATCCTATTGGCTAGTATTTTGTTGAGTATTTTCGCATCTGTGTTCATCAAGGATATCGGTCTATAGCTCTCTTTTGTGGTGGGATCCTTGTCTGGTTTTGGGATCAAGGTGATGCTGGCCTCATAAAATGAGTTTGGAAGTTTTCCTTCCATTTCTATTTTTTGGAACAGTTTCAGGAGAATAGGAATTAGTTCTTCTTTAAATGTTTGGTAGAATTCCCCCGGGAAGCCGTCTGGCCCTGGGCTTTTGTTTGTTTGGAGATTTTTAATGACTGTTTCAATCTCCTTACTGGTTATGGGTCTGTTCAGGCTTTCTATTTCTTCCTGGTTCAGTTGTGGTAGTTTATATGTTTCTAGGAATGAATCCATTTCTTCCAGATTGTCAAATTTATTGGCGTAGAGTTGCTCATAGTATGTTCTTATAATAGTTTGTATTTCTTTGGTGTTAGTTGTGATCTCTCCTCTTTCATTCATGATTTTATTTATTTGGGTCCTTTCTCTTTTCTTTTTGATAAGTCTGGCCAGGGGTTTATCAATTTCATCAATTCTTTCAAAGAACCAGCTCCTACTTTCGTTGATTTGTTCTATTGTTTTTTTGGTTTCTATGTCATTGATTTCTGCTCTGATCTTTATGATTTATCTTCTCCTGCTGGGCTTAGGGTTTCTTTCTTGTTCTTTCTCCAGCTCCTTTAGGTGTAGGGTTAGGTTGTGTACCTGAGACCTTTCTTGTTTCTTGAGAAAGGCTTGTACCGCTATATATTTTCCTCTCAGGACTGCCTTTGTTGTGTCCCACAGATTTTGAACCGTTGTATTTTCATTATCATTTGTTTCCATGATTTTTTTCAATTCTTCTTTAATTTCCTGGTTGACCCATTCATTCTTTAAAGGATGCTGTTTAGTCTCCATGTATTTGGGTTCTTTCCAAACTTCCTTTTGTGGTTGAGTTCTAGCTTTAGAGCACTGTGGTCTGAAACCATATGATACTCTCAATAGATGCTGAAAAAGCATTTGACAAAGTACAGCATCCCTTCCTGATCAAAACTCTTCAAAGTGTAGGGATAGAGGGCACATACCTCAATATCATCAACCATCTATGAAAAACCCACCGCAAATATCATTCTCAATGGAGAAAAACTGAAAGCTTTTCCGCTAAGGTCAGGAACACGGCAGGGATGTCCATTATCACCACTGCTATTCAACATTGTACTAGAGGTCCTAGCCTCAGCAATCAGACAACAAAAGGAAATTAAAGGCATCCAAATCGGGAAAGAAGAAGTCAAATTATCACTCTTCGCAGATGATATGATACTCTATGTGGAAAACCCAAAAGACTCCACTCCAAAACTGCTAGAACTTATACAGGAATTCAGTAAAGTGTCAGGATATAAAATCAATGCACAGAAATCAGTTGCATTTCTCTACACCAACAGCAAGACAGAAGAAAGAGATATTAAGGAGTCAATCCCATTTACAATTGCATCCAAAACCATAAGATACCTAGGAATAAACCTAACCAAAGAGACACAGAATCTATACTCAGAAAACTATAAAGTACTCATGAAAGAAATTGAGGAAGACACAAAGAAATGGAAAAATGTTCCATGCTCCTGGATTGGAAGAATAAATATTGTGAAAATGTCTTTGCTACCTAAAGCAATCTACACATTTAATGCAATTCCTATCAAAGTACCATCCATCTTTTTCAAAGAAATGGAACAAATAATGCTAAAATTTATATGGAACCAGAAAAGACCTCGAATAGCCAAAGGGATATTGAAAGAGAAAGCCAACGTTGGTGGCATCACAATTCCGGATTTCAAGCTCTATTACAAAGCTGTCATCATCAAGACAGCATGGTACTGGCACAAAAACAGACACATAGATCAATGGAACAGAATAGAGAGCCCAGAAATAGACCCTCAACTCTATGGTCAACTAATCTTCGACAAAGCAGGAAAGAATGTCCAATGGAAAAAAGACAGCCTCTTCAATAAATGGTGCTGGGAAAATTGGACAGCCACATGCAGAAAAATGAAATTGGACCATTTCCTTACACCACACACAAAAATAGACTCAAAATGGATGAAGGACCTCAATGTGCGAAAGGAATCCCTCAAAATCCTTGAGGAGAACACGGGCAGCAACCTCTTCGACCTCTGCCGCAGCAACATCTTCCTAGGAACAACGCAAAAGGCAAGTGAAGCAAGGGAAACAATGAACTATTGGGATTTCATCAAGATCAAAAGCTTTTGCACAGCAAAGGAAACAGTTAACAAAATCAAAAGACAACTGACAGAATGGGAGAAGATATTTGCAAATGACATATCAGATAAAGGACTAGTGTCCAGAATCTATAAAGAACTTAGCAAACTCAACACCCAAAGAACAAATAATCCAATCAAGAAATGAGCAGAGGACATGAACAGACATTTCTGCAAAGAAGACATCCAGATGGCCAACAGACACATGAAAAAGTGCTCCATATCACTCGGCATCAGGGAAATACAAATCAAAACCACAATGAGATATCACCTCACACCAGTCAGATGGCTAAAATCAACAAGTCAGGAAATGGCGAAGATGCGGAGAAAGGGGAACCCTCCTACACTGTTGGTGGGAATGCAAGCTGGTGCAGCCACTCTGGAAAACAGTATGGAGGTTCCTCAAAATGTTGAAAATAGAACTGCCCTATGACCCAGCAATTGCACTATTGGGTATTTACCCTAAAGATACAAATGTAGTGATCCAAAGGAGCACATGCACCCGAATGTTTATAGCAGCAATGTCTACAATAGCCAAACTATGGAAAGAACCTAGATGTCCATCAACAGATGAATGGATCAAGAAGATGTGGTATACATACACAATGGAATACTATGCAGCCATCAAAAGAAATGAAATCTTGCCATTTGCGACAACATGGATGGAACTAAAGCGTATCATGCTTAGCGAAATAAGTCAAGCAGAGAAAGACAACTATCATATGATCTCCCTGATATGAGGAAGTGGTGATGCAACATGGGGGCTTAAGTGGGTAGGAGAAGAATTAATGAGACAAGATGGGATTGGGAGGGAGACAAACCATAAGTGACTCTTAATCTCACAAAACAAACTGAGGGTTGCTGGGGGGAGGTGGTTTGGGAGAAGGGGGTGGGATTATGGTCATTGGGGAGGGTATGTGCTTTGGTGAGTGCTGTGAAGTGTGTAAACCTGGTGATTCACAGACCTGTACCCCTGGGGATAAACCCTCTATAAAAAAAAAAAGTTATAAAAATTGTAAATATTTATATGCTCCATATCAGAGCACCTAAGTTAGTTTAGTACAAATTAAACAAAACTAAACTAAACAAACTAAAAGAAGAAAATAATAGCAATATGTTAATAGTTTGGAGCTTTAACATCCCACTCTCAGCAACTGACACATCCCAGACAGAAAATCAATTAGAAAAGAGCAGATTTGAACAGCACCATAAGCCAAATGGAAGTACCAGACATAAACAGAATGTTCTATCCAAAAACAATAGAATACATATTCTTCTCAAGTACACGTGGGATTTTTTTTTTTTTTTTTTTTTTGCTAGACCACATGGTCGGCCACAAATCAAGTCTTAGCAAATTCAAGAAAATTTAAATTATATCATGATTCTATGAAACTAGAAATCAATAACAAGAAAACTCTGGAATACATGGAAATTTCCTAAATATTTGATGGATCAAAGAAATTAAAGGGGAATGACAACAAATATCAAAATGTATTGATGTAGCAAAACCAATTCTAAGAGAAAAGTCATTGAAACAAACAAATCTATATAAAGAAGCAAGAAAGATTCCAAATAAACAACCTAATTCTATGCTTTAAGGGCACATATTGCATGGAGCACTGGGTGTGCTGCATAAACAATGAATTTTGGAACACTGAAAAGAAATAAAATAAAATAAAATGAAAAAAAAAAAGAAAAATAACACACTTAGCCCAAGGTTAGAAGGAGGAAGGATAAAATTATGATTAGAGCAAAAGTAAATAAAGAACAAGAAAAGAATAAAGTTACCAATGTAAGAGTTGGTTCTTTGAAAAAATAAACAAAACTGACAAAACTTTAGCTAGACTAACCAAGAAAAAGAGAGGATCCATTTCAACTAATTAGAAGTGAAAAGGGGGACATTATAGCAGATACCACAAGAAATACAAAAATTTGTAAGAGGTTACTATGAACAACTATAAGCCAACAAACTGAATGACCTAGAAGAGAAACATTCTTAGAAACATAGAATGTACCAAAATTTAATCAGAAAGAAATTAAAAAGCTGAGCAGAGTAATTGCTAGTAAGGAGATTTAATAAGTAACCAAAAATCTCCCCATTTAAAAAAAAAAAAAGAAGTTCAGGACCAGATGGTTTCACTGGTAAATTTCACCAAACATCTAAAGGAGAATTAGAACCAATCCTTCTTACACTATCCTAAAAATATTGAAAAAAAGGAAACACTACAAAAATCATTTCTGAGGTCAGCATTAGCTTTATACTAAACCAGAAAATTACCTTGCTAGAAAATGGCCAAACAATATCACTAATAACTCTCAATGCAAAAACTTCCAATAAAATGCTAGCAAACCAAATTCAACAAGATATTACAATGATCATTCACCATGATCAAGTTGGATTCAAGTGATCAAGTGATTCAATATACACAACTCAATCAATCAACATGAAATATCACATTAACTGAATAAAAGAAAAAAATATAATCATCTTGATAGAGATGGAAAAAGCATTTGAAAAAATGCAACATCTTTGCATGATTAAAAAAAAAACAACTCCTGAAAATTGACTAATTTTTAAGAGAGGGAACATTCTTCAATAAGGCTACATATGGTAATCGCACAGCTATCATTGTATTCAATACTAACAGGTTAAAAATTTTCCTCTACTGTCAGAAGTTAAACAAATATGCTCATTCTTACCACTTCAACATAATACTGCAAGCCCTAATTAGAAAGACAGACAAGAAAATAAAAGAATCAGAGTTGGAAAGAAAAAAGTGAAAATATTTTTATTTACAGAGATGACATAATCTTAAATATAGAAAATCCTAAAGAGTCCCCCCCAAAAATCTGGTAGACCTAGTCAACATATTTAGGATAGTTGCATGATAGTAAATTAACACAAAAATCAGAAGTGTTTCTATACATTACAACAAACCATAAGTGACTCTTAATCTCACAAAACAAACTGAGGGTTGCTGGGGGGAGGGGGTTTGGGAGAAGGGGGTGGGATTATGGACATTGGGGAGGGTATGTGCTTTGGTGAGTGCTGTGAAGTGTGTAAACCTGGTGATTCACAGACCTGTACCCCTGCGGATAAAAATATATGTTTATAAAAAATAAAAAATTAAAAAAATTAAAAAAAAGAAAAATAGATTAAAAATATTCTGTTCACAGTAGTATCAAAATGCTAAATTATTTAGTAATACATTTAACTAAAAAAGTGAAAGTTCTCCACTCTTAAAACTATAAGATATTAATGAAAGAAATCTAAAAAGACACAGTAAATGGAAAGATATCCTGTGCCTACAGTGTGAAAGAATTAACATTAAAATATCCATACCACCAAAGCTATCTATAGACTCTGTAATCCCTCTGAAGATTCCAATGGCATTTTCTTTTATAGAAGCTAAAAAAAAAAAACAAAAAAAAAACCTAAGATTAATAGAACCACAAAAGACCTGAATAACCAAAGAAATCCCAAGAACAAAGCAGGAAACAAAATACTTCCTTATTTCAGACTATATTACAGAGCTATAGGAATCAACACACTGTGATACTGGCATTAAAAACAGACAAATAGACAAATAGAACTGAAAGCCCAGAAATAAATCCAAGCATCTATGGTTACCTAATACTTGACAAGGGGAGCCAAGCATACGCAGTAGAGGAAAGACAGTTACTTCAATAAATTGTGCTTTGAAAATTGGTTATGCATATATAAAGGAATGAAACTAGATCTCTATCTTTTATCACTCAGAAAAATTAGCTCAAAATGGATTAAAGACTTAAGTGAAAAAAGAAAAGAAATTTAATTTAATTTAATTTAATTAAGAAAATAAAATCAATGAAATGGCAGGCAGATAATTTAGAAAAATAATCTTAAGTTTAGTAAACTACAAGAACATGTGGATATTCAACTAAAAAGGGAAAACAATACATGAGCAAAATGAGAAGTTCAACAAAGAAATCATCAAATAACCAACCAACCAACCAACCAGAAAACCTAGACCTAAGGAATGCAATGACTGATAATTTCCATATATTTTCCCAATTTAAGTAATTAAATGAAAAGAGTTAAATGCAAGACCTGAAACCATAAAATTCTAAAAGAAACCCTCAGGAAAAAAAAGACCCTGGTGTTGTGTTTAGGCAACAATTATTATTTTTTTAATTAACATATAATATATTATTTGTTTCAGGGGTACAGGTCTGTGATTCATCAGTCTTACACAATTCACAGCATTCATCATAGCACATGCCCTCCCCAATGTCCATCCCCCTGCACCCCAACCCTTCCACCTCCGTTCCCTCCAGCAACCTCAGTTTGTTTCCTGAGATAAAGATAAGTAATGATTTTTTGGATAGGATACCTAAAGCAAAAAGCAACAATAACAGAAATAACAAAATAAACAAACTAATAAAAATTTTAAAAAGATAACAAAAACAAAAATAAGTGGGACTGTATCAAACTAAGACTCTTCTGCAGAGCAAAATAAATAATCAAAAAAGTGAAAAGACAACCTATAGAATGGAAAAAATATATTTTCAAATTTTATATCTGATAGAGAGTTAGTATCCAAAATATAAAAAGAACTCCTGCAATTCAATAAGAAAAAAAAAAAATCCAATTTAAAAATGACCAAAGGACAGGGGCGCCTGGGTGGCTCAGTTGGTTAAGCCTCTGCCTTCAGCTCAGGTCATGATCCCAGGGTCCTGGAATCAAGCCCCGCATCGGGTTCTCTGCTCAGAGGAAAGCCTGCTTCTCCCTCTCCCTCTGCCTGCCTCTCTGCCTACTTGTGCTCTCTCTCTCTCTCTCTCTCTGTCAAATGAATAAATTGAAAAAAATTATAATAATAATGACCAAAGGACAGAAAGAGACATTTTTCCAAGGGAGATATATGAATAGCCAACATGGACATAAAAGAATGTTCTCTATCACTAATCATGAAGGAAATGCATATCAAAAACCCAAATGAGTTATTACCCAACAACTGTTAAAAAGGCCATTATCAAAAAGACGAGATAAAAATTGAGGGAGTGTATGGAGAAAAGAAAACCAGCATGCATTATTGATGGGACTGTTAACTAGTACATGGAATATAGTATGGAAAATCCTCAAAAAAATTAATAAAACTACCATACTACTTAACAATTCCTCTTCTGAGAATATATTTCAAGGAAGGGAAAACAGTTTGTCAAAGAGATATCTGTACCCTCACGCTTCAAGCAGCATTATTTGCAATAACTAAGACACATGGGAAACAAACTGTGTTCCTATATATATACACATATGATGGAGCATTATTCAACCATACAATAATAAGGAAACAGTACCGCTTATGGCAGTATGATCAACTTTTGGGTCATCATAATAGCTGAAATCAGTCAGAGAAAAACAGATACTGTATCATCTCACTTATATGTAGAACCTAATTCAAAACAAAAAAGAAACAAACAGAAAAATACCCAAACTCATAGAAAAAGAGATTATTTTTGTGGTTACCAGAGATGGGGGAGTGGGAAATTGGAGGAAGGCTCTTAAAAGTTACAACTACCAGTTATAACATGAATAAGAACTGAAGATATAATGTACAACATGATGATTTATATATAGTTAACACTCCTATATAGAATATTTGAAAAGTACTGAGTAAACCATAATATTTCTCATTATAAGGAAAAAATTGTAAGTATAAGAGGTGATAAATGTTAACTGAAATTATTGTGGTGATCATTTCATTCAATATGCCAAGTCATTATGCTGTACACTTTAAACTTATAAAGTGCTATATGTCACTTGTATCTCAATAAAACTAAAACAATTCCTCATTTCATTAAAAAAAAACTTTTACAGTATGCTGGAGTAAATAACATGAAGATTAATGAATGTCAGTATGACATTTTTACATATAAACATTACACAGCATGACAAGGAAATGGAAGATTTATGATTTAAGATTTTATATCATATGGCCATTAATTGTACTTTCGTGGCCTTTAAAAAATATAAATCTCTAACAACCCATCTCAGTAGTGTTTCTTTCTGGGGAAATTATCGATATTCTAGTGAAACAACTCTTCACAGTTTTTCAGTAAAATAATTCCCCTCAATTTTTGTGACCATCAAAAATGCACATACAGGGGCACCTGGGTGGCTCAGTGGGTTAAGCCTCTGCCTTCCGCTCCGGTCATGATCCCAGGGTTCTGGGATTGAGCCCCGCATCAGGCTTTCTGCTCAGCAGGGAGCCTGCTTCCTCCTCTCTCTCTGCCTGCCTCTCTGCCTACTTGTGATCTCTGTCAAGTAAATAAATAAAATCCTTAAAAAAATGCACATACATCTTTTCAATTGTCCTTTGAGTGGATCAGAGGCAAAGGGACAATGTGAGGATAAAAGCAATAAAATACATAGCACTGAACAGAGTCTTCTGGAAGGGATACGTAATTCATAACTTTCTCTCTTATATGTAATTCATAACTTTCTCTATGGACTAACCAATTTAAACTTTGATGTGCTTTCTAAAAGAATAAGGAAGAAGTAAGTTTCTATAATGGTAATGAATTCATGTTTCCTTCATAACAACCTGTGAAAATCAGACTGGTTTCAGATCTCCCAAATATTCCTAGTGTGGATATGCTTTTGTGGAGATCAGGCAACAAAGCTTAGAAAATATCTAATATCTAATATATAATATCTAATATCTGATATATGTAAGATATCTTATATCTTACATATAAGAGAGCAGGCCTGTATCCCTTCCAGAAGACTCTGTTCAGTGCTACGTACTTTATTGCTTTTATTCTCACATTGTCCCTTTGCCGCTGATCCACTCAAAGGACAATTGAAAAGATGTATGTGCAAGCCCTTTAAGTATATAGAGCTAGGGAGTTGGAAGGTGTGGGAATTAAAATTTATTGTTTTGCTCTTATAGAGTAGTAGTATTTTTAAGAAGTGCAAGTGACACACAGGTAACATTGTGAAAATACAAGGAAGGCTCTAAGACTAACATTACAATCTTGCTTTATGAAAAGACTTTGAGACCCATCTCTTCTAGAATGGAAATAAAGTGATTGGTCTCAGAATAGCAATAAATTATGGAGCACCTGAATGGATCAGTTGGTTAAGCATCCAACTCTTGATTTCAGCTCAGGTCGTGATCTCAGGGTTGGGAGACAGAGTCCCAAAGACAGGCTATATACTCAGCAGGTATTCTGCTTGAGATTCTCTCTCCCTCTTCCTATGCCCCTCCCCCTGATCACACTTTCTCTTTAAAAATAAAAAAAGCCCTTAAAAAAAGAAGAAAAGCAATAAATGATTAAAAACATCATTTCCCTGATAGAGTAGGACTCTAAGTTATCTAAAAGCTGGTGTTATTTTCTGTTATGTTGAAGTAGCAGGTTTTCTTGTTGGCATTTTTTATTGTTGTTTATTTGTTTTTATGTCCCTCTCCAGAACCACATCCCCTCATCTCTCAAGAAATCCACAATAAAGGAAAGGATACAATAGAAATGTTACATAGTGAAAGGGGATCTACAGAACCTCACTTTACCATTTTAAGTTCTTTGTGTTTCAAATGTAATATGACTATTTGAACTAATAAATAAAACTATAGTACATGAAGTATTTCCATAATTTACATTTCCAAAAGGTCAGTGATTTAGGAACCATATTTACAATTATGGCCATCCTTACATCACTGGTAATTATTAATATATTTTAATTACATCATTTAAAGAATATTAGACTTTTTTAGAACAACCTTAATTCATAGCAAAACTGATCAGAAAATACAGGGGTTCCCCATATATCCTTTGCCCGTATATGCACAGTCTCCCCTGTTGTTAATATCTCCTAAAAGAGTGTTAACATTTGCAACAACTGATGAACTTAGGTTAACATTATCTTAGTCATTTAGAGTCCTAGTTTACATTATGGTTCACCGTATTTTACATTCTATGCGTTTTCATAAATGAATATCTATCATTATGGTATCATACAGAGTATTTTTACTTCCCTATATTTTTTCTGTGTTCTATTTTTTTAATTTTTACCCCCCAAACCTTGGAACCACTGATCTTTTTACTGTCCTCAGTGTTCTCCCTTTCCTATAATGTCTTATAATTGGAATTATACAGTATAAATTTTTATACTGGCTTCTACTAAGCAAGAGGCATTTAAAGTTACTCCTTATCTTCTCAAGGTTTGATAGCTCATTTATTTTTAATGCTGAATAATATTCCATTGTTCAGATGTACCACAATTTATTCATTTGCCTACTGAGGGACATCTTGTTTGCTTCCAAGATTTAGAAATTATACATGAAGCCAATAAACACATCCACATTTAGGTTTTTGTAAGGACATAGTTTTCAATTCCTCTGGGTAAATGCCAAAAATGAAATTGTTGAATTCTGTGATTAGATCATATTTAATTTTATAAGTAACCACTAAACAGTCTTCCAAAGTTACTGTACCATTTTGCTTTTATATCAGCAATCTGTAAGAGTTTTTGTTACATATCTTATCAGTATTTGGTGTTGTCATTGTTCCATATTTGGGCCATTCTAACAGGTGTGTAGTGATATCTCATTGTTGCTTTAATTTACATTTCCCTGATGGCATAGGATATGAAGTATCTTTTCATATACTTATTTGCCATCTGTATTTTTTCTTTGGTGAAGATTCTCTTAAGCTCTTAGGTTCATTTGTTAATCAAGTTGTAGGTCTTTCTATTGTTGAGATAAAGAATTATTTGTATATTTTAAGTAATGGTCCTTTATCAGAATTGTCATTTGCAACATATTCCCCCAGTCTGGGATTTGTTTTGTCATTGTCTTGACATTGCAGAACAGAAATTTGTAATTTAAATGAAATCTATCTTTTGTTTTTGGTATTGTATCTAAAAAATCATCACCATGTTCAAGGTCACCTAGGTTTTCTCATTTATTTTATAGAAGTTTAATAGTTTTGTATTTTACATTTAGATAGGTGATCCATTTTGACTTACTTTAGAAGTATGTTAAGGTCTGTGCCTAGATTCATATTTTTGTATGTGGTTGCTGAGTTGATCCAGCATCATTTGTTGAAAAGACAATTTTTGCTCCATTGCATCATCTTTGCTTCTTTGCTAAGGACTAGTGGACTATATTTACATGGGTGCATTTCTAGACTCTCTATTCTGTTCCATTAATTTTTGTCTACTCATTCAATAAGATGATGTCTTGATTACTGTAGTTTTATATTAAGTCTTAAAGTTAGATAGTGTCAGTCCTCCTACTTCGTTCTTTCCTTCAATATCGTTTTGAGTATTTTGTATCTTTTGCTTCTTCATATAAACTTTAGAATCCATTTGTGGATACACTCAAAATAACTTCCTAGAATTTTGATGGGGACTGCATTAAATCTCTATATGAATTTGGAAAGAAATAACATCTTGACAATTTTGAGTTTTTCTATCCATTAACATGTAATATTTAGTTATCTTCATTATTTCTTTGCTTCTCAACAGTTTTATAGCTTTCTTCATATTTACTCATATGTATTTTGTTAAATTTATATATAATTCATTGTGGGTACTTATGTAAATCTTATTTTTTATTCAAATTTCACTTGTTCTTGATTTGTAATAAAATTATTAACTTTTTTGTATTAAACCTGAAGCTTGAGAACTTGCTATATAACTTATTAGCTCAAGAAAAATTTGTTTTTTGTTGGATTTTCCACATAGATGATCGTGTCATCTGTGAACACAGTTTATGCATTCCTTCTCAATCTATATGCCTTTAACTTCCTTTCCCTGTCTAACTTCATTAGCTAGAAACTCCAGTATGATATTGAAAAGGAATTGTGAAGGGGGAAGATCTTTATTTTGTACCTGATCTTAGTGGGGGAAACTTCAAGTCTCTCACCATTAATTATGAAGTTAACAATAGATTTTTTTTGTAGATTTAGTAATTAAGTTGAGGAAATCCCCCTCTATTTCTACTTTATTAATAATTTTATCACAAATATTTTTCTGCTTCTACAGATATGATTATGTGATTTTTTTTTCTTTTTAATCTTGTTGATGGGATGGTTTACATTAATTGATTTTTGAATGTTGAGCTAGCCTTACATACTGGAATAAACTCCTCTTGGCCATGGTATGCCATATTTCATATTTTGTTTAGGATTTTTACATCTATGTTCTTAAGAGGTATTTACTGGTAGTTTTTTTCCCCCCTTGTAATGTCTTTTTCTGATTTTATTATGATGTCATCCTAGAATCAGGAAGTATCCCTCTGCTTCTACCTTTCAAAAAATATTGTAGAATATTGGCATAATTTCCTACTTAAGCATTTAAAATTCCCCAATTTACCCATCTGGAGCTAATTTTTTGTTGTTGATCTGAAAGGTAATTATTAATCAAATTTTTCATTTATAGACCTATTCAGATTGTCTATATTTTCTTGTGTGAATTTTGGCAAATTGTCTTTCTCAGGGACTTGATCCATTTCATCAACACTGCTGCATTTGTGGGCGTGGAGTTTTCCTTGATTCATAGTATTCCTTGATTATTCTTATAATGTCCACAAAATCTGCAGTGGTCTGCCAATTTTCATTTCTGATATTAGTAATGTGTGTCCTCTCTCTTAGTAAGTCTTTCTAGAGCCTTATCAATTTCATAATCTTTCAAGTAATACAATCTTTTAAAATACAAACTTTTTGTTTGATTTTTCCTCTATTGATTTCTATTTTCATTTCTCTTTTAATTCCTATTACTTCTTTTCTTCTACTCTGAATTTGTTCTTCTGACAGTTTCCTGAGGTGAAAATTTACATTAATTATTTTAGATCTTTCATATTTTCTAATATATGTATTCAATATTATAATTTTACCTATAAGTCTGACTTTTGATTCATTCCACAAATTTTGATGATATGTATTTTATATCCATTTAGTTCAAAATATTTCTCTTGAGATATCTTCTTTGATCTGTTATTTAAAGGTATGTCATTTAATCTCTGCATTTTGAAGTTTTACATTTATTTTTCTGTTATTTACGGTTTAATTTTATAGTGGTCTAAAAGCCAACACTATAAGATTTCTATTCTTTTTAGTTTGTTGAGTTTTATGGCCCAGAGTGTTGTCTATCTTGGTAAATGTTTTCATGTGCACTTTGAAGAATGTACAATGTTGTTGTTGGATGCAGTAGTCTATAAAGGTCAATTATAGCTAGCTAATTGATGATGTTATTGAATTCAACTATGTCCTTACTGAATTACTCCTCTAGAACTGTCCATTCCTGACGGAAGGGTGAAATAATTGGATTAATATCAAGTATATTTGTTTCTCTTTTTTTCCTTTCAGTTTTTGCTCCTATTTTGTCTTCCACTTTTTTTCTGCCTTTTGTTGTTTTAGCCAAGCATTATATGCAATTAAATTTTCTTTCTTACTTCTGTTTAAATAGTTTTGTTTACCTAGAATTTTTAATATCATTATTAACTAATTCAAGTTCACTTTCAAATAACACTAGATATCTTCATGGATAGTGGGAATATCTTATGATAAAAAATAATTCTAATTCTTTCCTTCTATCTTTTGTATTATTTCTGTCATTTATTTCACAAATATATAAGCATGTATAAGCATACATATGGAAGATAATCATGTATTATATACACATATTATATATGTAATGTATTATATAACACATAAATATGTACATAAGAAAATAAAATACATTATTTGTACATAACTGTTAAATCCATTAAGAATAAGAATAGATGAATGTTATTTTATCCTCACTTACACATTCTTCAATGTTCTTCCTTTCCTCAGGTAGATCCAAATTTCTGAGCTATATTATTTCCCTTTTCTCTATAAATTTTCTTTTATCATTTCTTACAAGGCATGTCTACTAGCAACAAATGCCCTCAGTTCTTGTTTGTCTAAGACAGTCATTATTTAGCCTTTATTTGGGGATAATTCTGTTTGTTACAAAAATTTGAGGTTTATGTTTTTTCTCAATGCTTTTAGTATTATATTCCTTTCTCATATACATGGTTTCTAAGAAATTGGATATAATTTTTGTCTTTATTTCTGTATAGTAGGTAAAGTGAAGGATTTTTTCTGTACCTTTTATTTTCTACAGTCTAAAAATGATAAGCCTAGGTGTTTTCTTGATATTTTTCCAGTTTCTTTTTCTCTGAACTTCCTGTATCTGTGATTTTATGTGTCTTACATGAATTTGATGAAAATTCTCAGCCATTATTGTATCAAATATGTTTTCTCCTCCTCCTCCCCCTCCCCTTCCCCCTTTCCCTCTTCATCCTCCTCCTCTTTCTTTCCTCCTCCTCCTTCTTTTTTCTTCTGTTATTTCTACCATACGTGTGTTGTATCTTTTGTAGCTCTCCCACAGTCCTTGGACATTCTCATCTGGATTTGTTTGTTTCATTATTTTTTTTCCTCCAGTCGTTATTCTCTTTGCCTTTCTGTTTTCAGGTGATATAATCTCTAGTTCATGATTTTTTTCCTCAGCCTCTTCCAGTGCACTAATAAGCCCAAAGGCAGCAGTCTTTATTTCTGTTATAGTGTTCTTCATCTCTAGGATTTTTTTTTCATTTGTTTTTT